>NC_137099.1:46363409-46963409 GCF_949357685.1 Gobio gobio
AAACAACAAATTGCAGCTGTAACAAGCAATCTGCTAATATTATAATGCATTTGAACTTTGGTTACAATAATTTATGAAAAATATAATGCATTATAAAGTACATTTATGAATACCTTTTTAATACATTAAACATAATGGTTAACATAAAAAGTAAACATAAAAGTGTTACCAAAACTGTAGTAACAATGTAAAAGATTAATAAAATAAATATTTTTATTCAACAAGGATACATTAACCTTTTTTTATTTTATATAAAAAAAAATTAAAAAAAACTCACTGACCCCATATTTATGGAAAATCAACAGCTACATATTGAAGACATTTATTTAGACCAAACTTATCAAAAGAATTTGTACATTATTCAACTGCATCCTAACCAGCAGAAAGCATGTGCCAGCATGAAATGCATTCTTTGTGCAAAGCAGCATCATCCCTTTCAATGACGTTTGAAGAGCTGGTCTCAGAAAACACTTTTAAAAGACTCTCTCTGCTGCACTGCACAAGAACAGCATGAGACCAGACAGCTTTAATAGATGGCTGCTGGGGGGTCAGCATCCAAACCTCTTATTAACAATACTCAGGTTCAGCAGAGTCTTTCCGCCCAAAATCACTTCTATTCCAGGAGAGCTTTTGCACATTTGAAGGACAATATGCACCGGAAAAGCTCAAGAAGATTTGTCTTTTGAAAAAAACTGATAGACAAAATCAAGTCTATCTCAATTCTTATTTGAAAAGCTGTTTCACACAGAAATCTATGTTTTTAATGGCAAAATTAAATCAACCATTTATGTGTATTTCTGCGATTTTGGAGCTCCCTCAGTTAGTGAGTGGAATTCACTGTCATAAATGTTCCACTGTTATAAATACAGCGGATAAATGCACACGTGTTTTTTGACAGGTTAATTGATTTCAAAAGCAAAGAACCATGCTGACTGATAAGTTTAGCCCTATTACAACCATAACAAAACGTATAACATACAGTAGTAATGGGAGAAATGTTTGGTTTTGCTGAAATACTGCTAACGTTTTCACATATTGATTGCGTGCTAAGCGATTGAATGTGTATGTGTTTAATCAAATGCTGGTGACACAATAGGCCACATACATTTGACACTATAGACTATTACAAGCTAGCAGAGATAAGTTTGCAAGGTTGCACATTTTTAAAGCTTACCTATGAAATGACTACAAAGGCGACACCAATAAGGTAACAGCCTACATTGCTGCCTTTTATAAATAAGAAGGGTCCACTCTGCTGTAAGATCTAGATGCCTTGATGTACTTCAAGTGCTCACGCTACTTTTAACATGAAGAACAAATGGATTTGCAAAGGGCACTTTTGTCGCATTCGGTGTTGAACGGTGTTAGCCTCTGCCATGATGTCTGTACCGACAATGCTCCTTCACTAAAGCTATGTTGTTTTGACGTATTGGGCACCATTTTAACTATCTAAATGCATGGTCTTAAGCAGGTGAACTTAGGCCGTGTCCAAATCCACTTTTGGGATTTGGCATGGGAAAGAAACAGAAGTCAGTACCATCAGAATGATTTTGAAACTAATATTCCAAAGTAAAAACAAAAAAAACAGTTGCTTTAAAAATGAACCGTGGGTGGTCTGTAAGCATGCTGTCTGAAGCTGAGATGTTTTAATAATATAAGAACATTCGGTATTAGTCGGTAAGGGAGGGAAAAGCCTACAAACCACAGCTTCAGTGCAATTGCGAATGTTTCTAATGTCTGTTATTCCGAGAACCGTACTGTAGCAGAGATAAAGGGGAGCTGCTCTTTGGCCTATACATAACTAAACATGTCCAACACACAGAAAGATTGGCAGATATTGATTTTGGGTAACCTCTGTGAAGGGGTTTGCTCCTCCGCAGCAATAAGAGGACCAAAAGCCCAGGTCTGAGGAACTAGGCATGCACTAGTAAACCCACTGCTATGTCTGTTTAATCCACTCTAATCCTAAAGTCTACATACGCAGGCCCAAAACAGGCATACATTTGAAACTTTCAGAGATCAAAAACTGGGATTTTGATTTAACGTGTAGGTGTTTGTATGCATGTCTTGTCCATCCATTTCTGACTCCAGACGCCTTCAATATGCAATGAAGCTATGTTCAGCATAAGCCATAAAAACGCTCCCTAGTGATGTTAAGTCATTGTAAGTCCTCTCTTCAGATCCAAAAAGAGAAGAAAAATAATGTAAAAAGGAAAGGAAAAACAGAGGCCGGGTGAGATAAAGGTTGTGCCTGCAAAGACAGCCAGGAATGTAGAGAATAGATGGATATAGCAATTACGCCAAACCTTATTCAACTGCAACGAATACATATCCATATATTAGCCTTCCCTTCTGTATCTCTGTGTGTGTGTGTGTGTCATGGCACTGGGGTTCACAAGCATGCATGTAAAAACATGATTTTTTTTTTTTTTTACATTTATACCTCAATTTGTTGTAATTTTTATGCAATGTATAATTTTTTTTCCGCAGCCTTATATAAATGACTTTTTATAAGCTGGGAACCAAATATGTTTCTCTCATTCAAGGATTATATAAAACGTAAACTCCTTCACAACCGAAACACTACTTTCTTTTATGCTCATCGGCCGACATCCATTCAACACTGTAAAAGATGTGTGTGTTTAGGACTTGTTTTTGTGTTGTGTTCTGGCCTTTAAGTAAAGATTATTTATTTCATGTCACTGTGCTGACATAAGATGATTTAAGGAGCACAGGAAGCTCATCTGACATGCCCTGTTGGTGGTCTGTCAGGTGTGAGCACTAATTTGACAGGTGCCTTTGTACTACAGATTAATCTAATAGTAGGGGGGCCTCTGCCATTTTGGATTCTCCATCATTTTGTCACAGGAAGTGACATGGCAGGGGATGTGATGGGGTCATGAATGAGACAACTCTGACAAAGAGATTACTTCCTGGCCGCCCTGAGCTACAATATCCACTTATATGAGAGTACAAGTAAAGGTCACACATGCGTACACACCTAATCACTATTATAAACTCCACAGAGGCAAAGACACAAAGTAAAAGTAATAAAGGATGACACACACACACACACACACACACACACACACACACACACACACACACACACACACACACACACACACACACACACACACACACACACACACACACACACACACACACACACACACACACACACACACACACACACACACACACACACACACACACACACACACACACACACACACACACACACACACACTTTTCCTAGAACACTTCCATCAGCCACCTGAAATGACTGTGGGCAGGTATGAGAGGGGAATTTTCAAAATAGCAAAGAAAGAAGAAAAAAGAAGGAAGAAAGGAAGGGAAATATGAGGGAAGGAAGCAAAATTAGTAAATAAAAGAATGGAGAAAGGACGATGATGTGAGAGAGGAAAGGAGGAAATGAGGAAAGGAATGCTAAAATGAAGAACGCACAAAATCAAAGGGAGGATGGAAGGATGGGGTGGAGGATATAGAAAAATGATCAGAGAAAACAAGGAAAGAAAGAAAAAGGGATTGAAGAAGGAGTAAAGGAATCAATATGAATAAAGAAAGGAACAGAGAAATGATGAAAAGATGAAAGAAAACTATGAAGGAAGGAAACAAGGAAGGAAGGAAGAAAGGAAATGAGGGAGCCGAAGAATCAAGGAACAAATGTAAGAAATAAAGGAAGATAGGAAAAAACAGGGAAGGAAGGAAGGAAGGAAGGAAATGAGGGAACCGAAGTATCAACAAGGAATCAAGGAACAAAAGTAAGAAATAAAGGAAGATAGGAAAAAACAGGGAAGGAAAGAAGGAAGGAAGGAAGGAAGGAACAGAAGAATCAAGGAACAAAAGGAAGAAATAAAGGAAGATAGGAAAAAACAGGGAAGGAAGGAAGGAAGGAAGGAAGGAAGGAAGGAAGGAAGGAAGGAAGGAAGGAAGGAAGGAAGGAAGGAAGGAAGGAAGGAAGGAAGGAAGGAAGGAAGGAAGGAAGGAAGGAAGGAAGGAAGGAAATGTGGGGGAAATAATTAGGGAACGGAAGAATCAAGGAACAAAGGAAGGTAAGAAATGAAGGAGGATGGGAAAAAAAACAAAGGAAGGAAGGAAGGAGTATTACAGAATATTGCATAAGACATGGAGTGCTTGATGGTTATTTTCACACTAGGTTCCGTCGAGTAGATAAGATGGCCAATAAGGTCACCACACACACACACACACACACACACACACACACACACACACGCACACACACACACACGCACACACGCACATAAGACATGCTCTGAACCAAACTGAGATACAGTATCAATACAGAGCTTTGAGTGCAATGAAAGAAAGAAGCAAGTCTGGTCTGTAACTACCAAACCAGAGACGACATGAAAGAAACAGCATGAATCATGCTTGTTTTCAGAAAGAGAGGGGATTCTGCTGTGGCGCAACACTGCCCCCTACTGTTTACTGTGTGATGTACACAGTCTGACCAATGGTGTGTGCTGCCCAGACACAACAGCGTCACTCCACACACATACTCCAATACTTAACATCAGCATGACGACATTACATCATAGTCATTATATTACATAAGTCAACAAAAATAATATCAGCGACAGCAATATCAGTCAAAACTGCAGCCCATCTTCTGCACTAATGAGAAAACAGAACAGGCACTTAAGTGGAGAGAACATACATACTCAAGACACTCATTTGTTTTTAAGACTGAAGCACGCTGGGTAAACAAATGACTGTATGGGGTATAAACCGTTTCTTTGATGATCTGTTCAATTTGCTCAGAGACAGCTTTCTGCAGGTCAAAACTGGAAAAAAAAGAGTACTCTGGGGGAAATTAATGTGTGAGGGGTAGTACACTCCAAAAGTTGCTGCACTAATCTAATTTTCAATGTTTACCATG
This sequence comes from Gobio gobio, assembly GCF_949357685.1. NCBI lineage: Eukaryota > Metazoa > Chordata > Actinopteri > Cypriniformes > Gobionidae > Gobio > Gobio gobio. The sequence goes on from NC_137099.1 coordinate 46,368,334, forward strand.
ATCCTGAAGTCCCAATGTGCACTAAGCAGACCTGATATGTACACAAGTAAGTGTACACTCTGCAGGGATCCCAGTAAACTGCATTGCTCTGTTCCAAAACCTAGGGAGCTACCTACATAGACAGCTGCCTTCTAAATGTCTGACATTGTCAAATTGCTAAGTTTACTGCATGATACTCAAGCAGTATTTTATTGATAGTTTTTTGTATAATATAATATAACCTCTAAAACTATGCAGACCCTGTCCTCCGGAATGACATCATCAAGTATATACTTGTATATAAGTATATAAATGCTGTGGTACCATTTGAAAGCTTAGAGTCTCTACTTTGGAGACATGCATCACGTTGGCATATTTTTTACACAAAGTAACTTATTTACACTAAATTACTCTGGAACCATTTCCACCTGGATTTGGCCTACCCAAATTGAAAAGCTTCCTATACCCACATACACGGGTCTAATTTGATAGAAAACCCATTGAAGTTACATAAGACACTGCTAAAAGTGATAAACAAGTAAGTATATGTTGTCTGAGCTGTAATACCCCCCCCCCCCCCCCCCCCAAAAAAAGAGGCGCTTTTTGATTTTTTTGATTATAAATTCATTTTTGAAAGTGTGTAACTCAGGCCCTGTGGGACTCTGCAGACAGTTTGGGCTGTTTCCACTAGATTCCAGAAAATACTGGAAAAAAGATTTTTGTCTGGATCATGTATGCCTCCCTTCATCCATTTGAATAAATCTTGCATATAACATGATACAGACAAAATTATTTTTCCCAGTATTTTCTGGAATCTAGTGGAAACAGCCCAAACTGTCTGCAGGGTGCTAGAGCACTTTTTAAAAGACAGCAAGATTTAAAAAATAATTATAATACTTTTATTCAACAAGGACACATTCAATTGATCATAAATGACAGTAAAGACATTTTTAATGTTAGAAAAAAAATTAGCTATAAGAAATGCTGTTCTTTTGATCTTTGTTCAACAATGATTCCTGAAAAAAGGATAATATTTCCACAGGAATATTAAACAAAAAAGATTTTGTAAAAATCAATAATATTTTTTACTTTTAGCACCAATTCAGAATATAAAAATGATTTTTGAAGAATCATGTGACACTGAATAAGAATAATAATAAGAATAAATAATAATAATAATAATAATACATGTTTATTATAATTAGCATTATAATTTACTCTAGCTTTGTCTGCAATATTGGATTTGTTGTTTTCACTAAGCTTGTTGAAATGCATTCTGGGATTGTCTTCACTGAAGGATACATTGAATCAAATTGTTTTGCAATTTGAGATGCAACATAATTAAGAGGCCTAACTTTTGGAACAGCCTTAACATCAGAAATAAGGCCCTAAATCACTAGGTTTTGGCACAGAGATAATGTTTCTCTTAGACCTGACAGTAACTTCCACACGACAGATTTGATAAACTAGCGCCACAAGTAATTTCCACAGAAGCGGTAAATGCTGTATAAACTGCAAAACTTGCCAACTTGTGAGTTTCAAGCCAAATATTGCATCACTCTGTTTATAAACCCAATAAGATCACAGCATATTGAGCTCGGGATCAACAAACAGGGCTTACACATCCGTTATCTTCCATTTACTCAGCCGTTTTGTCTTTCCTGTAAGATTTTAAAGCAATGTCCTGAGTTCAATACCAGTTAAGCTCTATTGACAGCATCAGTGAGGTGCATCGATTACCACAGAAAGTAATTTGGTCTCATCCCTCGGTTTGTCAAATCAAGCAAAAAATCGTGTTAACAGTAATACACTCACAAAGAAGGATTATGGGAAAAGGCTGTTAAAAAGTGTTAAAAAACAGTGTTTTTAAGGTATGGCCACAGGACTTAAAATATGGAACTACACTGATAAAACATTGACTGTAAAAATAAATAAATACAGTTAATACAGAACTCTTGTTATGACCATGTAAAGCTGGTAAACCCAGTACATTTAACACACTATGTGCAATGACAACCGAAAAATAACTGTTGGTTGTCATAATATGTAATGTTTAAAGCATTTAAAAATAATTATCAATAATAAAAAGTATAATTAATAAGTAATTTAAATATTTAAATATTTTATGAAACCATGATACACAGGATCCAATGATGAATAGAAAGCTCAAAATAAGTTATTTTGTAATGTAATTTCTATAACATTGTATATGCCTTTACTGTCACTGTTAATGCAATCTTGTTAAAATCTTTCCAAAATAAACAAAAAAAGGTATACTGACCCATTACTTTTGAATGGTAATAAACACTGATCAGGCATAACATTATGACCTAATGTTATGTTTATCCCCGTTTTGCCGCCAAAACAGCCCTGACCTGTCGAGACATGGAATCAGGGCTCCGAACCGGTTCAAGGAACGAAAACGAAAACCAGAAACGAACGAAATTTTAAGAGGAACAAAAACGAAAACGAAATCAAAATCAATTTGAATCGTTCTGAACAGAAACGTTAATTTGAAATTACCATTAACCGGTTAATAACGTTATTTTATCGTTCTCTTTAAAATTTTAATTTGCCAGTGACCAGTCATGAATTGAGTAGTACAGCATGTGACGTTGAGGACATTCTTTTCGTACGTTTAAATAAGCAGTACGGACTTTAAGCTCAAATAGACTGATTTAGGCTAGTTTATGGATTCCGTTTAAGCCTATCCAAGTAGGCTACTAGCATCTATCAAACATTTTTCCTATAGTCTTTCAGATTGCCAATACAGGACAGGTCAATGTTTTCTATATAGACGGTTGATGCTTCGTATTAAATGGTATGTTATATTGCATTAAATGATCAAGCTTTATTAGCTGACTGAATTTGATAATGTGATGCAAGGACGTGTTGCGCAATGGTTGCTTTGAAATTAGCAGTTGACGGTGCATTAAAAGAGCAATGGTTATCCAGTTTATTTATTCTTTATTCATGCATTTTTTAAAACAAGTCGTGTTGAAAAAAAGTTATGTAACGTTACAAAGAATGTTATCACTCTTCTGAAAAGAATTAGGCATAAGAGGCCACTTTCGATTGTCTAACGCTCCATTAAAACAGGTCCGCTTTTTATGCTTTGTAATTAATGCATGTATTTCTGTTGTGGTTTTAAAAATGTTATGAAATAAATATTCAAGTTTAATTACCATGTGTTATATTATTATTGAGTGAAAATAAGTCTATTTATACATATTTGTTTAAAGTATAGGCTAAATTAAAATAACGTTATTAACCGGTATTTTTTCAAATCAAACCGTTTTCGGAACAGTAATGTTTATTGACGAACGCAAAAACGGAAACGCTATAATATCGATTCTGCTCGGAGTGAACCGATTGATATTTTTTTCCGTTTTTAAGCCCTGCATGGAATCCACTAGACCCCTGAAGATGTGCTGTGCTATTAGGCACCAAGATGTTAGCAGCAGATCATTTAAGTCCTGTAAGTTGTGCTTTCCTGTAGCTCAAACAGTAGAGAATGGCGCTAGCAACGCCAAGGTCATGGGTTCGATTCCCAGGGAAAGCAAGAATTGACAAAATGTCAAATGTGTACCTTGAATGCAATGTAAGTCGCTTTGGATAAAAGCGTCTGCCAAATGCATAAATGTTAAAAATGTCAATGTAAGTTGCGAGGTGGGGCCTTCTTGGATCGGACTTGTTTGTTCAGCACATCCCACAGATGCTCGATTGGATTGAGATCTGGGGAATTTGGAGGCCAAGTCAACACCTCAAACTCAAACCATTCCTGAACCATTTTTGCTTTGTGGCAGGGTGCATTATCCTGCTGAAAGAGGCCACAGCCACCAGGGAATACCGTTTCCACGAAAGGGTGTACATGGTCTGCAACAATGATTAAACGGTACGTGTCAAAGTAACATCCGTATGGATGGCAGGACCCAAAGTTTCCCAGCAGAACATTGCCCAAAGCGTCACACTGCTTCCGCCGGCTTGCCTTCTTCCCATAGTGCATCCTGGTGCCATGTGTTCCCCAGGTAAGCGATGCACACGCACCCGGCCATCCACATGATGTAAAAGAAAACGTGATTCATCAGACCAAGCCACCTTCTTCCATTGCTCTGTGGGCCAGTTCTGAGGCTTACGTGCCCACTGTTGGCCCTTTCGGTGGTAGACATGGGTCAGCATGGGCACCCTGACTGGTCTGCGGCTATGCAGCCCCATACACAACAAACTGTGATACACTGTGTATTCTGACACCTTTAATTTTTTTTAAATATATGAATTATTTTAATCAGCAAGAATGTATTAACTTGATATAAAGTGACAATAAAGGCATATAAAATGTTACAAAATATATATTTCAAATAAATGTTGTCCTTTTGAATTATCTATTTATCAAATAATTCTGAACAAAATGTATCTGTTTCCTCTAAAACATATAGTGTAATGATGAAGATGATTTATATAAATCCTCTAATATATACACTGTTTTCAACATTCAATGTGATTGCTAATAATAAATGTTTCTTGAGCATATTAGAATAATTTCTGAAGGATCATGTGACACTGAAGACTGTAGAATAAATAAATAAATAATTTTAAATTGTAATATTTCACAGTATTACTGTGAAATAAAGTATGATTAAAATTCTGAAAAAAATATTATTATATATATTAAATATTATTATAATTATTTAAAAAATGGCATTTGACGTCAAAATGTTGGTGACCCGCAGATGTCCCCATAACACAGGCAAAACCTTCTCATACACACACCTTACTTCAAAACAGGTCAGACTGAATGTCAAAGCAGAACATTCCCTATAGTAGATGACACATTTTCACAGAGAATTTTCAAAGAGATGTGTAATTTTTGTCATGCCATTACTATCTACCCGCATACATATTCACTCTGATAAATAAGAGTGTGAAAGCTGTGTGTATGAGCTTCATGAGAAATGCAGGAGGCCGGGGAGAAAGAGACTCATTAGCGGGACGTCTCCAAACTTCGCACCTCCAGCTGCAATTCCTCTTCCGGAAATCATATGCATCACTGCCACACACAGTCTAATACTGTCCAGCAGGTGTGAGAAAACCTCCATTTACACTGACTATCAAGAAAGAGTGACCTCAAAAAAGCACAAGGACGAAATGTTGAGAGACAGAGGACGTGTCCACGCTTTGACTGTTCAAATTCTGTGATTCTGTGGATCAAACAAAAATGCTAAAATAGGCTTCCAAAATACTTCACCGTCTTCCTCTGTCTTTCTTTGTCAAACAAAATCCCACTGGCCAAGGCAGAAGTCACATATTTTCAACCAATGAGTAATTTTCTATACACACTAAATCTACTCTCATACGAATATTTTGAAGGACATTTTGTCCAACACAGTTATTTCTACACTGCAGGCTGCAAATTCTCAACTTGATTTTTTAATAGACTTGGATGTTAGCGTATGGCTGCAGTGAATAAAATGCATGTTTTATTCCCTTTTATAAAATGTTTTATAAAATGCATGTTTTATTCACAATAAAACGGCTATGTTTAAACACAAACAGAGCAGTTTTCAGACAGAGATACAATACAGTGTAGCTACTAGAATAGAGGAAAGTACTCTTGACCATTAAAATCATCCAATCTAAAAGTCATTTCCTCCAACACGATTATTTCTGACCTGTAAGCGACACAGCTGAAATTGTCTAGTTAGATGTTATACTACTACAGTTTTACCTAGACTTAAATTGAAAAATGAAAATATTAAAATAAAAGCTCATTTAAAATATGAATAAATACTATAATACTATATAAATAATATAAAAAATATCACTGACAGTCACTAAGTGCTGCTGGTTTTAAGAGTTTCATGAAGAAAAACCTGATAAAAACACATTTACACACATGTACATGTGCCATGTGCTCATTTTGGGACTCATAACTATCGTCCTTCAGATGAGACTTTAAACTGATGTCCTGACTCTCTGTGGTCATTAAAAATCCCAGCATGTCCTTCAAAAAAGAGTAGAGGTGTAACCTCAGTATGCTGGCCAAATTTGCCCATTGGCCTCTGTCCATCATCATGGCCTCCTAATAATCCCCGTATATAGAGTGGTACAGGTATGACATCACTTTGTAGGCCAAAACGTGGAAGTGAGTTAGCATTTTAGCAATTCCGGTTCCCTCGTCCTGAAGTCAATGTTTTTTCTTAAATGGGATTTTGGTTAAAAGGTTGAAATAAGGTCTGTGGTGAACACAAGATCAAGACACTTTTACGTTTTATTCTACGGCATAAAATAGATCGTCTCGGTTATGGATGTAACCCTCGTTCCCTGAGGAGGGAACGGAGACGTAACGTTAGTGACTAACGAATGGGGGTTTCGCTTAGAAGCCTATCAACTTCGAGTTTTGAGAAAACGCCCAATGGCGTGCCAATGCCATGGGGCATGCGGAATTTGCATACGTAGCTCCGCCTCACTGCGTGGGTATATAAGGAAGTACGAGGCAATATCGCATTATGTTACCTGCTTGAGGAGCCAAGACTGAACTCCTGCGTTCCAGGCAACACAGCTCGATGTGGCAAGGGGACGTTACGTCTCCGTTCCCTCCTCAGGGAACGAGGGTTACATCCGTAACCGAGACGTTCCCTTTCGTTCAGTCACTACGACGTAACGTTAGTGACTAACGAATGGGGGTCCCAATATAATCCCGCCACTCAGCTGTCTTCCAGTGCCCTGCGTAAGTGTGAGTACCCTGTCGTAAGACTAGTACGGACGAAGGACTCCCACTTAACACAGGATTACCAAGGTACACTGGGAAGCATATCCCACTGAGGGAATGCCAAAGATGCCTACCCGTGGGGAGGACTTAAGAGACACATATGACCCGGAGAGGGTTGCATATGGAAGATCTCTAGGGTACCAGCCGAAGGTGGATTTTTAACCCTAGGGGTGGCGGGGACACGCCAAGGGAAGAAACCCGCTCACTGCGGAGACTTACGGTGAAATACACATGTGGGGGTCGCCAGAGGGAACCATGCACATGGGGCACCTGGCCGGACATGAGGGTCTGGGCTCGAAAGGGAAGACTGAACTGATGTCGGCGTCGACAGTGCTGGAGGAGCTCAGGGCTCTCGGGGAACTCACCTGAGGAAACAACGCACGTATCCAGTCCGTGGAGTGGAGTGGCGAGCAAGCGAAGACACCTGAACCTGGTCCATCACCGGCCCCTCGGGGGGGCGAGTACATAGTCGGACACTGGCTCCACTCGGAGATTATAGAATCTGGCGAATGTGTTGGGTGTCGCCCAGCCTGCAGCTCTGCAGATGTCTGCTAGCGAGGCGCCATGCGCTAGAGCCCAAGAGGAGGCCACACTCCGGGTGGAGTGCGCCTTCACACCAAGGGGACATGGTCGGCCTTGCTGCTGGTAAGCCAAAGCAATGGTGTCCACAATCCAGTGAGACAGCCTTTGCTTCGAGAGAGCACTTCCCTTCCGCTCTCCACCATAACAGACAAAGAGCTGGTCTGAGGTCCTGAAACACTGCGTCATGTCTACGTAGGCGCGGAGAGCGTGTACTGGACAGAGCAATGCCAAGGCTGGGTCTGCCTCCTCCAAAGGCAGCGCTTGCAGGTTCACCACCTGGTCCTTGAACGGAGTGGTGGGAACCTTGGGCACATATCCAGGCCGGGGTCTCAGGATCACGTGAGAGTTAGCCGGCCCGAACTCCAGGCACGCTTCGTCAACCGAAAATGCCTGCAGGTCCCCGACCCTCTTAACGGAGGCCAATGCGGTCAGCAGAGCTGTCTTCATAGACAGAAACTTAATATCAACCGACCACAAAGGCTCAAAGGGAGGTCTCTGCAGAGCAGTTAACACTACTGCGAGGTCCCAAGAGGGTACGAGAGGAGAGCGAGGAGGATTCAGTCTCCTGGCTCCCCTAAGGAACCTGATGACCAGGTCGTGCTGACTTACCTTTTTGTTCTCCAAGAGATCATGGTGGGCAGATATTGCAGCCACATAAACTTTGAGGGTGGAGGGAGACAGCCTTCGCTCCAGCCCCTCTTGGAGAAACTCAAGCACGGACCCAATCGGGCATTTCCAGGGGTCTTCTTGGCGGGAAGAGCACCAGGTGACGAAGAGGTTCCACTTCAACGCATAGGCATGCCGAGTGGACTCTGCCCTAGCGGAAGTGATGGTGGCGACCACAGTAGGTGGTAGGCCACTCAAACCTGCCGCGTCCCGTCTAGGAGCCACACGTGGAGGTTCCAGAGGTCGGGACGCGGGTGCCAATGGGTGCCCCGTCTCTGAGTAAGGAGGTCCGGTCTCAGAGGAATAGGCCAGGGAGGGGCTGTCGCAAGGAGTATGAGTTCGGGGAACCAAGTCCGGCCGTGCCAGTACGGGGCGACCAAAAGGACCTGCTCCTTGTCCTCCCTGATCTTGCACAGGAGCTGTGCGAGTAGGCTCACTGGGGGGAACGCATATTTGCGAAGGACCCGCGGCCAGCTGTGCGCCAGTGCATCCGTGCCGAGCGTGCCCTCGGTCAGGGAATAATACAGGCTGCAGTGGGAAGAGTCGTGGGAGGCAAACAGATCTACCTGTGCGTCGCCGAACTGTTCCCAAATCAGCTGAACCGTCCGGGGATGGAGTCTCCATTCTCCCGGGAGAGGCTGAAACCGCGAGAGCTCGTCGGCTGCGTGGTTCAGGACTCCCGGAATATGGACAGCACGAAGGGACCTCAGGCGCTTCTGACTCCATAAAATGAGATGGCGGGCGAGTTGAGACATGCGGCGGGAGCGTAGACCGCCCTGGTGGTTGATGTACGCTACTACGGCCGTGTTGTCTGTCCGGACAAGCACATGTTGACCCTTCAGCAGCGCTCGGAAGCGGTGCAGGGCGAACCGTACTGCCAGCAACTCGAGGCAATTGACATGCAGGAGGCGCTGGGGTCCTGTCCAGGAGCCCGCGGCTGCTTGTCCATTGCACATGGCACCCCAGCCCGTGGCAGAGGCATCCGTCGATACGACAACATGCCTGGAAACTCGTTCTAAGGGCACACCGGCCCGTAGAAAGCTGAGGTTCGACCACGGGGTGAGCGTCTGTAGGCAGGCCCGAGTCACTTGGACCCGGAGCGTGCCAGACTGCCATGCCCATCTCGGGACTCGATCGCGAAGCCAGTGCTGAAGCGGTCTCATATGAAGCAATCCGAGCGGCGTTACCGCGGCTGCAGATGCCATATGCCCCAGGAGCCTCTGAAATAGTTTCAGTGGAACCGCATTCTTGCTCTCGATTTGTCGGAGGCAAGTCAGCAGAGACTGCGCGCGCTCGCTCGAAAGCTGCGCGTACATGGCGACCGAGTCGATCTCCATACCGAGAAAAGAGATCCTCTGCACTGGGCAAAGTTTGCTCTTCTCCCAGTTGACCCGAAGGCCCAGACGGGTTAAGTGGTGGAGAACCAGATCTCTGTGTCCGCAAACCTGCTCTCGAGAGTGGCCTAGTATGAGCCAGTCGTCGAGGTAGTTCAGGATGCGGACCCCGTGCTGCCAAAGGGGCGCAAGGGCTGCCTCGGCGATCTTCGTGAAGACGCGAGGGGACAGAGATAACCCGAATGGGAGAAGGAAGGATGTGTCGAGGAAGGATGGAGACATGGAAGTAGGCGTCCTTCAGGTCGATCGCTGCAAACCAATCGTCCGGACGAACGCATTCGAAAAGGCGTTTCGCAGTCAACATCTTGAACGGAAGCCGGTGAAGGGATCGGTTCAAGATGCGAAGGTCCAGGATTGGCCGTAACCCACCGGTTTTCTTGGGTACAATGAAGTAGGGGCTGTAGAACCCCGACCTCATCTCGGCTGGAGGGACAGGCTCGATCGCACCCTTCGCCAGTAGAGTGGCAATCTCCGCACGCATGACGGGGGCATGAGCCCCGGTCATGGTATAGCGGACTCCCCTGTAACGGGGAGGAGCCTGCGCGAACTGAATCGCGTAGCCGAGCCTGATGGTCCGGGCAACCCAGCGGGACAGCCCTGGAAGCTGAAGCCAGGCTTCCAGAGACTGCACCAACGGGGTCATACGGACGACAGACGTACCCTGGGTGGGGCAGCGAGGCAGCGTTACCGGCGCGGACAGGGGAGGCTGTTGGGCGTCCCCGGGTCGGAGCACGGTTAACGGCTGCGCCCTGACAGAGGAGACCAGGGAAGGACTCGCGTTCCACTGGGGTCTGCTCTGCCAGGGGGCTGGCGACAGAGAGGGACGAGAGTGGCGAGACCCGAGGGTGGCGCGCACTGCCGTCACCGATCTCTGGGGGCTCAGGGATGGGGTTGTCAGTTCTTTCTTTAACCACATTAGGGTGCTGCTGACCCGGGGGCCAGCAGCTGAACAAAAGATTCTCCCCCGGCCCTCCACCGGGGGAAGGAGCGGCCCTGCCGTCGTCTCCTGGAAAGAACTGCCCATCCCTGAGCCGTCCGCATCAGGAGCGCCGCTTAGCCTGGCGTTTCTTCGCGGGCTGCGGGGCTGGAGCGGACTGGGACGCCTTCCTGCGGCTGCCTCTGCGCGGCCCGGGTGGAGGCTGCTGCTTGGGTGGCGCAGAGGCGGAGGAAGCCGCGGGAGGGCGTCCTCGGCGGCGAGCAGGCTGAGGCACCTGCGCGGGCGGTGGGGTGGAGGCAGCAGCTGACCGCCGGGGCAGGATGTATTTTATAGCCTCAGTCTGCTTCTGAGCGGCAGAGAACTGTTGGGCGAAGCTCTCGACCGCTCCGCCGAATAGCCCATCCTGTGATATGGGGGCGTTGAGGAAACGTGTTCGCTCAGCGTCGCGCATATCAGACAGGGTGAGCCATAAGTGTCTCTCCTGGACCACATTTGTGGACATCACCTGACCCAGGGAGCGTGCGGTCACCTTCTTCGCCCGGAGAGCGAGGTCGGTGGCGGCACGCAACTCATTGCTGAGTCCTGGATCAGCCCCTCTCTCGTGCATATCGCACAGCAACTTGGCTTGGTAAGCCTGAAGAGTTGCCATGGTATGCAAAGAAGCGGCGGCCTGCCCCGCAGCTCTATAGGACTTCGCCACCAGAGATGACGAAAACCTACAGGCCTTGGAGGGGTGCTTTGGGTCACCACGCCAGGACGAAGCGCTCTGTGGACACAGTTGCATCGCAACAGAACGTTCGACTGGGGGGACCCCAGTGTACCCATGAGCCGCGGCTCCATCGAGAGAGGTGAAGGCGGAAGAGGCCGCCAAACGTTCACGGGAAGACAACGGGGCCTTCCAGGAACGCGCGACCTCTTCATGCACCTCGGGGAAGAAAGGTATTGGAGGAGCGGCCGGACGGGTGTCCGGACGCGCCGCCCCCAAAAACCAATCATCCAACCGCGAACGCTCGGGCTGAGGCGGAGGGTTCCACTCCAGTCCAAGCGCTGCGGCGGCCCGAGACAGCATGGCTGTCAACTCTGGGTCCGACTCGGGCAATGCTGGCGCACCCGAAGGTGGCAGCACAGCCGAATCATCATCCTCAGATGACTCCAGCCCACCTTGTGATGCGGCGATAGACATCACTTCCTCCTCCGCCGCGCCAAACGCCACAGTCGGGACAGCAGGAGCCGGCCCCGATGTAGACGCCTGAGCGCGGACCGGGTCACGTGCCTGAGAGGGGGGTGTGGGCCGAGGAACTAGCGTCGGAGCTTTGTTCCACACCGTCACCCTCAGATCACCCTGGTCACCAGCCAAAGTGCCGCCTCCAGAGGAGACCGCAGATTGGGGGGTGGCGGAGGGGACTCTCGTTCCGGCATCAGCACGGAATTCACGGAGTCTTGATCGAAGCACTGAGATGGCCAGGTTCCCGCAGAGAGAACATGAGTCATCCACGAGCGCTGCCTGAGCGTGCTGAAAGCCCAAACACGTCACACAGCGCTCGTGCCCGTCGAAAGAAAAAAGCGATCTACCGCACCCAGAAGTGCACGGACGAAACATCCTGAAAAGGACGTGTCACGTGCAAGCTCTTTTGTGAGAGGAAACTTTGCAGTCGATGCCGAAGCGCCCAGGGAAACACACACCAGCTGGATGCAGACCACTGCACAGATCAGCAGGCAGGAAGTATGCGATCACTGGAACGCGCCGTCACACCAACACCGACTGGAAAGCTGCTCGTCTCGAAGAAGCTGACAGAGTCTCAGAAGGCTGTAGGAGTGAAGAGGTAGGTACTCTTGGCTCCGAAAGCAGAAACGTAATGCGATATTGCCTCGTACTTCCTTATATACTCACGCAGTGAGGCGGAGCTACGTATGCAAATTCCGCATGCCCCATGGCATTGGCACGCCATTGGGCGTTTTCTCAAAACTCGAAGTTGATAGGCTTCTAAGCGAAACCCCCATTCGTTAGTCACTAACGTTACATCGTAGTGACTGAACGAAAGGGAACTGTATTACCCCACTCAGGATATTTTGAAGCTTTTTCGTCATGAAAAAGGTGCTTTCTAACAAGTGGCTAAATGGGACTACAGAGACTATAGAAGAGATTAAACGCCATCACACCAAAAAGGGGAGCTCAGTCCGCTTTTACAGCCTCATTATGCCCATAATTGTGCTTTTATAAACTATCTAACTCAAACGTTCTGGGAAAATGTTTTGAGATAAAAACTGAAAGAGTTGTCGAGTGATGGTGATGTTGAAGTCATGGGACCGTGGTGTAGTTCGTGTATAGCCTACCTTTAGTTTTTTTCTTCTGGTGACTGCATTTAGGCTTCAAAATGAAAGTTGTGTTCATCTGTGATAATTATCTTGATGGACAAAACGTGTAAGTATCATAAACTTTTCACAGATTTATCACAGATCACAAAATCCAATGGGAAAATCCTATTGGGGTTTTCTCCAGGGAACCAGTGTGATGCTAACTGCCGGATGGCCTTCAAAGTGATGTCATACCTGCACCACTCTATAGTGATTGGCTTCTTTATTCTGTCTCCTCTCCACCAATAAGCTGGTGTGTGGTGGAGATTATATATATACACACACACATTACCGCTCAAAAGTTTGAGAACGGTAAGATTTTTTAATGTTTTTTTAAGACTCTTCTGCTCACCAAGGCTGCATTTATGTTAATAAAAATACAAAAGCTGTAATACTGTGAAATATTATTAAAATGTAAAATAAATGTTTTCGATCTGAATATATTTTAAAATGTAATGTATTACTGTGATGCAAATTTTGAGCATTACTCAGTCTCACTCATCTACTCCAGTCTTCAGTGTCACATGATCTTTCAGAAATCATTCTAATATGATGATTTGCTGCTCAAAAAACATGTATGATTATTATCAATGTTGGAAGCAGTTGTGTAAAACTTTTTTTTAGGATTCTTTGATAAATAGAAAGTTCAAAAGAACACTATTTATCTGAAATAGAAAGCGTTTGTAACATTGTACTACTGTTCAAAAGTTTTGGGTCGGTAAGAATTTTTATTTATTTATTGTTTGGGAAAGAATTTAAAGAAATTAATACATTTATTCAGCAAGGATGCATTAAATTGATCAAGTGTCAGTATAGACATTTATATAATGTTGCAAAAGCTTTATATATATATGTTTATTTATTTATATTTAATATATTTATTATTATTATTATTATTATTATTATTATTATTATTATTATATATATGGCCTACTATATATGGCCAACTATATATTATTGCCTGGCGGTAGCGGATGTCAGTTGTCAGTTATTTAAAAAAATTAAAAAGTAAATGTATTATTATTTCTCTTGATTAATGTGTTTCCATTGTTGCATTGCGCTGCCTTTAGGAAACATATATATACTTATATATATACTTATTCTTATACTTATACTTATATATATAACTTAAACAGCTAAATAGCTTATTCTAAACTACTGATACTATCTCATTTGAGTGTAGCCTACATAATTTCAACAATTTCAATCCCTGAAATGCCTTGAACCTTTTGTCAATCACATTTAAAAAAAAAGTCTTGGTGAAGATAAACAGAGGGCAGATCCTTCTCCACACTTTATATACAACATTTTAACATTTGCAAACAGTAGTGTTTATGATCACCTTACACATCCGTCATGACCACTAGATGGCAGCCTAACTTCATATTCCAAGAAGTCTCTCACAGGAAATTAATACTACTGCGATGGTTTCTCATTGAAGTCTATATTAGAATCGTCTTGAATTCTTGTTTTAAAGAAAAAAAGCAAGAAAAAAAGAAAATGAAGGACCCATTGCTTCTGTTATATTACACAACATTTTTTGCTACAGAATGTTGCTTTTACAGACAATGGTGGTTAGAAGAATATATATAAATATCTATTTTAAAATTTGCCATTGTTTTGTTTTGGTTTGTGAGTTTGGGCCAGGACTTTCTTGTTTGATTAAACAATGAAGATAACAATGCCAGTGCTATTAGTGGTGTGGAAATTACACACTTTAGCCCTAGATTTTGATATGCCAAATTGCTCAAACAAAGTGCCAAAGCACACCTTACAGAGACAACAAATATTTAAAAAAAGCTTACTAATAAGTTGACACATTCAACTACAAAAGGTAAAAGCTTGAAACGTTTAAAAACATGTGTTTTTTTTTACTAACTATGCTGCTTGACCCCTTGGTGTACTCACATCAAACTCATTGAGAGCGGCGGCGAGCTCGCCGATGCCAGCATGACCGTGCTTCTCGTCGGTGGGTGAGGTGGCCTGGGCGGCGCTGGAGATGCCTCCGATGGCCTCTTGGACCTGTTTGAAGACGTAGTCACGGTTGGCACGTGTAGCAGCTACGTCGGGGTGGCGCAGGAAGGCCTGGGAGGCAGTGTAGAGCATGGTGGCATTCTTCTTAAGAGCCCCGCGAGCTGCCGCCATCTCATCCCTGCACTGAGGATCCTTCAGCTCCTGCCACACACATACACAAATAGCTGAATTCCGGTAGCTATCAAAAGCTACTGCAGCAGATGAAATGAACAAATGAAATGAGTAAAGTTTGAAGATAAATACATTTTCAAATTTAACTGCCAGGCATCCATCCATCCTATAATTGTACAAAAAGCAGGCAGACAAAGACCCTTCATGCATGCAAAGTTTTGTGATATGGATACAATTTAAACTTCTTAAAATGAAAACAAACCATTATAATAACCATTTGTTATAAAAACTAAATATAAAATTCATGATATTCTATATAAGTGTGATATTTAATATTACCTGCTGTCTGCGAGCAGCAACATAGTTAAGTTTAACCATCTCTTTCCCAAACTCCTTAAAGCGATTGGCCAAGTCCTGCTCGTTGGTGGCGTTCTTGACAGCTTCTAGAGCTTCTTCAACCTGGAAACACACGCATCAACACACACACACACACACACATCCAGCTGTTTAAATATCATCCATAAAATGAAAGGTAGCATAAAAGTTCCATAAAACACATTCACTTATGTGGTTGAGTAATGGTTAACTTTTGTAGTGCTTATTATTGGTTCTCCTGGGACACAAATAATGTAAATTCTGACAGTTTTCACTCTTCGTAATGAGACTAGCGGAAGAACAAGGAGGTGCTTTGTCCCTTGTGGGACATATAAAAGTTTCTCAGTCACATCCTACACTATAAAAGTTCTTCTTTCGCAACCATTGAGTTTCACAGATCTTAGTTCTCAAATTTGTTTAGTGATTATATAACGGAGGATAAAAAAATCTTTATCCGCTGGATAAAAAAAAGAAAAAAAGTTAAAACACTCTAAACTCTACAAATTGTTGGGTTAGAGTGGGAAGAATTGTATCTGTTTTATTTGTGCCAGTGGGGAACAAAAACTGAAAGAAAATAGAACGATGCAACTAGAAGAACACGGATTAAGGGCAAAACTGTAAGAGCAAAAACCCTAAATTCATCCACTCTGAAATATAATTATCTACACCAAAAATACAAATGCAAAATATGAAGCCTATTTAAAGACCTGAGGCAAGATAAGTTGTATTTGAGAGTGTTTTTTATGCATTTTTAATTGACTTATGCCAGGAGGATGTTGCTTTGGCAATATGTGCTATGCAAATAGAGAACAGGGATGGAGCTAAAGATCCCTGTTTCTACAGTAAATAACTTCCTGTGCAAAAAATTATACATTGTAGCATTTTTCAGCCGTTTTGTTTCTTTTTCACACCACATTTGTTGCTCTGGTCCGAATCAGTTGATGAGTTGGTGAAATGAACCAAAATGCAGCCACGTGACAACATACACATCACTCGCTGGCCTGATGTGTCCAGGAACAACTGCGTGGGCTGATTGTATCCCTGTTCATATACTACATAGTTTATGTGTATACACCACTTCAGAATGAAGTGTGGATGCGGCTGGAAAATAATGTTTTACTGCACTGCACATTGCAAATCACTTCAGGAAAAGGCGTGCATTATTTTTGCTAAACTGTGACATGCTCATCTTCCACAAATATTACCAACGCACAGCGCAGCTGACTATGGCTGCTGATTTAGTCCAAAAATGCGCAGTTCTTTAAGCAGTTGGGTCTGTTCGAGGTTGGATCACGTTCTCACCACAAACGAACAGTGTTCGTTTATAAGTGTCCTCTTCAAGGAGGTCTCGGTACGCTTGTTTGGTCCACTTTTGGTGCGCACCTGAGTGGGATTGCTGCATTCACACTTGCCCAAATGAACCGCACCAAGGGGGACAACGAACTCTAGTGCGATTCAACCAAACTAAATGAGGCAGGTGTGAAAGCCCCCTAAGATGGGTAGAGAGTAGGGCTGTATGATCTGTAAACAAAAACAACCAAAAACTAAACTAAAAAAAAAAGAAAATTACAAACTAAACTAAACTAAACTAAACTAAACTAAACTAAACTAAACTAAACTAAACTAAACTAAACTAAACTAAACTAAACTAAACTAAACTAAACTAAACTAAACTAAACTAAACTAAACTAAACTAAACTAAACTAAAGGGTTTACCGCAATCTAACAGATAACATGCATTGTAATGTAAATGAATTAGAGTGAGCTTTTATCTTCTCTGCATTAAACCAAGCTTTTAAAGTAGTTTAAACAATGCTTCCAAATTTCGGATGAGACTTCTTGAGCCAAAACCGATACCAGGGTAGGTCTTAAAGACTATAAGGGCGAACTCGGTCACATTCAATACACCTCCCAGATACACATGGCTCTAATCTCAAAAGTGTGAGAGTAAAACATTAAGAAGGGACTAGGTCATTTGCTGCCCCAGATACATTTGGAAAATAATGAAATGATTTATTAGAAGAATGTATGAGGAGGAAGACTTTTTTACTCTGGGTAAAATGTGTTGACAGTGACTGGTAAAATGTCCCACAGATGTCAGAGACTTTGCAGGAAATACATTTACAAAACATCAAAGCAAAACAAAAAAGTCATAATAAACACAAGAACATTATTAATGTTAAATAAATGATTAATTTCAGATGAACGAGAAGAGAACATACGATCTTGAGGTGAGCCAGGAGCCTCATGACATCAGCCATGTCAGCCAGGATGAGAAGTCGAGTGACGGCAGAGAGGAGGGCGCGGGCAGCACGGACCATCGTGCCACGTTTCACAGAGGAGCAGGGGTCATCCGCGAACTCAGAGGAGGCCATGCGCATCGTCTCACCTGCACATAGACACAAAACAACCAGGACAAAACACAGTTTAATGGTATTCCACAAAGCTGCCTGGACATGTCAATGGTTTATTAATAGCTGTGCATCTGTTTACCAGTGAAATAAACTGCGAGTACAGGCAAGATTGCCAAGAGTGTTCATTAGCGAAACAGCACCCTTCAGAAAACAAATAAATAAATAAAAACATGTGCAGAGGATTGCTTGTGTCTGGAAGACAATGCGCCTGTTTTGTGTCAAACTGTGTCGTCCATGAAATACAGTGCAGTGCATTTTGCCAAAACATTTCAAAACTTGAACCACAAAAGAAGAGATCAATATGCAGAGAATAATAAAACCAGAATAAAGAAAGCTATTTGTAGGTTGTCGTAATAGTGATGTAAGCAGCTGTTTAATACCCTTGCATTTTGATTGCATTACAGTATTACATGACTATGTATTACAGTATTACATGAGAGTATTACATGACTATGCACTTCGTGAACTTTTATTTAGCACTTCATTTTTACATTTTTATTTGTATATATGAAGGTTTTTTTTTTTTTTAAGTAGGGGAAAAGCCTAAAAAATTATTCTGTCTATGCCAGTATGTTACTGTGGCATGCTCACTAAAGTGAAAATGTGCAATTTGTCTCAAGATTCATTGACAGGATCTATTAATGACCCTACAGTAAGTGGACTTCCCACCTTCCATCTGAACAGGAGCCGCAGGCGGGACAGAGTTGATTAATGAAAGCTTACAAAAAGCCTGGCTGAGACATTAGCAAATGTCATTGAATCTGAGAATGATATACAGAGATGAAAGCTTGTGGCAAACTGACTTCACAGACTCTAGGGAAAAAGAGAACGAGGATATTTGTTTTTAAGCCTGTCTGTGGGGGTGAACACTTGCATGAACACAATAAATAAGGCTGTACTTTACCGTATGTGCGTATTCTGCTGTTTCTCTCACACCAGTGAACTAAAATGATAGAATGGCAGCTATTCTTTAAAGTGTCTTGCTGCTGTCCCTCCACTTCCAGAGGAAATGTCAGCACTGTCCTCTGGCTCTGTGTATTTCTGTTGCAGCCCTATCTTCATGGAGATAGGAGGTTATAATCTTTTTTTCCACTATAGCTGTTTTTTAACCCCTACAGTACAATGGAAAGTCTATAGGACAGACATATTGCTCTCTAATTTTCATCCAATCTGTTTGAAACAATCATTATTTTTTGCAATATTGTCCTTTACCTCACTCAGTCTTTTTTACCAACCAGGAATGTATTGTATCGAGGGCAGTGAATTCTATGCGGACTTAATAAATAAATAAATCAGATGGAGAAGATCTCAGTAGGCACAATGTTGAAAGCCTGCCTACTTCCAGTTACTGCCTGATAAGAGAGCATTTCAAGGTTTTAGACACACACAAACACATACGCGCACGCACGCACGCACGCACGCACGCACGCACGCACGCACGCACGCACACACGCACACACGCACACACACACACACACACACACACACACACACACACACACACACACGAAAGGGAGGTAGGTAATACATATTTTTGACATGAGAGGGGATTTGAAAGAGGTCAAAGTTTTCTAGCTATGTTTTTATATGAACAATAAGTAGTTTTGTTAAACGATGAGAAACTGTAAGCTTCATTACTCTACATCCATTGGGATGTCACTACTTCAGCTCGGTAGCAAATTAAGACTACTGAGAAAATAATTATCAGCCCACTATTATTCTGTGTGGCCAAAACAAAACGCTTTGGGTTACGTCTGTAACCCTTGTTCCCTGAGAAGAGAATGAGACACTGCGTCGGTAACGACACTTTGGGGATGCTCCCTTAGCGTAGCACATCTGAAGTATAAATGGAACTATTCCAATCTAGATTGGTGCTGCGTCATGTCGTAGCATTTGACAGCATACACGGAAGCTACAAAGGGATGCAGGCGCACAACAGCGTTAGCTTTCGCGATGAAGCAAGTCACTCCCAGGAATGAAGTGGCGTGGCAATGCGACAAAGTGTCTTGTTCCCTTCTCAGGGAACAAGGGATACAGACGTAACCTGAGACGTTCCCTTTCAAAGGAACTCACACTGCGTCTGTAACGACACTTTGGGGAATGAATATCTTCTATGCCACAATGAAACATGCCTGTCCTAGTGTGAATTTTTAGGGACAACTTAGGACGAGAGCACTCGTGCACCCAGCGTGGAAGAAAGATGCAGACTTTAAAATCTTAGTGGCCCAGCCAGCCGCATCACAAATCTCCTGAAGAGGGACCCCTGAGAGGAGGGCTCTATAAGACGCCATGCTTCTAGTAGAATGCACTCTCAAGACCTCAAGTGAAGGCAAACCACGCATCTGATAAGCCAAGGCAATAGCCTGGACGATCCAGTTGCTAATTGTCTGCTTAGATGCAGGCAGCCCCTTTTTGGGTGACCCAAAGCACACCAACAATTGGTCTGACTTCCTCCATTGAGAAAACTTCTGTATATACATAATCAATGCCCTGAGAGAGCAGAGCAGATGAAGCCTCTGCACTTCCGCTGACACAAGTGGTGGAGGATGGAAGGCCTGAAGAACTACTGACCGTGCCACATTAGATGGCACCTTAGGCACATAGCCAGGTCTAGGATGTAGGATGGCATTCACTCCCCCAGGGGCAAACTCCAGGCAGGTTTGGAGTTATAGACAAGGCCTGGAGGTCCTCTACTCTTTTAAGAGAAGTAATCGCCAAGAGAAAAAAACATTTTAAATGTCAAGTTCTTCGCTGTCGCAGACTCAAGAGCCAGAGACAGCCCTTCGAGGACCACTGCCAGACCCATAGCTTCCATAACATGAAATGTTGTTGAGGGCCTGCAAGGAGTGCTATGATCATGTTGTCATTGTTGTCTGATCGTGTGTGTCTGCCGCGTGCTTTGAATTTGGAGCTCCGCCTCGCTGACTCAAAGTCCTCGATTTTTTCTTCTTATATAACTCAATAAACTAAAATTTTCTCATTTTATAGCAGGTGAACATATCCTCAATATTATTCTATATCTCAAACAATCGGATTGCTTTGATATCGCTACTTATATCCATATTTCCGAACATCCACTACTAGCCTTAGCCCGCTAGCATCACCAGCATGGTCTCGCATATCGCTCGCATTGATTACATTCGTAAAACTCAAGAAATTACTGTGTTCTAATGGCGAATGCATCAGATATATGTCTAACATTACCTTTGAGAGCAGATGAGGACACGTTCGAGCTGCACGCTGTACAGTTGGAGCTGGAGGCTCTGGAGAAGCAGATCGATAACCTCCTGAAGAGACAGGCCGATCTCAGGGATCGACAATCAGAGTTAGAGACATCGCGGGCTGACGCTCACAAGTCCGTAGTAAGTAATGTTATCACTCCGATGTCTTCTACTCCTCGTGTTTCCCTGCTCAGGGCACGAGCACCCAGAACACGATCATCCCAGGCCTCCTTCACTCCGGCGCCGACACACGCCGGCCCTGGGTGATTCAGCAGCGGAAGGCGCGAGCCAGGCCTCGGGCGAGGACCTCTCCGCCGCCACCACCGGTCTTCGATATCTCCACCCGAAACCGTTTCTCCCCTCTTCTCGAGACGGAACGCGACACTGTGATCATCGGCGACTCCATTGTCCGGCATGTACATGCTACCTCAGCTAAAGGTAAGGTGCGCAGTCACTGTTTTCCTGGTGTTCGTGTTCTCGTTGTCGCTGGTACAGACCAAAAACTGGTACACAGAATCTCTTAAATTATAACTTACATTTAGAAGGATGTACTGTTACTTCATCTGCTACAGTTAAAGACCTGGGTGTTATATTAGACAGCAACTTGTCTTTTCAAAATCATATTCCAAATACTACAAAAACAGCCTTCTTCCACCTCAGAAACATCGCTAAGCTACGAAACATGCTATCTGTCTCTGATGCAGAAAAGTTAGTTCATGCATTTATGACCTCTAGACTAGATTACTGTAATGCACTACTAGCTGGCTGTCCTGCCTCCTCAATAAACAAGCTAATATTAGTCCAAAATGCAGCTGCTAGAATTCTTACTAGGTCAAGAAAATATGATCACATAACACCAATTCTAACATCTCTACACTGGTTACCTGTTAAGTTTCGTATATCAATTATAAAGTATTGCTACTGACCTATAAGGCCCTAGATGGTTTAGCTCCTGTGTATTTAACTGAACTTCTATCGCCTTATAACCCATCACGATCTTTAAGATCACTAAACTCTGGGCTTCTGGTAATACAGAGGATATCTAAGTCAACTAAAGGAGGGAGAACGTTTTCATATTTGGCACCTAAACTATGGAATGGCCTTCCTAATAATGTTTGGGGCTCAGACTCACTCCTCCCGTTTAAATCTAGATTAAAGACGCATCTCTTTAGCCAGGCATTCACATGATGCATCTCCTAACCTTGTACTCTATAGTTATATCAGTGCACATGATTATCTTTGCTTAATGCCTTGAACAGAAGCTACGCTAATTATTTTTCTGTTCTGTTTTATCTTGGGGTGCCCATCCCGAGGTAACTAGAGAGTCCGTCAGCTCCAGTCTGGATCCAGCTTCTCGTAAAGAATTCAGATGACCATCACCTGTGAAGAGACGACTCAACTCCTGCGAGGACTTCAGATGACACAGCTCTGCATCAACACGCACTCATGCTCATCTCCATATACCCTATTCATTAACAACATGTATTCTTATTTCTGTGCCATAGTTATTATATTGATTAATAATAGATAGTTAGCTAATCTGTGTGCTTTGTATATGTGCATTTCTGAAATGCATAACATGTACAAATCAATTTAAATTGTAATGTAGATGCATTTTCTGTGAAGCTGCTTTGAAACGATATGTATCGTGAAAAGCACTATACAAATAAATTTGAATTGAATTGAATGATGTCTGAGAACCATACTCGTGCCGGCCAGTATGGGGCTACCAGAAGTAGACTGACTCCGTCTAGACGGACCCCCTCCAGAGCTCCCAGGAGCAGAGTGATTGGGGGAAAGGCATACAGACAAAGCCTCGGCCACGCCTGCACCATGGCATCCAACCCCAGTGTGGCTAGATGCATGAGAGAAAACATCAGTGGACAGTGGGACGTCTCTCGCGACGCAAATAGATCCACTTCCACTGGGCTGAACTTCTCGCATATCGACCTCACCACCTATGGGTGAAGCCTCCACTTCCCAGGCCTTGACAGGATGTCTGCTCCAGGATTCTGGTTGCCTGGGACATACATCATTCTGAGAGACAACAGTTTCCCCTGAGACCAAAGGAGCATCTGATGTGCCAGTTTGCATAAAGGGTGTGATCTCAGCCCTCCCTGACGATTCAAATAGGTGATCACTGATGTATTGTCTGTACATATCAGGACATGGTGACCCTTGAGGTCTGGTAGAAAGCTTCTCAGAGCCTTGAAGACCACTAGCATTTCCAGACAATTTATGTGCAAAGAGGAATGCTGGGCCTGCCACAGACCTCTTGTAAAGCAGCCGTCCATGATGTTAAGTCTGGCCACAGCACGTGTCACAACCTCAACAAGCTCCTCATAAGGCCCCGATCAGACAGAACGTTTATGGCACAGGTCCAGAAATGAGAGGTTGCATACTTCCAGGGAGGTCCTGTAAAAGCCGGGCAACTGCTATTGAGATGCTTACAGGTTTATCCAGGTACTAGAGACCTTGGTGCAGAGCATTTCGGCTAGCATTAGCCGGATAGCATATTGATCCGTAAGATGACCCTCAGCTCTCATTACTGCAACCTTGTTGAAAAACCACTGAAGTCTCTTTCAGTTTGCAGTGGATCTTCTGCATTTTGTTTTTGCTGCATACTTTGTATTGTAGAACTAATGTGGGAAGGTGAAACATTTCCAACATGTTTTAAATAAAGTCAAAAAAGACGAGCAGTTGGCGACAGAAAAACATAACTAGTATCATAGATCTCCAGTGTGTGCTTCTTTGGTCTTATCATTGACTAATAGTAGCTTTATTATCTTTTGGTTGAGTAATTTTTCAATGTCAGTAAATGAATAAATCAACAACTGTGGGATGGGATACAAGTGACAATTAGATTGAAAAAGGACGGCTTCTCGTTTCTATTGTAAGTATTTTCTTTGTCCTTTGACCCCTGTTTCACACATACGGTCAGCCTTGGGAGCGGTAAGTCACTTGGACCATTATGTCCAACTTCATCTTATTAACCTCATCCCAGCTAAAGGTCGGCTTACTAATGGTCCACACAGAGTATTTTAACACACTTCATTCTGCCCCTGCAGATGGGGCTTGGCTCAGTCTCCATCTGTCAGTACAGCAGTCCCTTCACTGCAGATCTGAGAACAGGTGTGCATTTTCACCACAAACGACTCTTAAAAACTCTTTGAAAAGAGATAGAAGTCCATTCATATTTGATCAAAAATACAGTAAAATTTAAAAATAACTATTTTCTATTTTAATGTATTATTCCTGTGATGGCAAAGCTGAATTTTCATCGTCATTACTCTACTCTTCAGTGTCACATGATGCTTCAGAAATCATTCTAATATGCTGATTTGCTGCTCAAGAATTTCTTATTGTTATATACAGTCAAACCAAAAATTATGCAGACACCAGATATATTTTTTTTACTAGTGGGTGCAGGACACTATAGTTCATTTATGTAAGTGAGGATAGCAAAATAAAGTAAACTGTGACATATTATACCAAAAAATTCTTCATTCAGTGGACTAACAGTAAAATTGATTAAAAAAAAATTGTGACCACAGTTTTTCAGACACTTCAACCTGACCATGTTTTGCTTAAGTGTTTTTTTCTTTAATTGCTAATGCGAGCTTTTACTCTGAACAAAATGAAGCATTGCTTGGTAAGTGGTTGACCTAAATTGGTATTATCTAATTGTGTACTTAAATTTAACAGCTGACAGCTGATTGGTTGATTATAATCCATTACATACTTTTCTATCAAAGTTATCTGACATTATCAAGATATGAGAACCCTGGAAATTGTTTTACAGCCCTTATACGCAGAATTTTCCTCTTTGTTTTATCATGAATTAGTTTATATTTAAAGTCCTGGAGATAGACAAATAATCACCCCAGAACCCATTAATATTATATTAGCAAGTCATTTAAACTAAACAAATTAAATTAAGATTTCACATATATTACCTCATTATGCAATCCTCAAAACAAATCACACAAAAAAAGAGAAAACAGATTATTACTAATACAACACAATGATAGGCAATACATTTCAGCTTTTGGAGTTTAAAAGTGGCTTTTTTTCCCTCTTCTCCACAACCTCATAATTGCACTTCGACTGTGTTTATGGGATGATGAATGTTCTGTGGAACACCATCAATAACTGTTTGCCATTTTCATAGAGGTAATTTGGCTGAGCAAACACTACTTCAGTCCTGACCAATGAGTATGCAAGGTTTGGAAAGGGACTCAGTGTGTATGGGAACCAGAGGAGAGAAAACTTAGTAAAGTAGTGTAATGTAGTGAGTGTGTAATGTGCTGCCAGATAAGGGCTGTAAATAAAAGGCAGAACTTATAGGTGAAGGAGGAGAAAAAAGCTATAGCTTAGCTGTCTGCAAACTGTTGCATATGAGCAAAAAAAAAACACTAAAGACCGCAGCAAATTGCCACATTAATGACTTTAATGGTGAGATAATGTGACAGATAAAGCATCTCACTGGTTGCCACATGACTCTAAATGTCTTTATACTCTCTCAAGAAACCAGCATGTTTAGACAGGCAACTAGTCAGGAGACAGCATTTTAGTAACTATCTTACTTTATAAAACCTTTAGAGCTTTAATATAAGTATGTCTGGCTGCTTAAAGGGGAACATGAACTGGCTTTTTAAATTTTTTTATACTGTTGTCTGAGGTCAACTTATGACGTTCACGTGGTTTTTACATTCAAAAACATCATAAAGAATAAGTAATAGGCTATTTTCTGCCTTGATTTTGAGGCTCTCTGAAAAACACTCGGTTTTGATGGGCGTTCCGTACTGAAGACTTGGAAGTAAACGGCTAGGATTGGATAAGATTTGCATATTTAATGAGCTTCAGCTCCCCTCAGTACATGTGGGAATTGTTTTGAAAGTGTCTGGAGAAACGCTGACAGGGCTCGAAAAATATATTTTTCAAACAAACACAATGATTAATCTCTCATCCACCCGCGATTGATTGGAATGTTATTTTTGTATTACTTGGCCGGCCCGATCAGTGAATATAACCGTGAACGATACACAAACACACACGCGCAAGAAAGGAATGTTATTTCACTATTTAAGATAGCCCATCAGCAGGCCGATGATACGTTTTGGTAGCCCGTCTGAAAAACACATAGCCCCGGGACATTGGGCTTTGAAAGCACTGGCGTTACAAGTCCGAGTCTGATCACGAATTAACCAATAACACCTTCTCCAGCCTGTGACAGCGTGCTAAGGTATGTAATCAATAGATATCAAACGATCTGTAACAATGCAATACTTACACATATAAAAAACATGTTTTACTCACATAAGTGTGTTGCACCGTTCCTGTCGAATCCAATATAGAAGGCACAGAATTGTGTTTTAATCTCAATATGTTTGCCAATCCAGTCTCGACCTGTATCTTGTTTACAATCAATTCTGCGGTGAAATGAAGCGAACAAACATGCAATGTCTTACGCACGTGAGCTGGAACCGGCATGTTTATTGCTCGGTAGCGACCCGTTTAGCTCCACGAGTCGGTGGGCGGGCTTGAGGCAGTGCTTCTGCATTCTATGACGTCAGTGATCGACATATTCTGAGATCTCTCATTTTCTAGGCCTGGTGTCAATAAAAGCTTTTCTTTGACTAACAAGGACGTTTTCAGCTCTGAAACTTACAGGATATTCTTATATCACAATGAACTTTTATATATCAAAGGCTCAAAGGAAAGTTGATTTCTCAATTCATCACCCCTTTAATGGGAAGCTGGAACAAATAATCAGCTAAGAAGGAATGTTCTCAGAACTTTGGATAAGTTTCTGGCAAGGTACTTTCAAAGTTATAGACCTTATAGCAGTGCCATGACAGATATGAAATTGAGGCTGTGAGGGATAGACTTACTATGTTTTCAAAGGCACCTGCTGTAATAAAAAAAATAAAAAAAACCTGTATAAAGCTCCACAGCTCATATTGCATATCTACTGACATTTCTTGTAAAGATATATTTTTTTCAGAACAATCAAAAAACACATTACATAACAGTACAACCCACTGAAGAGATTTATGTCTGTCCCTCACAGCCTCGTTTCCATTCCCATTAAAAATCAAAGATGGTTCTGCAGAGAATAAGATCTATGGGGAAAAAATCTTCCAGGAACATTAATAGAATGTTCATTCAAAGTTATCTGGTCTGTAATAATGTTCTCAAAAAGTTAGCAGAAAAACATTATTTATACATTGTTCATGAAAGGTTTTCTGAAACGGTTTTGTTTGATGTTCGGTTGACATTCATCTAACATATTTTAAATGTTGCTACTTGTTTCAGAATGTTGAAGAGCATGCAAAGGAACATGCAAAAGTAGCTTTTCCAAAATGATCAAATTGAGTGTTTCTGAATGTGTATCAGGACGTTTATGAAGGAATCCTCAGATCAAGCGAATCAATCGGGTGAATCAGGTGAATGATTCAATGACCAATTTATAAAGAGAGCTATTCCCTGCATATATAGATACTATATAGATACTATCCACCCTATCCGCCCTAAATAGTATTGAATATTACTAATGTCACTTTTTTTTTTATTAGATGAATGAAAACCTTTTTTCACTGTATTGAGGATGGATAGTATGCACATTGAGATGCAGGCATTTACTTCATTCCTGAATGAATCAGCTGTTTGAACTAATAGAATGAATGAATGAATGACTGAGTGACTTACTCATTTAGACATTTAGACATCTGCCACCCAAAAATGACAATTCTGTCATAATTTACTAACCCTCATGGCCCAAAAGTTTATGTGTAATAAATTCTATGTTGAATCATTTTGTTTACTAAAGCAATTTTTTGTATGAATTAATTTAATTTGATGAATTAATTGCCACATTGTGTAATTAATTAGATTAAAAATGTTGACAGCCCTAGAAATAACGTTTTCATAATGTATTGGCAACATTAGGAAAATGTTCTAAGAACATATTTATTAGTTTTTGTTTAGGACAGTTCCTCGGGGTGATAACAGGCTGCTTACCTTGCTTGCGGACATCCTCTACAGCTGCGATAAGCTCCTCCTTTAGGTCCTGGCTGTCCTTAGCAATCTGCTCACCCTTTTCTAAAAAGTTCTGGGTCGCCTGCTCCACGGACACAGCCAGCACATGAGCCTTCTTAGAGCGGCCCTTTTTCTTACTGGATGGGCCTTTGTTACTGGTGTTGACCAGGGTGGTCACCTGTGGACGAGAAGAGTCAAAGATGAAGATAAATATAAAGATTGTTGTGTAAAAAGACTCCTTCTACTCACATTTCGACTGAACTGCATAAAGTAGGTCTAGCAGTGTAGCTCATATGGCACATTTCATGAAAAGTGTAATGTACACAGGGAGGATTGAGCTTAAGTTTGTTTATTTCTAAACCAATGGGTCAGAAAACTGCTGGGTTTGTGTGTTGCTTTCAGAATTATGAACAAGTAAGGGGACGCTCGCAACAGTCAAAGACATCTATAGCTCACATACATAGACCAACAATTTAATAATTTAATAATTTAATAATGCAGTCGAGCGCAAGGACGTGCCTCAAGTGTACACTTCAAACTCCCCACTAAATATCAAACATAAGTTAATGTCACCATACAAAGTCAAATGTAAAATCTAAACCTTGAAAGGTAAAAATGCAAGCATTTAAATTATTGTTTTAGTTTAGTTAAATAAATGTGTCAATACCTGATTTTATTTCCAATTAATCATAAAGAAATATTTAAGAAATGTAATATCTTAAGATTAAATAAATAAATAAAAATAATTAAGTAAAATAACAATAAATAGTTTTAACCCTCTGGGGTTCTTCATTTATGGGTCACACTCAGGACCTTCAGGTCAAAAATGACCCGGAGGGCGGGATAAAGATAAAAAAGATTTGAGTGTTTTTTTTGGTGTTTTGAGATAATTTTATGATTTATAATTAATATTTATGCAATAATTATGACCATTTTTTCCCCATTGAATATAATAAAAAAATGTATATCTATATATAATGTATTTTTATTTTTTATTAAAGCTGTATTTAATTTTAGAGTCAAGCCTAGGCCTCATGAAAGCAATTTTTTAAATGAGATCGGTGCCAACCGGTGGACACATTGAGCATTTTTATTTTTTAAATTGTAGCTTCATCGGAATGGTCCGAAACTTGGTGACTTTATTGGTACTTGGTATATGAACACCCGGAAAAATTGGGGACAGGATTTGAAAAGTCTAAGTGGTCGTAAAAAAAAAAAGTCACACTCAGGACCTTCGGGTCAAAAATGACCCCCATAGGAAATGAATGAGCAATTAGTTTTTTTGTGCATACAATCAACAAATCAGCCAGGATGCAGAAAAAAAGGACTCAACAGTGAAAGGGTGAATTTCTAAAACATCAAGAGTGCAAGACAGCAAAAAAACTCACACACACACAAACTTATACACACAAAAACACACGTAAACACAAATTAACGTGTGCCATTCCAAAAGCTAATTGTGTTTGTGTGTGTGTGTGTGTGTGTGTGAGTTTTTTTGGTCTGTTTTGCACTTTGGATGTTTTAGAGATTCACCCCTTCACTGTTGAGTCATTTTTTCTGCATCCTGGCTGATTTGTAGATTGTATGCACAAAAAAACTCAGTATTTTCATATTTTTGCCAATTTCCCATTCATTTCCTATGGGGGTCATTTTTGACCCGTAGATCCTGAGTGTGACTATTTTTTTTTACGACCACTTAGACTTTTCAAATCCTGTCCCCAATTTTGTTGGGTGGTCATATACCAAGTACCAATAAAGTCATTAAGTTTCGGATCATTCCGATGAAGCTACGATTTTTAACATTTTTTATTTTAAAAAATTCGGGTCAGAAATTACCGAAGAGCCCCAGAGGGTTAAATAAGCTTTTGTTTGTGTTTTTTAAAGAAATACTGTTAATGTTGGAAATTGTGATAGTAATTTTTTTCTATGATTCTTTGATTAACAAAGTAAAACAACAGCATTTCACATATCTACAGTATATGGGATATTTATACAGGGTATTTATATACATTCAGGAAGTTATTACCATCAATACCATCATTGTATTGTACTGTAGTTTTTTGTATAGGCATTTACCTTTTATATCAGTGTTTTTTGGATGGCTTATAAGTAGCAAAATGTCTCTTTTAAGTTTGTAAAATGAGTTTAACACTGCATCGCAATCAAAATCCTCAACTTTCCCACATTAACGCAAAATAATGCATTTGGACTGTATAAAAATGCTTACTTGCTTTGACAGAAGAGATTATTTTCATGGCAGACATTTCTGGCAATTTACATTTGTCTACACGATTAGATCTACACAATCCTAATAAAGCCTGTGCTGTTAAGAAACATTGTATGTGATGTATAGCGACTCATTCAATAGTCAGGCATTATGCTCCCGAAGGGCCTATAAAACAGTGCTGGTTTTCACTTTCTGCTACAGGACTCTGCTGGGACTGTTCTCCCAAGGTAATGTATTTTCAAGGACACCCACGCTAAGCAATTACCATAGTACAACAAAGAACTAACTTGAGTTCCTAGTCCAAACTCAGCCTATACGGCTGATAAAACTTAAGATCCCCTTTGCCTGAACATTTATCACAGTTATTCTCAAAGTCGATGCACAGAATAACACTGGATTACACTGAAGTGCCCCTATTATGCTTTTTCGAGTATTACCTTTCATGCAATGTGTAATGTAAACGATCTGCAAAGATGTGAACCCGAAAGTCCACAATAAATAAAGTGGTAACACTTTACAATAAGGTTCATTAGTTAACATGAATTAACTACATTAGTTAACATGAACTAACAATGCACTTATAAAGCATTTATTTATCTTTGTTAATGTTAATTTCAACATTTACTAATGCATTATTCAAATCTTGTTAACATTAGTTAATGCGCTGTAAAATAACATGAACAAACCACGAACAGCTGTATTTTTATGAACTAACATCAATTTCATTTTGTTACGACTATGTCACTGGGTAATACATCTGCATAATGCCGAATGTTTCCATTGGCTAATGTCCCGCCAACAACAAATACTTTGACCCGTCCTCAAACACTGTAGCTGGTGTTGTTGTGTACATGTTGAGAAGATGCTGTTTTCTGCGCTGCAAAAGCAAATTCTCTTTGTAAACACTAAAGGATGAGGATGTGAAGAGTCAGTGGTTAAAATTACCACAGCGATACAACAGCAGTATAACCTTTTGTTGATTGCTTCTCAAATCTCCAGAGGTCTAAATGGGATTTACAAAACGCTTATCCATTAAAGAAGGGACAGTAGGCTACCCACTTTATTTGAACCAACTTGCTCCTCAGAATCACAACCTATAATTATGATTCATTAGGTATCTGGCTAACCGGCTAACGTTATTACTGTCTTACTTAAAATACTTTTGTAAATCAGCTGTGGGCCACTATTATCTAAAACTGTGTCCATTAATGCAGATTGTCTGTTGTTCTTACTACTTCGAGTAATGATACAGAATGGAGCAAGATTTGTTTTACAAACTTTAATGTTAAATCAGGCAATTTGAGAGACCGCACAAAGTCAGAAAAGTCAGAACAAATTTACTGCGCATGTGTAGAATTCGTCCACCTGTGGTTGAGTATTCTTTGAAAGCTGTGCGGACACGACATTCGTGACGCAGAAATGGAAGTATACCCGAGGCTTAATGGGGCATTTAGTTTACGACAGGCACTGTAAGTGGTAGACCAATCACAAAAGACTGGGCCATTTGACCAATCAGAGCCGAGAAGGCTCGTGGAAAGGAGGGATTTAGAGAGACTGAATCATTGGACGAGTTGTTTAAGAATCATTGAAAAATGTGGTGATGTGCAATGTATATTATGAGACAATTTAAGTGCTTTTTTTTTACCTTTGATGCATGTAAACCTGTTACTAATAGGGGCAGTTTAAGAGAGGTTTAAAAGAGAACATTGCAAGTGATCTTAAATAAATTCAGCTTAGACTGGGTTAATGATGATGAGAAAAAAAAAAGATGGAAATGACTTTGCAAGGCAAAGCTTATGTAAGGCATAACAGTTAATATTGCCAGCAAATGTTGCATTAAGCTTCATTACAGGATCTAGATAAATGGTATTCAATCTAACATTCTTCACTAAACAGAGTTCAGAAAGTTTAGAAGATACATGATACAGTCTAAAACGGTCGTTATCACAAAACAAACCCCGGCAAGGTTATACAGCATGAAGAAAAGATGAAAGATTCAGGTAAGAAGCTATGACAGCTCTGCTGGGAATAGGTTGCCTCAGACTACACAAATATATGACTGCAGAATGCTGCCATTGACCAATCAGAATCAAGTAAAGGAGGAATAGTTATTTTGAGTCAGATCTTTCCCATCAATTGACCTATCGGTAAGCCCCTCCCCTCGAACGCAGATGAGCCAATACCAGTTGAGTATCAGTTGCGCTGGGACCAGAACTCGGACATCTTTAGGTTTCAGCGCCATAGAGAAACATTGGAAAATCCAAAGCGGTCATCGATTTGATGGTGTTTATGCTACAAAAATGCTAAAATGTCGTGCCTGAGGTACTGTAACACTGATTCCAGGGATCCTGAGAGGATTTTTTGTTTGTCATACTCTCGTTAAGTTACGATTAAAGTCCCTGCTAACATACAAACCAAAATAACTAACTGTTCTCACGTCATGTAACACTGTAGGTCAAAAACATGAAGGTCTACATTTCAGTGCCTCTCCATATTAAACTGGTTATATGTAAATTAATTTAATTTTAGATATTTTTAAGGTCTACATTATCTGTCCTTCTAAGGAGGACTCCTATTTTGATGGGTATTATAGTCTACGGGTAACGTTAGTGAAAGGAAGAGCTCTCACGCAGTTTATCGGAGTTGTTTTGCAGATGCAAAGTTTACCAGTTATTAACTGCACCCTCGAAATGCATACGGTCTGTGTATATGTTTGTTTACTGTTAGTTGTATGAGTGTTTTTGTGTAATTTGCTGTGTATGTTAATGGTAATGCAACGGAGAGAGATAGTTTGTGAGTGAGTCGTTAATGCGCACTTCTTATGCTTTGTTTGTTCAGCGCTTACGAGTATTTTTTGGAGTGAAAAAGGACACAATAAACTTGATAAACCATCAGTTAAGTTTGGTCATCATTCGGACGGGATATACGCTACATTCTGTGTCCAAAAACATCTTGGGATAAGGTTTTCACACTGACAGCTGTCATTGTAAGATATAGCAACTCCGTTTGTTTGATCGAGTTAGCAACTGTAACTAAGGGGGGCGGGGCTTACCGATAGGTCAATTGGTTAGTCCAATTCACAATCACAAACATGAATCTAAATATTAGTCAAAAACCAAATTGTATGACTACAGAAGATTTGTAATATGATGCACAAGTCATTTAGACCCCTTTTATGAGGCTTTTATGGTGTTTCGTGTCCCTTCAGAAAATCTTGACAGCCCTATCCATCATTCATGCCTTTCATATTGAAAACAGAAGTCATAAAATTCACCTTTTTTGTTAAACAAGACAAAAAGAAAGAAAGTCATGCAGGTTTGGAACTACAGTACATGAGGGTGAGTAAATAATGAC
This sequence comes from Gobio gobio, assembly GCF_949357685.1. Taxonomy (NCBI): domain Eukaryota; kingdom Metazoa; phylum Chordata; class Actinopteri; order Cypriniformes; family Gobionidae; genus Gobio; species Gobio gobio. Next base: position 46,401,793 of record NC_137099.1, read on the forward strand.
AGAATTGTTATTCTCGGGTTAATCCCTTTAATATACTGCTACATCCAATTCAAAACTTGCTGAAAAATCCTGTTTTCACTGTCGAGGAGTTCAGTGCTCCTGTAAAGGGAATTCCCTGACACTACTATCACTCATCACCACACAATCAATCCCAACTGAGACTTACCTTACCTCTTGGATAACACTGTCAGAGCCAATAGCAGAGTCAGCAAGACAAATGAAGCACTACCATTCATAAGTGAACCCCAGTTCTGGAATTCTCTGTTCTATAATATTGTGTGAACAATAAAACTCCAGTCATTTCCCAAGGACAGGGGGTAAGTTTTCAATAGTATTATGACAACAAAAGTGTAAAAAATGAGAGCAATAGAAAGACAGTCACGAATGGATTTCTGTGTGAGCACCTCCTCCTTCCTTGTTCTGTGTAACACACAGAGATGAAGTCTATCCTCCTGTGCCCAGAGCATTGATTTATCTATAGCGCTAGAGGCTAACCTTCCAGACACTTTCTGGGCTGGCTTTCATCATTATCATGATCTGATCAGCACTGACCATGAAATCTGATCACTTCTATGAGGTAAGTAACATTCTAGAGGGCTTTTCACGCTTGAAATATTATCATTATAAAACCTGGGTAAACGGAAAATTGCAAATTTTTTACCCGGGGTTGACAATAAATCATGGGTATTTATAAACTTTTATAAACATTTCACACTGTACATTCCTAAACCCTTGGTTAACATCCTGATTTTCATATAGGGGTGCCAGTGTCATTGATTGGGCGAATGCAGCATGCAACCTTTTTTTAAAAAGTACATATTGCCAATTGAATGTACTTGTGAGACTATAAAGGTAAGAACGAGACCGTCTCTTCTTCACTCCAATTCATTGACATTTTTCCCCTCAAACGCTGAAATTGAAAGCTCTAGTGTAAAGTTCTGCCAATAAGATTCAATGTTATGTCACTTATCACATCCAGACATAACCAATCTTGTCCTATAACTCAGAATATAAAAGATGGTCACTTAGACATGTCTGAGTTCACAGATGCTGACGCCAACATTTACCTCCATCCTCCCCACCACCACCAGGATGGTCCCCGCCTATACCTCCCAGGAGTCGGCCGTCAGAGTCCTTCACCCTTGAGACGGGAGGTACGGACGGGGTTTCTATGCCAAAGAAACTCTAAATATAATACTTGCTGGTCTGTTAATAAATGTGTTACTTCATTGTACTCATCTGGCCTCCCGAGTCTTTCTGTTAGAACTACTTTCCATTTGAGAGTATTAAGCATGTGAATGTGAAGCACACGATTGACTGTCAGTTGCTAAGCATTAAAGGTCCACTGTGTAATATTTAGGAGGATCTATTGACAGAAATGCAATACATAACTATGTTTTCAGTGGTGTATAAAGACCTTACATAATGAACCGTTATGTTATGTTTTTATTACCTTAGGATGAACCATTTCTATCTACAACATACATACTCCTTGGGTCCCCTTGCAGTGAAGTCCCCATTTTGCACCGTCAGTAGCCCTAAAAGGACAAACTTCTCTATAGACCGCTATCTACTCTGTTGTCTCATTTGACGGCATCTTTGTCCTGTGTTGGCCACCGTAGCTTCTCTATGCTTCGAAAGGGAGCGGTGAGCGGGGGGCAGTTGCAATTCGCAACCTCACAGAGATGCCACTAAAATGTACACACTGAACCATTAAGCCGTAACATTCACTGCATTGTTTTACACTGCACACATATGGCACTGTGATGCAGGTTTAATAGCACAAAAGCATTGCTGACCCTGCTTTGGAGCTAGGTTTCATAACCACGGTTAAATAAACCCTGCTTTTAAATTGTAGGTGTAAAACGTTCCTTTCCTTTAAAGTGTTTTTTTTTTCTATTATACAGATGGAAAGACTTTTGAGGACTGGTTCTACTGAAAAGTTTTCTGCTGTTTGGGATTCATTTTGACGTTTTGACAAGTTGGCTGTTCAGCCAGCCCCCAGTGACTTCTCTGAGGCTTAAGCTTAAGCATCCCATCTGGGCACCTTGAATGTTGCACTTTTGTATACTGGACCGAGTATTTGTTATTTACTTGATTCTATTATTTTTGTTTTGTGTGTGAGTGTTTAGTCCGAGCCAATGTTGTTTGTTACGTGTTTTAACTTGTAAAATCCTTCAAATAAAGTATTTAAAAAATAAAAAAGTGGGGTTTTGTACGACGATAACACAGGGTTAAGCATAATGTGAAAAGTCCTTATGTATGTTTAAAGTGTCTAAGGCTGTTAACTGGTTCATCTGAACCAGCTGGATTCAGATCAAAGGATATAGAGTGAATATGACCTAAAACTGCTTAGTCCTTGAAACAGGCTTGTTCTAACAGAAGCAATTTACTTTTTTTGTCTTGATTTATTTTTGCTTGATATGTAACTTCATTAAAACTGTCATGTCAAAATGATTCTTTCATTACAATATTTTAACTATTGAGGTCAACTAAAGTTGTTAAGAGCTGCCTGCAAGGAGTGAAATTAGTATCATTAATGAGAAGTTTTCTACTTTTTTCTTTTAATTAAATTATCATAAGATAAAATATTCAAGAGTCAGACAGATTCACATATTGATGAAACAACTGCACAACTCATGCGAAGCCCTCCAAGTCCATCTGACAACTCTGGTCTAATTGGAGACACACTCCACTGCTGGGATTTTATCGGCTGGGTTTCCATGGAGACGCCCACAGTCCTGTCAAAGCCGTCAACAAAAGGTCCAGGTGAAAATAAAAGTTGCACTGCCACATTATATTGCACAGCTGATGTGGCAAAAGTCAACAAAACTATGAAATGAAACAACTGGAAATGTAATATACAGTGACCAAACATTGCCAAACAAACCAAAACTAACAAACCTAAAAAAATCTTCCTGTGAAAAGTTTTGACTGAAGTTTATTTCTTTGAAATAAATGCCAATTATTATTCTTTTTTTTAATACATTTTGTTATATAATACAAAGACATTTATATATTTTAACTGTGGCTTGTGTGTCTTTATATATGCACACACTAACTTGGGGTCAGTAAGATTTTTTGTTACAGAAGTTAATAATTTTATTCGGCAATGATGCATTAAAAAATGTAATGTCAAAAAAGACATTTACATTGTTTTTTGCCCTTTCTATTCATCAAAAAACTAAAAAAAATCCTGAAAACAAATGCGTCAGAGTAAATCAGCATATTAGAATAATTTCTGAATGAACATGTGACACTGAAGACTTTCCTCTACAGGAATAATGTACATTTTAACACAGTCTACATGAACACAATATTACAGTGTTTTTCAACAAATAATTGGAGCCTTAATAAATAGCATTCCCTTCTGCAACATAATTTTTTTGGTATTCTCTATACAGACAGACAACTTCACCAAGATAGATGATTTGCCTGGAAGTGCCGTGGGAAAGCTCATTATTTCCCCACTAAGATTCCTAAGACTGTGTTTCAGGTGTCCATGCCAAAATGATCACGGTTGCTAACAGCAGAGGATGTCAAGGGGAAGAAAAGACACCATCTAACAGTTTCTACCAGCCAGCCCACAATCCTTTCATGGTGTCAGAAAAACAGAGGGTGGCAGTAATCCTACATGGGGGGCCTAAAAGAAGGGGAGTCTGCTTGAGTTGGGAAACCTAATTGAAACCGTTAACCTAAAATGACAAATGAAGCGGCAAAGCCACTCCACCTACTTTTGATTTCAAGAAAGTGCTGGTAGCGATGAGGTGCTCTTAATAGTTATGCATGACAACAATGAAAGAAAAGTACTACTTTCAGTGTCAGTCCATTTTCTTGAAACAGAAAAATGTCACAAAAAAGCTATGGTGAAAGAAGAAAATAGCATAGAAAAAAGAATAAAATGGTAATGGAGAGTGCTTATACATCACATATTTTTTCTGTCTAATGCTGTGCCAAGCAGAAAAAACACATCCAAAAAAGCCTCTTTGAATTTCACATGAAAAGTGTTAGATAGTAAACAAGCCTTTCTGTTATAGTAATTAACTGCTTATTAAATCATACAGAATAGTATTATTATTCGTGATGTGTGTCATAATCATTATTCTTTGTTTCACAACATTATAAAAGGCAATCCGGGTCCCAGTTGAAACAGTTTGAACTGAGCGTCACATTACAATACTTGACCTGCCACATTGAAGCAAGTTATGTGAAACGGCCTTTTTAAACATTTAAACATTTGACAAGTACAACCAAACCGGTGTGATTAAAACATTTAGCGTGTGACGTAATAATCAACAGATATAGAATTGTTGATAGCCGATGCTGAAATCTTAGAGAGCAGGGTCGCCATGATGACTGATACAAAGCCAATATATATGATATCACTCTATATAAAACACATGCATAACAATTGTTGAAAATAATTTTGTAATAATATTTACTAAATTCGAAATAAATTATTTGAAAATGGATTATATTTAAAGCATAATTTGAACTTGATTAAAAAAAAACAAAAAAACGGTTACACTTTATTTTAAGTGCCCCTATTATGCTATTTTCAAGTTTCCTAATTTTGTTTTGGAGGTCTCCAATGTCTTCTTGACTTGATGCTATCCAATATCCGTGCAGTGCAGTGTTTGAGGTGGTTCAAGTTTGTCCTGGTGCGGACGGGCAAAATGCTAATGTTCATCTTGACGTCCCAACAAAATGGTTTGCGGTTCGTTTGAAAAACGATTCGTTTAATTGAGTCGACTCTTACTTTTGAGAGACAATAACTTTATAAACTTTCAGCTGTAAATCTTTGCAGGATGTTTTCATTCACTTAGCTATGTTACACACTACCATGAAAGGTAATTTTCACAAATCCATAATAGGGGCTTGAAAGTGTCACTGTTACCAAAAACCAAAAAACCTCTAAAATGATATTATACTTCACATGTCAACTTCTTGATTTTGCAATCATGCAGTAATTTTAACAATTTATTTGCAAAAAAACACTGTGATCTGGTAAGTCTGTGCACACTGGGAATCATATTTTCTCAAGAAAATGATATAAATGCATATTTGCTGAATTCTGATGGTAGGTGATTAAGTATTATTATGTTTTCCTTTCTGTTACTAATTAAAAAATGGCAAATACCGACCGATATATTGGCCCTGGCTGTCGACCACTATTATAGACATTCAAATAATCACATCATTTAGGGAGATTTTGAGCTAAATATAAAGCAAACAATTGACTAAAGAACTCATGCAGTAGTCAGAAAAAATTCAATAAGTATGTATTCAGTATCATTCTAGCCACTGTCTTGAGATGTGAGCGTTCCACTTCATTTACTGGATTTAAACTTATATTTAGCACATTTAAATTATGCTTTGACAGATTAGTTAGATATCTGCCCACAGAGTGATTCAGCATTGTGAGAATTTAGCCACTAATTTTAGATCTCACTAGATGTCCGATGTCCTGCCATACATGACAGGGACTTTCTCCAGCAGTGAAAAGGAGAAAAAAGAAAAAATGCTGACAGAAGAAAGGGAGGGAAGCCCTATGGGATGAGAAGTCAGAAGGAAAGAATGAGGACATGTGTGCTTGAGCTGTCCTGAGGCCCAATTTGAGAGACATATCATGCCGAGATGAAGCAGGTGGCCTGGAGAATAGACTGACAGCTCAGTGTAAAAGCATACCTATCCATGCGATGAGATCTAACGCTTAGTCAGGCTCACTTAACCCGCGAACCCATGCACACGGCCAGACTGGAGACATGATGAGTTATTTCACTTCAGTAAACCAAAGAAATAAACATCCGTTTATTTAAAACAACTGCTTAGTGTAGCGGAACGAAGAAGTGCTGAGGGTCTGAGCGTGATAAAACTGCCAATACTGCATATTAAAGGCCCCAAGTGTGGTAAGTGACCTGAAAACTTTAAATGAGGTCCAATAAAAGCCACAGTCCATCTCGAAAACATCACTAGCTCCCATTGCTGACCTTTCCCCACGGTCCATAGACCTCTACAGTTCTGTTTTATCAGTAATCAATAACACTAAATGTTCCACAAGTGATCTCCTTGGCTCAGACGGCACACCAGTGAATCCAGCCGCACATACAATTAACCCTCTCGGGGTCTTCGGTCATTTCTGACCCAATTTTTCTTTTTTTTTTAAATGTTAAAAATCGTAGCTTCATCAGAATGGTCCGAAACTTGGTGACTTTATTGGTACTTGGTATATGAACACACAAAGAAAATTGGGGACAGGATTTGAAAAGTCTAAGTGGACGTAAAAAATATAGTCACACTCAGGGTCTTCGGGTCAAAAATGACCCCCATAGGAAATGAATGGGAAATTGGCAAAAAGATGAAAATACAGAGTTTTTTTGTGCATAAAATCTACAAATCAGCCAGGATGCAGAAGAAAAGGACTCAACAGTGAAGGGGTGAATCTCTAAAACATCAAGAGTGCAAAACAGACAAAAAAACTCACACACACACACACACACACACAAAAACACAATTAGCTTTTGGAATGACACGCGTTCATTTGTGTGTGCATGTGTTTTTGTGTGTATAAGTGTGTGTGTGTGTGAGTTTTTTTGTCTGTTTTGCACTCTTGATGTTTAAGAGATTCACCCCTTCACTGTTGAGTCCTTTTTTTCTGCATCCTGGCTGATTTGTAGATTGTATGCACAAAAAAACAAATTTCCCATTCATTTCCTATGGGGGTCATTTTTGACCCGAAGGTCTTGAATGTGACTATTTTTTTTACGACCACTTAGACTTTTCAAATCCTGTCCCCAATTTTTTTCGGTGTTCATATACCAAGTACCAATGAAGTCACCAAGTTTCGGACCATTCCGATGAAGCTACGATTGGTTCATTTTTTTTATCAAACGCAAGATCCACTATAGTGGTAAAAATGTGCTATTGTGTGATAAAAATGCTCAATGTGTCCACCGGATGGCACCGATCTCATTTAAAAAATTGCTTTCATGAGGCCTAGGCTTGACTCTAAAATGAAATACAGCTTTAATAAAATTTTTTAAAAAATTATATATATATTTTTCTATATTCAATGGGAAAAAATGGGTCATAATTATTGCATAAATATTAATTATTAATCATAAAATTATCTCAAAACACACCAAAAAAGAAAAGAAAAAATATTATTGAACAAAAATTTATTTAATTGATTTTACTCAAATCTTTTTTATCTTAATCCCGCCCTCCGGGTCATTTTTGACCCGAAGGTCCTGAGTGTGACCCATAAATAAAGACCCCCAGAGGGTTAAAAGGACACCACAATACTGCTCGGATTTCTGCTGGATGTTTTCTAAGCCTACCGCTCAGGTCTTGGGACAATCTAATGCTTTGGTATTAAATGAAGCCTTCAGCTAAATATATACTTTGGTTTAACTGCAGAGGTAGTGCTTCATGATTTGGTCAAAATATCCTGCAATTATTTTAACAAATAATTATAAATTGAATATGACAAAAACATGTAAACATCTCATATTGCTGCAGAAATGTACACTGAAACTGAAGCTAAAACCTAGCCTGGTCCTACCAGACTCTCGTACATTTAATTTGTACAGAAAGTTTGGCCACTCTCGTTTGACAAGCATTAACTTCCCTGAAGGCGGTACTCTGTTGAAGTTTAAAACTATTGGATCTGCCCAGAGCCGCTCTAGACCTGCCATAACCAATCACTTACATTTGGTCGTGACGTATGTCATCTCAAACTAGCACACGACATCAACGTCATCATTCTCAGCCACTCCCTCTGTTTGCTGATTGGACCGGTTAAAATTTGACTGGAGAAAACCAGAGAATATACCGCAATCCTAGACGGAGTACTGAAGGAAAATTAAAATTGAGTGGACTTACGTAGGAGGGCTGAGCCAGGCAGGGCCGGCGTTTGCTATAGGCGAGCTAGGCGGTTGCCTAGGGTGACAAACAGAGGTGTCAAGTAACGAAGTACAAATACTTCGTTACCTTACTTAAGTAGAAATTTTGAGTATCTATACTTTACTGGAGTAATTATTTTTCAGCCTACTTTTTACTTCTACTCCTTACATTTTCAAGCAATTATCTGTACTTTCTACTCCTTACATTTTAAAAATAGCCTCGTTACTCCTATTCCATATCGGCATGTTTTCATTCCGGCTTGTCATAAAAAAAAAAAAATATCCAGATAAATCGCTCCATCCAGACAGAATGAATTTGATTGTGGTTGGATGAGAAGGATAAACTCAAACCATTCCGACACCCTATTGGGTTGTAGGCGATCAATCACGCCTGCACCTGCACAAATCACACACACCATGGGGCCAGATAGGGCGGGTTCTCGCCGACGAGCACTTTCAGCCAATCAGCGATCAGCAGGCAGGCGTGCACATTCATGACTTTAGCCGGGGTTTTAGCGCGATAACTACAGTGATCGTTATGCCAGTGGCATAAATATACAGTAAGTTGTATCTACAGTAAAGTGGGAGAGTGACTCAACTCTCAAACGTGAATTACACCTGTGACTCGAAGACTCTTTATAAATATAACCGTGATTCCTGTCCATCATCATATACACACTTAGGACATCTGCAACCCCGACAGCTGCTGAAAATGAAAGATGTTAAAATCAACGATTAATCCGTTTTGACTGTGCTAAGTGCATGTGCCATGTACTTCACGAAAGATATACTGTAGTTTTATCAAAGCAAAGTGCAACCCAAAGGTAAGCGCATTGTTGTTATTTTTTGTTGGCAGATTATTGTACACAGTATCAATGAATTACGCATTTTGGCAGTGGTGTATCCATTAACGTGTGAAATGCCTGTTTATTACATTGCTTTTTCCAATCTCTATATTGGGCACTTTTTGCACGTAAATTAGCTTCTTACTGTTGACATTGAAAATATGTATGTGTTTTTCTGACGGATAGCCGTTTTGACAGTTTCTACCCGGACATATAGTCATATTTGATCCGTTTTACTGGGATTTATTTATTTTATTTTTTTAATCATCAATGTTATGTTTTAAGGAGATAAAATGGTAACTTACTTATCAACTTTGATTGGTATGGCAATAAAATATTACATTATTTTGGCAGTTTTTTTTTTTTTTGTGACTGCCTATAAGTAGCCTATTGTAAAGGTGCAAAAAGTCAAAATTGTTATCAATAACCAGGCATGTTATCAATAACCATTTTTTTTAATATAAATGTACATTTGGTGAGGTTTTTGGGCTGGAAATCTTTGAACCAATCTGGCCACACTGATCACACATTCAAAAAATGGTTATTGATGACATGCCTCTGAATTTTGACCTTTACAATATTTATAGGCAACTAGTCATCAAATCTTCCGCTCCATGAAACACGTTAATGCTCAGTAGTATATGGTTCTTTAATGTATTTGCATTGTCCTAAAATGCGTTCATTTTTAATGGGAATATATGTGGCTGAAACGCGTAGCCAAGTGCATCTAAAAATGTTCAACTTTAACTTCTTAATACAACATTATAGTCATTATGGCCTTTAGAAAAATGTTTTTTTTTGAGGAGGTGGGGTATGCACTGTGGCGCGGCCTAGTCTTTTGTCCTTAAAGGGATAGTTCACCCAAAAATTTAAATTCTGTCATCATTTACTCACCCTCAAGTTGTTCCAAACCTGTATGAGTTTCTTTGTTCTGAAGATATTTTGAAGAATGTTTGTAACCAAGCAGATAGAGCAACCATTGACTGCCATAGTAGGGGAAAATACTATGGCAGTCAATGGTTACATATAATCTGCTTGGTTACAAACATTCTTCAATCTTCAGAACAAAGAAACTCATACAGGTTTGGAACAACTTGAGGGTGAGTTAATGATGCCAGAATTTTCATTTTTGGGTGAACTACCCCTTTAATGGAATTTTTTCCCCTTTATATTACTTTTACTTTTATACTTTAAGTAGTTTTGAAACCAGTACTTTTACACTTTTACTTGAGTAAAAAGCTTGAGTTGATACTTCAACTTCTACAGAAGTCTTTTTAAACCCCAGTATCTATACTTCTACTTGAGTAATGAAAGCGAATACTTTTGACACCTCTGGTGACAAATGTGTTGGGGGCGCAGCCAGGCGCCCTCTAGTGGCGCCATTAAACTTACTTCCCATGAAGCATAGAATTAAAACAAGCAAAATAAAACATACTGTTTATTAAACATGATCATCCTTGGGCGCCCCCTCAGCCACACGTTTAATTACTTAACCTGATTATTAGATTGAATTGATGGTGAGTATTGTCGAGCACAGGCGTTCAGGCGTTAGGTCAGGCAATCACTGGCGCGTTCTTCAAAAATGAACCGGTCTAAACCCTCGAGTGCACAGGGACGGAAAAAGAGAAAGGCAGACGATCAAAAGAAAGCCCAGTATAGAGGTAAGTCTTCTCATCTCAGCCATAAAGGTGTCAAACTAAATAAATGTACTTCGTATTATCGATATTATCAACTAATATTGGGCGGCATTGGACGTTTCATTGCTGTCACTAAGCTATCACTAGCTAGCTAGTTATCTACATATTACTACGCATTTCACTGACAATAAGGAAATCCAGACGAGCCAAATTTTAATGCTGCGTCAATTTTGAAGGTGAATAGAAATGCCAGAAACAACTGTTCATCTTTTATTATTTAAGATAGGGATGGAGCTACAAGAACTTATATATTTTAATTTTGTAGTGGTACAGTGTATCAATAATAGCACTTTTGTTTGTAGAGGGTATAGTTAATCCAGTTTATGGGTCATAATTTGCTTAAGTGTCTTTACAGGTGCTTAAGAGAGTTTTTGCACAGTTTATGGAGTTAATATTTGGTAAATATCCTTGAACATTCTTTCTAGCATTTGTGTATGACCAATTTATTGCAGTTGATCCTTCAAGTCTTAATTTTCTTGATTAAGTGTTGGAGTGACTATAAAAGCATTTTTGTTTGTTCATCCATAGTTTGAGTCATAATTTGTTAAATATCCTCCAACGTTCTTTGTAGCATTTTTGTATGTGCAATTTATTAGAGTGTATCATTTAAGTCATAATTAGCTTTTTAAGTCTTGGAGTAACTATAGGAGTATTTTTGTTTGTATAGTTTTTATAAATACTTAACCCATTTGTGCCCAATTTTTTCTGAAAAGCATGTTCTGCATTTATTTTCCCCAGGTTTTTGTATTTTTTCTTGAAAATCGTATTTGAATCTGTGGCAACTATAGTTGCCGGTGGGCAAATATGTTGTATGCACCCCTTCAATGTCAAATATGTATAAGAGGAGAACATTTAGCATCTAATCATTAGCAAAACTTAATCTCGCCTAGGGCAACCAAAGAGCTAGAGCCGGCCCTGGAGCCAGGCTAGCTAAAACCAGAACTGAGGCAAAAATTTATTAAGCTGTATTTCGATTTGCAGTCTTTTGCCAAATTTAGACTTTAATGGTGGGTCAGAACCACTTGTGAAGTGGCATTTAGGTGTCTCAGGCCCCGATCAAACAGAACGCGTTTTTGCAGCGAGAGGCGCTTTTTTTTAAATAGATTTCTGTTGGCAGAGAGCATTATGCACACTGCTTATGCGCCCCTGGCGCCTCGTGTTTAAACCGCCTGCTGTGCCTCGCGTTTTAGAAGGTGCGCTCAGAGCGCCTGAAGTCGCCTGAAGGCGGAAAAGCGCCCGACGTCATCGCGTTTTATTTCTATTGTCCAATTGAATGAATGGAGAGGCGGGTCTTCTGTTGTACTGGCCGTTACCTTGATGAGACTGACAGGACAGCTGATTCGGGGGTTTCCTAGCAACATAAAAAAAAAACGCAGTGCGGTGCGCCTCGTGTTTTCGAACCTGAAATGAAAATATTTCATACATATCTGGAAGCGTATTATGGTATTTTTATGCTTTAGCAAAGTGATAAACTTACAGCACCATTGTTGAATTTAATGGTTTAAATTTAAATTGTCTTAAAATGTACAGGTTGTTCTGTAAATATGTTTACTTTTTACTGCACTTTTTACAGAATTATTCTGGCAGCCACAGCTGACAAGTTGTTTTACAGTGTTGGGTAGAAAGTGAATTATACTCAAATCACCTCCAGAAATAGAATTTGCATTAGGTTGTTGCATATAGCAAACTGCTCTGTAACAACCGAAAACACAGTATTGTGAACCCTACGTATTCTCTGAGTGTCATTTTCAAATCATTTTCAAAAACCGTACTGGCCTCTGGGACATATCCATATCTTCAACTTATGCATGAGGGAGCCGCCAATTCTATTCCAAGTAAAGACCATCAGGTTTGCCAGTGAAAATGGAGAAGAGAGATTTCATACATTATCTTATCAGCAGGATTTCACCGTTCCCTCTCCTTTCCACCTTATCCTTTCTCCTGTGTTGAAAATCCATTCCCAGACAGATTTCCATTCCAGAATTCCATTCAGAGAGAGTGAAAATGTCATTGCCTGAATCACTAGCATGTGGACGACCATAAATATCATTCCTGATTGAAAAGCGGTGTGAACGAGCGCTCCACCGCTAAAACAATACAGCCTTCCTGAGAAGCTCTGACCTGAGGTGAAGGTCAAAAATCCTCTCACAGAGAGACAGGAGCCTTGCCAAAAGAGGCTGGAGAGAAAATCCTTTGTCTCTCCACTGGATTTAGCCAGAACATGTTATCTCCTCAGGGAGAGGCAGACAAAGTGGATGCCAAGTGAGAGCGTACTCATGCCATGTACGAAAACTGCATTCAAATTGAGACACGGAGACCTTCTAAAATAGAGTCACACGTTTTACCTGCTTCAATCTCAAGACTTTTACATTATATTTAAAAAAAATGTTTTACATTTCTATTCATCAAAAAATCAGGGGGGGTGGGGGGGTGTACCAAGGTTTAAACACTGATAATAATGAGAAATGTTTCCTGAGCACCAAATCAGCATATTAGAATGTCTTCTGAAGGATCATGTGACACTGAAGACTGGTGAAATGGAATCACAGTAATAAACTATATCTTAAAGGGATTATATGATGCTATTTTAAAAGTTAATTATTTTATTTATTGGGTGTAATAGAATAGGCTAACATGCTTTAATGTTTAAAATACACATTATTTTACACATGGTACATTATCGCAGGTCCTCTATTCCCAGTCTGTCTGAAACGTGCTGATACAAAGCCCTTTCTTCCTGCTTCCCAGACTTTAAGCAATTGTAAACACACAATAACAACACTGATTTCTAACAAAAAATGTCTCGCTTACACATCCAAACACCAACGTCTCTGCGACATGATGACAACACTACAGTTCACTGAAGCCTCATCTTCTCTCTTTGCGTATGCCTTTGAGCGGCCATGATGGTAATATTTCGCATTGTGACGTAGACATTTGGGGAAGTAATATCTGGATCGAGGTGTTTTAGGCAGGTCTGGATCAGTGTTCTCTCTTAAATAGCATTAATCTGTTTGAGGGAGACAGCTCTTATACAGTACATCCACAAACAGATACAGTACACACTAAAGGGAAAGGATTACATTAAAGAAGCATCAAATTACCCCTTTAAAATAAATTGAACTACAAAATGTATTTCAAATTGCCATCATTCAACATTTACTTTACAGTATTTTTGATTTAATGGGTGAAGCCTTGGTGCGCATAAGATACTTTTTCTTAAAAACAAATATGACCAAACCCAAACTTTTGAATGGCTGTGTGTGTGTGTGTGTGTACTGGTATACATATGAGAGAGTTGCAAATCTGTTCATTTCAACAACACAATGATACATATTCCAAAGATGCCTGGTGCATCACCCCTTTGTGACACTTGTTGAATTGAATCATATATAATTATAATACATAAATAAAAAATACATAAAAAAAATATTGGTATAAAATTGAATTAGTATAACTATAAATAGAAAACCATGGCAGACGCCATGAACAAAGCAATGTTTTAACTTCAACAATGTGATACATTTTTGCATTTAAAGGCACAATAAGACATTTTGGGATTAAAATATCCAAAAACCACTAGAACAAAGTGATATATTTTGTTGACTCGTGTATTTACATTGTCCCAAATGTTTCCACCAATGTTTAAAAAATTAGCTATTGAAATCAGCTGTGTCTTTGCGTCGCCTGTCAAAGATGTAATATCCGCAGACGTTAATTGTAAATTTATGCGCGAAATAAACAACAATGCATAATAAAAACAGCTATGTAAAATATCCCAGGTTCTCGACTGCTTACGTTAGTTACTTGAATACATTAATAAAACTTGAATACATTAGTCCCGTCGGATAGCTTTCCGTCGGATGTGGAGGTGAAGATGACCACTCCCATGATACCACGCCATGGGCGTCGGAACCATTGTATGTGGGTGGGACAAGACCCACCAACTTTTTAAGACCAATTATATTGGACCCGGTGACTTAGCATCTCTAATTCAGCACATGTCTGTTCACCTACCCCTAATCGATAATCACTTTATTGTTAAACACACATTAGACGCTTTATTTCCACTTTTCGAATATTTTCTTAATCTTTATTGCAAATAAATACCTTTCCTATCGGATATGTGATGGGAAAAGGGAGTATAGCGAGTTCTGCAAAAGGCTTAATCTAACTTCGGGTTGATTTGAGTCAAAACTTTCTTCCATGTGCCTTACCCCTACACCATTGCCACTGTAAATGATTCGGTGTCTTCCGTCATTTGTCTGGCCCAACCAAACGTTTAGTAAACAAGGCGGGCTATTTGCATTTAATGTAAATGGCATCTACTCCAGTAAAAAAAATTCTGTGGGAGGACCCAGCCACATTTTTTTTTGCTTCTGACGCCCATGTTCCACGCTCATTCACAGCGTCATCAAGCCACGCCTTTGTTATTGTTTTTGAAAAAGTGACCTCTAGTGGCAAAACTTACATACTGTGCCTTTAAAAGAGTATTCAGTGGAAAACAATATAGAGCAGATTTGATTGGACAGTGAAAAGCAGGCTATGATATTGTTCGTTCTCATTTCGCCTTGTTTACATCAGCAGAAAAACATTTTGTTCTTTAGAATAGTGTGCAAGACAATTCTGATTATCTAAGAAAAAAAAAAAAAAACTCCAGATGTAGCCAGACGGTCTTGTTGATCCTCGGATGACATTTTCATCCTGTGTGTTCACGGCCACATTCCTTGACAAAGCCTTCCTCAAACAGACAGGTTGCTTGAGCATTTTTGGTTGATGTAAAGATGACCAGACAGACTCTGCAACTGCAGCAGTATTAGCGAGCACTTTGAGCTTAGACTACATAAGAAGCGCTGGCTGGCAGATGACTCAGCTTGTCACACGGGCCTCGACAGAATTATGAGGCGGCGATGCTGTGGCCACACGCCAATTCTGTGTTAGTCACAGTCAAGGACTCTAAAAGAGCAAGGGCGCTCGGAAGCCTCTTACCCCTGTCGCCCATCCTTCTTTCATGTTTGCGGCATGGTGGAGAGAGATTTCTGCCTGCCTGTCCTCCCCCCTTCATGTTTTCTCACTTGGTGTTTGCCGACAGGGGCCCAGAGTTGATTCATTCATATTCAACAAGCCAAAAGCAAAGGTTTTAAAATACACAGAGCAAACTAACACGTAGAGGCGGGCACGTGGCAGAGCCAGAGAACACATGGATCCTTTTAATTTCCCTGATCAGTTTGATCGCTAGCGAGTCGGAGAGGGAAGTTCTTCATGATTGCATCAATATTTTTCTCATCCCAAACACCCAGAGCTGTTGTAACTGTGATTGTGCAGCGATTTGAGAATTGGTTTTTGCAAACTGTAATTAGAACATGATCCCTCACAGCTGAGATCAGAGGCAAAAAGTATTTTATTGTGGGAAAAAAACTAATTTTTATTTATTTACCGTTAAACAGGCAAGATTACGCAACATGCTGCAAGATTTGAACTAAAAAAGGAATTTAAATAAATTATCCCTAGAATTAATAAAGAAAAACAAACAGCCACCCTCCCCTTTTTAACAAACTTGCTCAACCCAGATTAGTCTGCCTTAATCTAAATAATAATAATAAAAAATATTATAATTACATCAAGGGAGTTTTCTCTGAGGAGGCAATGGAGGCAGCGCTTCCATATTGTACATTACCATTCAAGTTTGGGGGGGGGGGTGTATTTGATCAAAAATACAATATTCAAAATCACGTTGTGTTTCTATTTTTATATATTTTAAAATATAATTTATTCCTGTAATGAAAGCAGAATTGTCAGCAGGCATTATTCCAGTCTTCAGTGTCACAAGATTCTTTCTGAAGTCAGTCTAATATGTGAATGTTTGTGTTTTTCTGGAGCATGTCAAAAAAATGAAACAAAACTCATGAGGTCAAAGTTGAAATGAAAATTAAATAAATTAAATCTGTTGCTCATACAAAGCTACCACATGACTGTACCTGAACTATAGTGTACGCGTCATTTGGATTGAATATTTATTTAAAAAATAAACAATGTTATAGTGATTTGATATTATGACAATTTTCATGTTTAGGTGAACTGTTCCTTTAAAAGGCTGCAATGATGATACTGAAATTCTATTAGCGTCTCATCTACCAAACTCCTGCAGCGAGTTTGTGCAAAGGACAATGAGGGGGCAGTGAGTGAGGAGGGGGGAATACATTTACTGTACATATATACAGGCAGACAATGAAAAACACCAGAAAACAAAACTGCGACATTGCAGCTTTGTTTAATATTTAAACTGAATACATAAATCACAAAGTAGTTCACCAAAAGTTCAATAACATACTTAAAGATGCTACAGATACAGTTTCTTTGGCGTTAAACCCCAAAACACTGCAAACCCGCAAGCTGATGAAATAATTTATAATTGAATAAGGAAAGCTAATCTGAAGGAACCTTTCTGCGGAACAAATTCAAAAAGATTAAATACAAATAATATACATAAACTTGCTGAGATGGGTTTTTTGAGATAACTTTGTGTATGTGTCCGTTCAAGTTCAAGGAGATGCAAAAATTAACTCCATTCTGTGAGCAACTCAATTGTGCAACACAAAATCCAATTTTTTCTCTTTCTCTTCTCTTCTTTTTGTGCTTGAATGATTTAAAATCGTTTGAATGCTTAAATTGGCAAGTGTTAGAAAAACCTGCAAATGATAAACTTTCACTCAATGATGGTTAAAGGTTGCAATTTATCTGCAAAACACATGCGTACCGAATCATGGGGCCTAGTCCGTACAGATTATGGATCAATTACGATCTGTTACACCCCAAGTTGAAATCCAGTAATTTCACTAGGTATCCATGTGATCTGGAATTTCGTATGAGGGCGAAAGTTTTCCCTCCCTTGATATAGGATTTGTTGCCTTGATCAACAAAAAAAGTTTGAAACCGATATCTGTATGCTTACACTATTGACAATAGACAAATGGAGCATTTTTGGTCAAAATTCCCACCAATTATCGCCAACACCAACGCACAATAACATTGTTTATTCTAAGCTGTTATGTTGTCTACCACTGCCTGTCACTTTATCAGCTGGAAAGAACAAATTCTGCAAGTGATTTAAATGACATGGTTTCTCTGAGTTGCTCTTGTTATAGTTGCAGTGTAGATTATTAAAACTTTATAGTTATATTTATAGTTGTCATCCTTGGTGTGAACAGGCCTTTATGTTTCAACTAATTCAGGACTACAAATGCAGCTGATAAATGTGTCACTCATATAAACCCAGTGAAACTACAGAAACTACGGACATATGTCACACCCATCAAAAACAAAACAAAAACACACAATAAAGCAGTTATTCAATTTAAAACACACATAAGTTCAGTAGGATGTTCAGCAGATTCTCCATACAGTTCAGTAAGGATCTTTCTCATACAATGAAATCTCCTGTTTGATAAAGTACAATGAATTTGTGAGCTGTTGCTTTCCACTAAACATTAACTGAGGTCAACCACTGAGCTAGAGTGAACTTTGTTTAGTGTATTGAGTCGTCTGAATGAAGTGAATCAACTGAAAAGATGTCTAAACGCACACAGCGAGAGAAAGACGCAGAAGACACCTGCAGTCAGTGTGTCTGAGAGAATGTATTCAGTGTGTCAGGGATGGTGACAATGCAAGACACACATCAACACACTTATATTTTGCATCTGCAGACAGAATGACGGATTATCTGTTACAGATTATCGGTTTAAACAACCTTGACTTGGAAAGGAAAAAGGCTGGGAAAGGTTTCTTTCTCTTAAATGAAAAAAAAAAAAATGCTTTCTGGTGCTGCAAATGAGCCTACACGCGATTCTAAACAAGAGTGAACAAAAGGCAAGAGGACACTATCTGAGAGAACATTCCTGTCCATTTCATTCCATAGGAAGTGTTAACATGATGCTTACATAAGGCAGCGACTGGTGGAATGAACTCAGGCGAGCATAAAAAACCATGAACAGGCTCAAGTTAATCTGTTTATTGAAACTGGCGTGTCTACAAGGCCGTGTGACACTCAAGCTTTCAGAAAATTTAACGCCACTGTCAAACCAAAATTAACATGCCACGCGCCGCTCCAGTAATTGCACCAAGTGCACAGAAAATGGATATGGAAACACAACGAATCAAAGATAGTCAGAGACGCGCATAAAGTATTGTTTTATGTACAGGTATCAAGCAAGAACAAAAAAGGTCTTGCAGCTTTATGTGTGGTGATCACATGTTTTTACCAGTACCACTCTAAATAAAGTGTACAATGATAAACATGCATCAAATTGTACTATGTATTAATATCATATAGAATGCAATTTGATAAAATTGTCCAAAATATATGGTTACGTTAAGTGAGACATTATATTACATATAGTATATAATGAAAGAAAAGCAGAGTTTACACACTCTATGTGTTTTGTTGTGAAACGGGTGGCTTCCAAATAATGAACACACACTCACCTAAAGGATTATTAGTAACACTAATACTGTGTTTGACCCCCTTTCGCCTTCAGAACTGCTTTAATTCTATGTGGCATTTATTCAACAAGATGCTGAAAGAAATGTTGGCCCATATTGATAGGATAGCATCTTGAAGTTAATGGAGATTTGTGGGATGCACATCCAGGGCACGAAGCTCCCGTTCCACCACATCCCAAAGATGCTCTATTGGGTTGAGATCTGGTGACTGTGGGGGCCATTTAGTACAGTGAACTCATTGTTATGTTCAAGAAACCAATTTGAAATGATTCGAGCTTTGTGACATGGTGCATTATCCTGCTGGAAGTAGCCATCAGAGGATGGGTAGATGGTGGTCATAAAGGGATGGACAGGGTCAGAAACAATGCTCAGGTAGGCCGTGGCATTTAAACGATCCCCAATTGGCACTAAGGGGCCTAAAGTGTGCCAAGAAAACATCCCCCACACCATTACACCACCACCACCAGCCTGCACAGTGGTAACAAGGCATGATGGATCCATGTTCTCATTCTGTTTACGCCAAATTCTGACTCTACCATCTGAATGTCTCAACAGAAATCGAGACTCATCAGACTAGGCAACATTTTTCCAGTCTTCAACTGTCCAATTTTGGTGAGCTTGAGCAAATTGTAGCCTCTTTTTCCTATTTGTAGTGGAGATGAGTGGTATCCGGTGGGGTCTTCTGCTGTTGTAGCCCATCCGCCTCAAGGTTGTGTGTGTTGTGGCTTCACAAATGCTTTGCTGCATACCTCGGTTGTAACGAGTGGTTATTTCAGTCAAAGTTGCTCTTCTATCAGCTTGAATCAGTCGGCCCATTCTCCTCTGACCTCTAGTATCAACAAGGCCTTTTCGCCCACAGGACTGCCGCATACTGGATGTTTTTCCCTTTTCACACCATTCTTTGTAAACCCTAGAAATGGTTGTGCGTGAAAATCCCAGTAACTGAGCAGATTGTGAAATACTCAGACCGGCCCGTCTGGCACCAACAACCATGCCACGCTCAAAATTGATTAAATCAAATTTCTTTCCCATTCTGACATTCAGTTTGGAGTCCAGGAGATTGTCTTGACCCAGGACCACACCCCTAAATGCATTGAAGCAACTGTCATGTGATTGGTTGATTAGATAATTGCATTAATGAGAAATTGAACAGGTGTTCCTAATAATCCTTTAGGTGTGTGTATATATCTACTGTATGTTTTGCCACATTTAGATAGCCATAAACCTAATTTTATTAGCACATTCATGCTTCACCATATTGTTTTTGGAAAGGTTTAAGAGCTTGCAAGTGTTAAAGTTATGTAAAGTGATTCTCTTGAAATACACTCTAAAAAATAATTCAGTGGCTTAGTAAATATATCCCAGTAATAGTTAACTTTATTAACTTAATAAAATCTCTAAATATAATTTACTTGATGTTTTGAGTTGAACATACCAAAATCATTGACTAAAAATCCAACAGTAAATTTTTTCTCAAATTTACAGTTATACTTAAGTTTTTTTCACTATAATAATTTAGTGTTCGAATAACCAATTATTTATTAAAAATATACTTAAAGGGGCTATATGCGTTTTTCTGAAATTTAAACTCGCGACTGACACCTGTGGCCAAAAAATAGAACTGCTCTTATTTTCTGCTCGCTCTCGCAGCGGTGGTGACGTCACATCCGCAGACAGCGCGGGAAAAAACGACCCGCCAGAAAATAGGAAAAATAGGATACAGACTTATAGGTGCACCCACTGTGAGCGGACAAGGTGTCAGTATGCTCATCAGGAGATGTTTGAGTCATAAATGGTAAAATAAAAAGGCTATTGTTACGTTTATTTTGGGGAAAAAGTTGCATATAGCCCCTTTAATATATTTGTGAAATTTCCATCAAAATATTTGAGGAAGGAGAATTAAATCGATCTGTTTCATGAACCACAAATATTACTTAATTAAAATCAAGATTATTAATCTTTAACACGCACTGAAGAAATGGAGTAACTGTACTCAATTATAACACTGCACCCTTCCCCCACCCCTTGACGTGACGACGGCTCGACGGTTGAGTGAGCAGTTCTTTCTTCCCAGCGTCGCAGAATTGGAACATTTCCTCTGTGAAATTCAGGTGTGTGTGTTTTATTTTATCTATAAAATCATTACTGTGCTTAAAATAATTTTATTTAATGCAAAACAACATAACGTTATACAGGGAAGCAATGTGAGTCACCTAAACAGGTGTGGCATCTGTCTTTGAAGCCAAACACACGACTTTATTCCTGAAGATAATGAATATAATTAATTTGGATGATAAAATGTTCTTAAAACTGTGCACTGTTTGTTTATTGGCAGGTTATGGAGTCAGGCGCGTTGCAGCATCTTTGAGCTACGAGTGAAACGCTGGACGGCGGTCTGAAGTTCAAAGTCCACCCGCAGAGCGCGAGTCCATCTCAGGCTCAAGAAACGGCGCTGATACCGTGGAAATGGGATAACAGACAGGTTGATAAC
Organism: Gobio gobio; assembly: GCF_949357685.1. Taxonomy (NCBI): domain Eukaryota; kingdom Metazoa; phylum Chordata; class Actinopteri; order Cypriniformes; family Gobionidae; genus Gobio; species Gobio gobio. The sequence goes on from NC_137099.1 coordinate 46,423,229, forward strand.
ACTTGAATTACTTTTAAATGTTTAATTTTTACTTCTAAAATGTTTGTTACATGAGTTTAAATGTTGCCAATATTGTATACATGTCAAAACTGTAACATATGCTGTATTGCTGTACTCATCGACAATAAAGGCCAATGTCATGTATAAGTGTGGTTGTGTGGAGTATTTTACAAAGGTTTAGAGGAAATTAAAGTTAATATTAAAGTTATACTATAAGGGTTAATATTACTATGAATAAAAACAGTTAATATTACTCATAAATATTGTTTTTTAAATGTTTTTCCTTAAATTTTTTCTACTCAATTTTATTTGTAAATGTGCTAAATGTAGTTACTCAGATCTACTTAATTTTTTTACTTGCATTTGTTCAACTTATACAGTGTATGTAATTGATTACACTGCTTTAAAATCTACTCAATTTTATTAGTGTAAAAATGTTTCACCAAAAAAATTTAGTAAATCATAGTAAACGTTTTTAGAGTGTAATACAACATCTTAATCATTGGCCATTGACATTATTCTGGCTTACTAACTGTATCTTGGCTAGGTCAGGTTTACTGCTGGTCTAACTGTGTCTAGCTATGTAGTTCACGAAAAAAAGCTATGTAGTTCACAAAAAACTTTCAGGAACTGGCATTGCCTAATTTCTTTTCACCAGGGAGCACAAAAAAATGACACTAAGCTAAAGCTGTGATTCTTTAAAAAAAAATCAAAAATAAAGAACAGCAAAGTGGAGCAGATACTGCTAGTCTCTAGCAGCACCAATCAAGTGGAATATTTACTGTAAATCAAATGTAGCTACTGTACTAAACGAAATAAAATTTTACTAAATAATTTTTACACTACTATGAAAAATCAAAACCATATATCAAACCAAGTTGTGTTCCAAATTTTAAGTTGATATCACAAAAATGTAAGTTCCTATGGGATTTTGTTTAGGCACTGGACCAAAAAATAGCCACCGGGTGTCACCCACTGCAGCAAATTGATACATTTCTGTCAAAATATGACTTCTATCTCAAAATAGTCGCCAAATATGGAACCTTAAGACTCAGACCTTTCCGATGATATGTGTTTTGTTAGGATTAGAAAAGGTTTTTATTATAAAGTAGTTAAAATAAATTTGTAATCTGAAACATGACACGCCCACTAGGGGAGGAGCCTGTTAAAAGATGTCCGTTTTCATGGTAAAGCAACGTCAAATTTCAAAATTAATGATGAATAAGCTTTTGAATGATGATGAAAACTAAAATGATGCAGAAAAAAGGCAATAAATAAAAAGAGGGCAAGGCATCCCGCTAGTGGGACGGTGACAGTTAAGGGGTTTTAAACAGTATGCCAACACATTGTCATCACATGACCTCTCTACGTATGTCAAAAATCTTGGCTGATATTACTTTCAGCTGATTCGTCACACTGGAAATGGAAGGTCAAGTTGGGGACAGTGCATTGTGGGATACAGTAGTGCAGGGTGATCTGCACATTTTGGCTAATGTAGTAGGTCATCCAGAGTCTTCCAACCATTATAGTTTGCTATTTTAAACATCACTATTGTGGCAATATTCACAAATAAAATAAAGTGAGAATGTGTAAATACATCCAAAATTATATTATATAAATTAAAGTTCAGTGGCGGATTGTAAGTTGTTGGCTGACACTAAAGCAAGAAGATCTGTATGCTGAGTGCTCAAACAGGGCTACATTTTAAAGCTAGCAATATACACTGTATCAATAAATAAAAAGACCTGAGAAGACCTCAAAAATGACAAGAATAAAGATTGTCTATGCAAAATGAATTGACATAAATGGGTCGGGAAAAAAAACCCTGCTTTCCTCACAGGGTTGGGAAGCATGTGGCTGAAGTGCCACACTGCATTAGCGGAGAGGACAAGATCTTTTGTGGTGTCTTGTGTCATTTCTTTGCTGAGGGGGAGGAGACACAAGGTTAAGTTTTTCAAGCTTTGAAGCTAGAGGCGAGAGTACGAAGGGAAAAAATAAACCAGAATGAGACACATTAGGGTTCAGGGTTTAGGCTTAGTCATGACCAGCTAAGCTAAAATATAAATGAGCACATTAAGCTAAAATTAAAAGAGTGCAAGAGTGTTTGCACTCCACAAAACGGAGTCTGCTACAAATACTTTATATACACTGCCTGGCCAAAAAAGGCGATATTTGGATTTAAATAGTCAATGATTGGATTATTATTGTAGTGATTATTATGTTTCTAGCATGTTATATGTTTGGCAACAGTTCTTCTAATACTAACTGATGGAGTGTGTAGCTTTTCTTTTCTTAAACAACCATATAGGAAGACAGGATGACAATGTCAAGATTCATCAGGCTCAAATTGTGAAAGAATGTTTGGGAGGGAGCATGAAGAATCATTTTCACACATGAATTGGTACCTTCAAATTCATTGAAGGTCTTTGGGATTTGCTGGAGTACACTTTACAGACTGCTTGTCTTCTACATTGTCAATACAAGATCATGATCAAAAATGGATGCACCTCTTGATGTAAATAGCATATACAGTGGTTAAAGTGGGATTTGGCAGGTGGGGGAACTCTCAAATTTTGTATAGGTTAAATATTGTGGCTATTCTCACATCCAGTCAAAATAGCTCCCATATTGACTGGTACTGTGACTTGATTTGTCCTTTTAACTCCACTGCACCCAGGCCAGGATTAAGAACACGTAGGGCCCTGGGGCTATAACAAATCCAAGGGCCCCCATAGTAGCCGATCTTGGTGCCACAACGTTTTGTACCACATAAATAATTAGTATTTTTAAAAACACTAAACTGTCAAAGCACAGAGATACAATGAATATATACTGTCTGAATATTCAATTTTAATATTAAGTAGGCCTATTTATAAAAATTCCAGGCTGCAACACATTAACAGCAAAAATGCATTAACTCCAGATATGAGGTCAAAGCAAACAGGTTTCCAGAAACAGTGAGGTCCCAAATTTGAGCTATTTAGGTGGGTTCGGGGGGCATAGTCCCCCAAGTAAATTTCTCTGGCCTACATATGTGTATTTTAAGAAAAATAAATAGCTTTCAAAACCATGTTAGTGGGCAGTAGATTATTTTTTGTCATACCTGCGTCTCCTCATTTCATCACTCTCTCATTTCTATAACTCTTTATTTTTCTCTTAGTCTCCTTCTCTTGCCCTGTCACTTCCCCTCCTAAAGCTGAGCTCTGACTGATAGTCTATTCCTTTTGTCTGTGTCAGTGACGCTAGGTAAATACATTTCATAAATTAATTCACAATATGTACACACACATTCATTATTATTTTACAACATTTATTATATAACGTTACACCTCGGAAAAATACAGAGGTCTGGACCTCGGTGACCTCAAAGATGACTACGGCCATTACAGTGGTGTATAGGCAGCCTATAGTTTACCTCAACACTTCACTTTACATGGTCAGAGCAATTCAGTGTGGTTCAGCTAGTTTTGCCACAGAGCCTTTACTGTACACTTGATGTTGCACTTGTATTCAAATGGATACATTGACTGCCTGGCACTCGTTATCACTGCAATAGAGCAGCGAAAGCGCCGAACGAGTTTGTCAGCTGTGCGTGAGACGATCCAGCTGCTCTCATGCTGAGACTGCTGGATCTATTTATTTATTAATTTATCTGAGGTGTTCCGGCCCACCAGGTCAATTTCTCATTAATGCAATTATCTAATAAACCAATCACATGGCAGTTGCTTCAATGCATTTAGGGGTTTGGTCCTGGTCAAGACAATCTCCTGAACTCCAAACTGAATGTCAGAATGGGAAAGAAAGGTGATTTAAGCAATTTTGAGCGTGGCATGGTTGTTGGTGCCAGACGGGTCGGTCTGAGTATTTCACAATCTGCTCAGTTACTGGGATTTTCACGCACAACCATTTCTAGGGTTTACAAAAAATGGTGTGAATAGGTAAAAACATCCAGTATGCGGCAGTCCTGTGGGCGAAAATGCCTTGTTGATGCTAGAGGTCAGAGGAGAATGGGCCGACTGATTCAAGCTGATAGAAGAGCAACTTTGACTGAAATAACCACTCGTTACAACCGAGGTATGCAGCAAAGCATTTGTGAAGCCACAACACGCAAAACCTTGAGGCGGATGGGCTACAACGGCAGAAGACCCCACCGGGTACCACTCATCTCCACTACAAATAGGAAAAAGAGGCTACAATTTGCACAAGCTCACCAAAATTGGACAGTTGAAGACTGTAAAAATGTTGCCTGTTCTGATGAGTCTCGATTTCTGTTGAGACATTCAGATGGTAGAGTCAGAATTTGGCGTAAACAGAATGAGAACATGGATTCATCATGCCTTGTTACCACTGTGCAGGCTGGTGGTGGTGGTGGTGGTGGTGTAATGGTGTGAGGGATGTTTTCTTGGCACACTTTAGGCCCCTTAGTGCCAATTGGGCATCGTTTAAATGCCACGGCCTACCTGAGCATTGTTTCTGACCATGTCCATCCCTTTATGACCACCATGTACCCATCCTCTGATGGCTACTTCCAGCAGGATAATGCACCATGTCACAAAGCTCGAATCATTTCAAATTGGTTTCTTGAACATGACAGTGAGTTCACTGTACTAAAATGGCCCCCACAGTCACCAGATCTCAACCCAATAGACAACGGGAGCTTCGTGCCCTGGATGTGCATCCCACAAATCTCCATCAACTTCAAGATGCTATCCTATCAATATGGGCCAACATTTCTAAAGAATGCTTTCAGCACCTTGTTGAATCAATGCCACGTAGAATTAAGGCAGTTCTGAAGGCGAAAGGGGGTCAAACACAGTATTAGTATGGTGCTCCTAATAATCCCTTAGGTGAGTGTACATATACACACCGATCAGGCAGAATATTATGACAGGTGAAGTGATTAACACTGATTATCTCTTTATCACGACACCTGTTATTAGGTGGGATATATTAGGCAGCAAGTGAACATTTTGCCCTCAAAGTTGATGTGTTAAGAAGCAGGAGAAATGGGCAAGCGTAAGGATTTGAGCAAGTTTGACAAGGGCAAAATTGTGATGGCTAGATGAATGGGTGAGAGCATCTCCAAAACTGCAGCTCTTGTGGGGTGTTTCCGGTCTGCAGTGGTCAGTATCTATCAAAAGTGGTCCAAAGAAAGAAACAGTGGTGAACCGAAGACAGGGTCATGGGCGGCCAAGGCTCACTGATGCACGTGAGGAGTGAAGGGTGGCCCGTGTGGTCCGATCAAACAGACGAGCTACTGTAGCTCAAATTGCTCAAGAAGTTAATGCTGCTTCTGATAGAAAGGTGTCAGAATACACAGTGCATCACAGTTTGTTGCAGATGGGGCTGCATAGCCACAGACCAGTCAGGGTGCCCATGCAGACCCATGTCCACCGCCGAAAGCGCCAACAGTGAGCACGTAAGCATCAGAACTGGACCACGGAGCAATGGAAGAAGGTGGCCTGCTCTGAGGAATCACGTTTTCTTTTACACCAAGTGGATAGCCGGGTGCGTGTGAGTCGCTTACCTAGGGAACACATGGCACTATAGGAAGAAGGCAAGCCGGCAGAGGCAGTGTGAAGCTTTGGGCAATGTTCTGCTGGGAAACCTTGGGTCCTGCCATCCAAGTGGATGTTACTTTGACACGTACCACCTACCTAAGCATTGTTACAAACCATGTACACCCTTTCATGGAAACGGTATTCCCTGGTGGCTGTGGCCTCTTTTAGCAGACGAGTTTAACAACGAGTTTGAGGTGTTGACTTGGCCTCCAAATTCCTCAGATCACAATCCAATCGAGCATCTGTGGGATGTGCTGAACAAACAAGTCAGATCCATGGAGGCCCCACCTCGCAACTTACAGGACTTAAAGGATCTGTTGCTAACATCTTAGTACACTTTCATAGTTATGCCTGATCAGTGTATAGAAAAGTATTGGTCAGAAGGCTTTACCAAATAGCTGTGGATAAGTCATATAGTCTTATCATATCTGACCAGTCTCTCAAGACAAAAAGTGTCTGTGCACATCAAGAAGCCTCCATGATTTCCACAATGTAGCTCCTAGTACTACTAAATACCAGACATACTCTCTTTATAACAAGTTCTTTAAGAACTGTAATTGCCTTTGTGAGAAAGCCAAATGTTGGGTGGAACTAAGCAAGTCAATAATGAGCAATCAATGACAAGAACAGTTTGTATCGCCCCAGGCCACTCTCATTAGTCTGTTTGATACTGCTAATATACCCTCAGCTAATCAATCTCTGATACCTTTTCAAAAGATCACTTTCATCATCTTCACACGATTATGAAGTCTCTCAGCCCCAAGTTTAATATTTACACAGACTTAACTCGCTCTCTCTTCAGTGACTCCAGTATTGATGCATCCACTTCAAATCTGGAGGGTGGGCACTGATAGGCGTGTGTTGGCGATGGAGTGACGTCTGGAGGGGATCATGAGCAGATAATGCAGTGTGTGTGCCCTGCTTCTGTGCATGTCTTATTTATGAGCACTCATAATGGAGCAGAAGGGTTGGATGGAAAGCACTGGAACATGGCATAACATCCGAGGGGAAGGGAAATGGACATGTTGGTTCTGTGTTGTGTTGCATAAGCATGCGAATGTCTGAGTGTGCGTTTTCAAAGACGCCCTAAAGGAAACATCCACATTCTCTAATTTGCACATTTTATAATGAAGCACCATATTCAAAGAGCTGTCTAATACGGTGCGCTTAGTGTATGATGTAATCCCTCTTAATCAGGCAATTTATTAATGATCTGCACATGCAGGGTACTACCGAGGGAGAGAGAGAGAGAGAGAGAGAGAGAGAGAGAGAATTCTGGTGAAACAGTTGCATTAGATCAAGTAGCTTCCTCTGCAGAATTTGGTCCTTGAATAATGCAGCCTGAAGTAAAATGGTTTCTTCGCTGAATTTATTTATTTTTTTATTTTTTTTGTTACGGGCTTTCAAATGAATGAAGGCTTAGATGAATACTAATTTCATTATATGATATTCAGTCAGTAGGCCTTACTTACTGAACCTATAGGCTGGCATTGCTAAGTAAGTGATTTTTTCACCTAATGGTAATTTATTGAGTTTATTGAGTATCTATTGAGTCATTTATTGATCTGCTATCAAATATCATATGCACCTGTGTGCCACAGAAAAGTTACTGGAAAGTAACCTGGAAAGAAAGCTTGAAAACCTACCAAGAAAGACCATGATTGAGACAAAAAAACGTCTCGGTTACGTATGGTAACCCACGTTCCCTGAAGGAGGGAACGGAGACGTACGTCGGACGTACCGACGAATTGGGATCACTTCAGGGAGCCCCTATCAGCTTCGAGATATAGAGAACAGGCCAATGGGCCATTGGCGTGCGAGATTTGCATCTCGCGCTCCGCCCCGCACCGCGGGTATAAACAGAAAGCGAGAGCAAATGCACGCTGTTTTTCACTGAGGAGCTGAAATTAGTGGCTCAACCTGCAGTGATGGTACAGCAACTGTGGCGACGGGACGTACGTCTCCGTTCCCTCCTTCAGGGAACGTGGGTTACCATACGTAACCGAGACGTTCCCATTCAGTCGGTCACGTTCGACGTACGTCGGATGTACCGACGAATTGGGATCCCTTATGGAAAACGCCATAGTTACTACCACTTCCAGCGCCCAGCGATGAGCCCCTCAGACCCCGATCTGATGCGGGCGGGGAATTCACGCAGGGAGAGTCCAAGCTGCTGTTCCGCAAAAGCCCATTCAGCTGACTGTATTGGATAACGCTGGGAAAGCGTGCCTGTGAAGGCCGCTGCGGAAGCCACATCATGCCCGGAGGGAGTTACCATGTGGAGAATACACGTATGGGCTGGCCGTGGGCAGCACAACATACGGAACTCCCAGGGGTGGCCCCGGCCAATTAGTGGAGGGGGACAACACGTACCTGGGACGGCAGAGGAGACTCTGCCGAGGGAAAGACACGGGCTCGCCGTAGGGAGCCGTACCGTGGAAGAATACACATATGGGACCGCCGTGGGGGTCACTACATATGGAACCCAGCCTAACACAAGTTCCACCAATGCATACGAGTGTTAGACCTGGCGTCGAACGCTCCGCCACGTCCGACTGCCGCGGGTTGCGGAGGACTCAACAGGGTTCGCCGATCCGGGGAACTCGACTGGAGCAGAATAAGCGCACACATCCGTCTACCATAGGGGAGGGAATGGCGCAGCAAGCCGACACTAGAACAGGCATTTCGGTGTTACTGACTATGGGAAGTGAGCACACAGGAAGATACCGGCTCTACACCGGAGGCTATAGAATCTAGCGAACGTGTTAGGTGTCGCCCAGCCCGCAGCTCTACAAATATCTGTCAGCGAGGCGCCACGAGCCAGCGCCCAGGAAGAGCCAACACCCCTAGTGGAGTGGGCTCTTAACCCGAGCGGGCAGGGCACGTCTTGGGACTCATAAGCCAAGACGATGGCATCCACTATCCAGTGGGCCATCCTCTGCTTGGAGACAGCCTTTCCCTTCCGCTGTCCTCCGTAACAGATGAAGAGCTGCTCTGAGGTCCTGAAGCTTTGCGTTCTGTCCACGTAAGTCCGGAGAGCACGGACGGGACAGAGAAAAGCTAGGGCTGGGTCTGCCTCCTCCGAAGGCAGCGCTTGCAGGCTCATCACTTGGTCCCGGAAGGGAGTAGTGGGAACCTTGGGCACATATCCAGGTCGGGGTCTCATGATCACATGAGAGTTACCGGGCCCGAATTCCAGGCACGATTCGTCAACCGAAAATGCCTGCAGGTCCCCTACCCTCTTGATGGAGGCCAACGCAGTCAGGAGTATTGTCTTTAACGACAGAATTTTCAACTCAGCTGACTGCAGAGGCTCAAAGGGTTCTCTCTGTAGTGCAGTTAGCACCAGAGTTAAGTCCCAAGAGGGTATGGAGGGAGGACGAGGCGGATTTAGCCTCCTCGCCCCCCTAAGGAACCTGTTGACCAGATCGTGCTTATCTAGAGATTTTCCATCTACTAGCTCATGATTAGCGGCGATAGCGGCAATATAGACTTTGAGGGTGGAGGGAGACAGCCTTCGCTCCAACCCATCTTGTAGAAAGGCATGCACAGATCCGATCGAACATCTTCGGGGGTCTTCTCGGCGAGAAGAGCACCAATCGACGAACAGGTTCCACTTCAACGCATAGAGGCGCCTCGTAGAGGGGGCTCTAGCGGAAGTGATGGTGTCACCTACCGCTTGCGGTAGGTCACCTAGAACCTCCGCGTCCCATCCAGGGACCAGACATGTAGTTTCCAGAGGTCTGGACGCGGGTGCCATAGGCTGCCCCGTCTCTGAGTCAGGAGGTCCTTCCTCAGAGGAATGGGCCAGGGAGGTGCTGTCGCAAGGAGCACTAGTTCCGGGAACCAAGTCCGGTTGGGCCAATATAGAGCGACCAACAGGACTTGCTCCTCGTCCTCCCTGACTTTGCACAGTGTCTGTGCAAGAAGGCTCACTGGGGGAAACGCATACTTGCGTTCTTCCCGGGGCCAGCTGTGGGCCAGGGTATCCGACCCGAGGGTTTCCTCGGTCAAGGAATAAAACCACTGACAGTGGATCGTCTCTGGGGAGGCAAACAGGTCTACCTGTGCGGCCCCGAAACGACTCCAGATTAGCTGGACCGCCTGGGGATGGAGTCGCCATTCTCCCGGAAGCACCGGCTGACGTGACAGCTCGTCGGCTGCATGATTGAGCAGGCCCAGAATGTGAATGGCACGAAGCGACCTCAGATGCTTCTGACTCCATAAGGGGAGATGGCGGGCGAGTTGTGACATGCGACGAGAGCGTAGACCACCCTGTTTTTTGACGTACGCAACGGTCGCAGTGTTGTCCGTACGGACCAGAACGTGCTTGCCTCTGAGTGGAACTTTGAAGCGGCTGAGTGCAAGACGAACTGCTAACAACTCGAGGCAATTGATATGCCATTGCAGTTGAGGCGCCGTCCACAGACCCGAAACTGCAAGCCCGTTGTACGTGGCACCCCAACCCGTGGATGAGGCATCCGTGGAGACAACGGAGTACCTGGACACTTGTTCTAGGGGAACTCCCGCCCGTAGAAACAAAGGGTCCGACCATGGGCCGAAGGTTTGGCGGCACCTCTGAGTCACTTGGACACAGAGGGAACCGCTGTGCCACGCCCATCTCGGGACTCGATCGTGTAGCCAGCGTTGAAGCAGTCTCATATGAAGCAATCTGAGCGGCGTTACTGCGGCTGCGGATGCCATATGCCCCAGGAGCCTCTGAAAATGTTTCAGTGGTACCGCTGTCCTGCCTTTGAACGAATTCAAGCAGTTCAACACTGACTGTACGCGCTCCTTGGTGAGGCGCGCTGTCATGGCGACCGAGTCTATCTCCATACCGAGAAAAGAGATCCTCTGTGTGGGACAGAGTTTGCTCTTCTCCCAGTTGACCCGAAGTCCCTACTGGCTGAGGTGACTGAGCACCTTGTCCCTGTGTTCGCACAACTGCTCTCACGACTGGGCAAGGATCAGCCAGTCGTCGAGGTAGTTGAGAATGCGAACACCATGCTCTCTCATGGGGGCAATGGCCACCTCCGCAACCTTCGTAAAGACGCGGGCGACAGGGACAGGCCGAAGGGCAAGACGCGGTACTGACATGCCCGTCATTCGAACGCGAAGTGCAGAAAGGGCTGGTCGAGGGGAATCGAGAATGAAAGTACGCGTCGATCGCTGCAAACCAATCTTGGGGACGGACGCACCTGAAGATGCGCTTCTGCGTTAGCATTCTGAACGGCAGCCTGTGAAGGGACCGGTTCAAGAATCGCAGGTCCAAGAACGGCCATGAAGTAGAACCCGGACCTCATATCGGCTGGAGGGACCGGCTCCATCGCGTCCTTCGCCAGTAGGACTGCGATCTCCGCGCGGAGCACGGGGGCGTTCTCCTTCGCTACTGGGAAGTGAACGCCCCCAAACTTAGGGGGACGCCTGGCGAACTGAATCGCATAGCCGAGTCTGATGGTACGGCCCCGAGACGGGCTGGGAAGCTCTAGCCAGGCTTCCAGACACCGAGCAAGGGGATTAACCACAGACGTACCCTCAGCGGGGCAGCGACGCGGAATGCAGGGATCCGACTCGGACGGCATGGAGCGGCCCGAAGTGGGATCTGAGTGTGCTGTGCAACACTTACCTGCGTCCGCGGAGGGGGCGTGCGAGTGCGGGGAGGCCGCTTGAGTGCGTTCCCACAGCCGGCGTCCCCTGCTGGCGAAGGGAGAGGCGTCTGAGCGTGGCGAGGCATGGGAGCGTCGACCACCGGCAAGCGCGCTCCCAAATGAAGGAGGGGCTGAGCGTGGCAAGGCTTTGTGGCGTTGCGCACGGTCTGCCTCACCTCCTTCCTCAGCGGGGAACAAGAGTGGCGAGGCATAGCGCCGCGCACTGTTGTCCACGCACCGCTGAGAAGAGGGGAATGAGAGTGGCGAGGCTTTGTAGCGTCACACACTGCCATTCTCGCCCTCTTGTGGGGAGGGTGTAGCAACAATGAGTTTTGGGGAATAATTAACTCAAATGGTCTAAATATTCATGAGTCTATGAATATTATTTGCTTGTTGTACAGACAAAATTGACGTATAACGGAACCTTTAATCATTTAAAAGTAACCTTTATCCAAATTGATTTCTTCATCAATTATCAATCTTACAAACCTTAAGAAACATTGATCTGTTTGATCAGGACAAATAATATCTCTTATGTTTGTACCATTTGTATCACTGAAGGAGTAATACAAGAAAATCAAGCTTAAATGGGTAGCTTAGATCTTACGCTTCAGTGACTTCGAGATTTGTGAGCAAAACAATACGGATTCAATGTAATGCAATTATTGGGTTTTAATAAAACAACTACAGTTTACAAAGCTACGATTCATACGGGGAAATATGCATATATATGTAGGAGAAAAACAGTATGGTACAAACAAGGAAACATGAAACTTAACGAATAATAAAAAGGGAAGAAGAATTAACGAGAGAGAGAGAGAGAGAGAGAGAGAGAGAGACAGACAGAGAGAGAGAGACAGCTTCAGTCTTTTCGTAAGAGCCCACAAGAAATTCATATAAATTCATAATTCCGACAACCTTTTTCAAGCAGTTTGATTGTGAAATAGAATACTTGCATTACTACGGCTTCTCGTGTAAGTGTCTGAGTTCGAATCGTCGGGGAAGTTCGCTAAGGATTTGTGAGTCCCAGGTGAGTTTCTTTGAAGTTTAGGAAAGTCGCTCCAGAAGTCTGCCGGTTTCTCTCTCCGTGGAGGCCTTCTCTCAGGGTTGGGAAGACCAGGGCTGGTCTTCCCTTCCATGGCGAAATGCCAAGAGGTCCGTTCCTTGTGGTGGCGAGAATGCAAAGAGCTGATGGTCTGTTCTAGTTTTTATAGAGGGGAAGGCTGACGCCCAAACAGTTCAACGCTCCAATCTCTTGTGGCCACATGATGTGGTTCGGATCTAATCAGCGTAACACACAGGCCCTTTGTTTAAGTATGATTTGATTAGACAAGTCACGAGGGCTGTGAGGTGTTCAGACTTTGGTCTATCCTGCCACATGACTGATTGAATCATTACTGTTACAGTCCCCCTTTTTGTCAGATGATGTCCTATGGTCATTATCGGACAACCCCCATCACAATGGTCGGATGGCAGGTGAATCGGGACGGTTGGATAGCAGGTGTTCGTTGTGGCTGAGGAGCCAGCTCGATGAGGTTCGCATCTGCTTCTGGCATGGGACCCTCCCTCCGGGGTTTCCATCGGAGACCTCCAGACACAGCTGTCGTGAGTTTGGCTGTAGCGGGTTCTCATCTCGTTGAACTTCCTGTACAGGAGAAAGGCTATGCCTAGGGTTAGGGTATTGCTGATGATCATGGAGATACATAGCGCAGTGTCAGAGGCTTGCATGTCCGCAATGTCGTTGTTGGACATCTGCGGAGTTAGCGATAGCGGCTGCGATGCAGGCATTGTAGCCGGGGCCGGTCGCTTGCTGCGGGTTAGCACTGCAACGTTGGGGCTGGATGTGGGGTTTGGGGGTACCCACATGTCGCCGTGTAGTGCGCCCGACTTGGCGAGGGCGTCGGATTGGTCATTTAAGTCTTTGTCGAGACCTGGTAGCTTCGAGTGTGCTTTTACCTTCTACCAGTACACTGTCAGGTCATGTGTTCTTGTGATGTTGTCACATTCCTGGAACAGGTGTTGGTGTTTGACTGGCTTGTTGTTAGTGGTCTTGAAACCATTCTGTTTCTAGCTTGGAAGGTGGCACACGAAACTGAGTCTGGCATAGTTAGAGTCTGAGCAGATGAGCAGTTCTCTGATGTTGTGTGCTGATGCAATCTGTAGGGCTATGAGAATAGCTGCTATCTCTGCATATTGCGATGACTGAGGACCCAACTTGAAGTGTTGTGGTGGGCATGGCTGATCGTTCACCCACAGCACTCCTGCATCTGCCTTGAGGATGCCGTCGTGGTTGTAGGAGCACCTATCGACGTAGGCTATGGGCATGCCCTGGCACGCATTCGGTTCAAAGTGTCTTTGACAGGTCAGTTGTTGTTGGGGTTCTTGTGCATCCGACCAGACAAAAGGGCAGTCTTTCTTCAGCAGGGCTGTTAGAGGTCTGGCCATGTCTGAGTAGTTTTCAATGAACTGTCGGGAGTAATTGCATACCCCTAGAAAACTGCGCAGCTCAGAGGTGTTAGTAGGAGGCTTGATGTTTTGAATGGCATGAATACAGTTTGACTGAGGTTCAATGCCTTGGGATCCGATTAGCAGGCCCACGTAGTTGACCTTGGCCCGGCACCACTGTCCTTTGTGGAGGGCGATCTTGGCTGCGGATAGTTGGTTCAAAACATAGTCTCTTTCTTTCAGGTGGTCGGCCACCGTTGTGCTCTTCATGAGAACGTCGTCTACATAGATCAGGTTGGTCTTGAGAGGTGTAGAAGGTTCATCAGTCTCACCGACAGGCTGGTGGGAGACTGTGTATACTGCGAGGTGAGTGTCCTCAGTCAGCTCCGTTCGGCACACCTGGTCTTTGGTCATCGGCATGACAGACGTGATGGCAATGAATTTGAAGGGTGCAGTGAACAGCGTGTTATCTGTACTCCCTTCTGGTATCAGTGCAGGTGGAATGGGCCCAATGATGGTTAGTTCAAGTTCAAAATCATGAAAGTCATGGCTCACTAGCCATCCCAGCCGGTAGGCCTTGGGAATGTTGATGTCAGTTGCTGTGCAGTTGTTGAAGAGGATGTAGACTACACGAGATGACACTTCAGTGAGGGGTGTGGCTTCAAGTGTGAGTCCGAGTTCCACACATTCAGGTGAGGGTTTGAAGAAACCCAGCGTGTGATTTAAGGTTTGGCCACATCGCATGTTGAGCCGAACAGCGACCCCTTTGGTGTATGCTGGTATCACCGTTCCCTGTTCGTTGACTAGGGTGCAGACCTTCGGGATGGTCTGTCCTGCCATGAGGTTGTCATGACTGATGGAAACGTGTGGCTGTAAAGTCAGTGGGGTTTTAAGTCGACCTTGCCTGAGGTCCACAGCAGCGATTAGTCCCTGGTCTGATTCTGGATCAGAGTGTTTGTGAATTAAAACTCGTCGTAGCTGCCAGTAGTCTGCTTTGACAGTCTCTGGTTGACGGTCTAGAAAGCTGCGTACGTCCTGGTTAGAAGTGATTGTGAGTAGGAACAATCTGTCCCAAGTGTTCGTGTTAGCGACAGTCTGAAGGTGAAAGTCTATGTTTTGCAAGTAGGCGTCAACGTCGTGTCCTCCTGCAGGGTCTGGGCTAAACGTAGGGATATTTCTGGCCAGCTTGTAAAGGTCTTTATGAGCTACGTGGCTGCTGGCCCTGACTTCCTGGAAGTGCTTCCCTTCCTCCGCTGCTGGCGGGGGTTCGTGGAGGCTAGCGGGTGACAGTCTTAGCAGTGGGTTGTCACCCCCCTTTCTAGCTCTTGGTTCTTGGCTAAAAGGTGCGGACCAGCTGGTCGGGGGAAACTTTGTGTGGTGCGTTCCCCCTTCCCGGTCACTTTGCAGTTTATAGGAATGTTTCAGTTCTCTGTGAACAAGGTCAAGTTCATCTTGGAGCTCATGTCTTTGCTGGACAAGCTCATTGATCTCGGCTCGGGCAGCCTGCAAGTGGTTTTCGGAGGCTTTGGCTTTAGCATCTCTGTCTTTGAGTGCAGTGTTGGCTCTCTCTAGGAGAGCTTTGCCTCGCCGGAGCTGTTCGTTGAGTTCTTCCCTGGTGTCTTTCTCTGACTGCTCTCTGCGGTCTGTGTCCAGGCGCAGATCTTTCAGGGCCTTTGGAAGTCTTTTTACTTCTTTCTCTCGTTCTGTGTCCGTTTCACCCTTTTTCTCGGTCTCTAGAAGTAGCTGGTCTAGATGACGCTGGGTGAGGGCCTGGTTTCTCCGGGCCTCCTCGGCTTGGAGCTTTAATGTTGCCGCTTCCTGTTCCAGGTCGGTGTGGCTCTTTTCTCTTAGCCGTGCCTGGGCGACAAGGTTGTGGGCGAGGCTCCCGAGGATCTTGGCCAGTTCTTTGTGAGAGTAACTCTGCGTCGGGTCGTGTGCCGTCAGCTTGTCTAGCTCTGTGTCCAGTTCCTCCTGGCTCAGCTGTTGCAGATCACTGGTGTCCTCCGACGGAACAGTGCTCGTCATCGCTTCCAGCCATACCGCTAGGCGATCCCAAGGGACAGTGGGACTGGGTGAACGGGGCATACTGGTTCACTGTGGGTGAGAGAAACACAGCACACACACACAAAGAGGCCAATGCAAGTTTTTTTCTAAGGTTAACGAGCTCTTGTACGGACCATGCCGTCGACAAGAATTTTGGCTAACTGATGTAAACAGTTAGACAGTTAGGCAATTAGGCGGGCCAATTTTTGGGTCGGCCTGAAATAGAGACTTTGACAGGCGGTAGCCCTGTGGGTCACCTGGTGACGCCGGCTGCTTGGTTGTCACTCTATTACTTAGCTTTCCTTGGGGTCTCTTGGTGAACTGAGAGAAACAAGATTACAACAGTCCGGAAAGTGAAGGTAGGAAAGAAACAAACACAAAATTGAATTGGTCTGCAATAAAAAGGAAAACAAGCGCGAACGCTGGGAGTGTTAGAGAAACACTAAAGGGGCTAAGCCTGCTACCTTTCGTGAGAGTTTCTGGGGCCTACAGCATGTGTGGCTATCGGGTTAGGAAACCTAGGAAGAGGGTGCGGCTTAGAGAGGAAAGGTGGGCCAAACGTTTAGGCTATACTCGGGGGAGTATCTAATATTCGGCTTATAATGTGGGTTTTATCACATTTAGTTTATCCGGGGCGAGTTGAGGTCGCTCAGGTGGAAAACCAGCGGCACAGTTAGCCTTCCGGGCGTTCCCAAACACCCAACTGCCGTGTCCTCGGTCCTTCGTTACTCTGTATCGCGTTACGCCCACTCAAACAGTTTAGACTTTAAACACAACCTGACAGCACCCACCCGTCAACCGCCAGCCAGCACAGCAAAATCGGCACGTTCCCTAGAACCCTCTTTTTCAAGAGTGGCTCCCTATTAAGCCATGGTTTAGATACAGGTGCCAGACATTGCCTTGTGTGTGTCAGCTGAACTGGTTGACTGGCTTTGGAGTGTCAAATTGCTGATGTCGCCACTGCGGGCCGCAACGGCGGACAGAGGTAAAAGAAACCGAGATTCACACACAGCCGATGCCGGTCACGTCGGTTGGACAACCTTGCTCGTGGAGACCACGTTGAGACGATTCTCAATTCACCACCGATGCTTGTGAGCCCTACAATAAATACACAAAGAGGGTAAATAGGTGAAATCAAAAATTAATTAAGACTCGCTTGTTTACCGGATCAAGTGATTTATGGTTGCAGGTGAAAAGGAAGTGGGAAAAGAGAGAGAGAGAGCTGTAAGCTGACTTAGCAGGGTACGGCCACACGGTGGCGTCCTTCCTTCCAAGTGGACTGTCAGTAACTTTAAGAACCTAATTTCAATTTAAGCTAGAGGAAATTCATTTTTCCTTTTAAACTCAACTTCAAATAAGTGTGTTTAATCAGCGAGAACGGAGACCTGGTTGCTGCCTAATGCTAGTAAAATTGCATAAATGAAAACCTTTCTATAAGTAATCAATAAACAATTCACATGCTCTTCTTAGGAAGGAAATTAAGTTTGTTAAAACAAAATTAATAGCGGAGAGTAGAACTATCCGAAAATGCCCACGAGATGGCGCAGTCGAGTCCACCCAGACTAGAGTTAGTTAGGAGGAACGCTCACCAGATGGCGCTGTTACGCCGGCTCGGGATAAAGTTTTGGTGAAGTGTAATTCGAGAGCTGTTAGGTCGCGCCCTCTGGTGTCTAGCACGCAGAGTTACACCTGCTCATGTGACTTGAAGACCAAAAATCAAATAATGGCCGCACACAGGATTAACACAAATCACAATTACTTTTTTAGACCACGTCGGATCTTTCCGTGCTATATTGGCACAAACAAATTGGCAGGATTCATTCGCTGCACAATAAAATGTGGATACAGGAATAAACATCTGCTTACGTCACATTTAAAAGAACTCCAATAGACATTTATCAAACTGGCTGACGGTCAGTCAGCATTTATGAGTCAAATGTTTTAGGTCTCCGATTTGGGTAGCTAATCCAATGTTAAACCAGGAGTTATCGTTTATCTTAACGATTTAATATTATATTAGGCCTATTATTGAAAAGAGGAAACTCGCTCTAATTCAATCTTCCGCTTGAAAGAAGATTTCTTCGTTCAAGTCAAGCGGGATAAAACAATATTACGCATGTACGGACTGTACAGAGATTTCTTTATCTCTGCAGGACATCTAATATTGCTAAATTAGCATCTGTTAATATGCTTAAGCTGAGCCCGGCATTGTGCCTAGTCAGTGAGTGAGTTCGCTTTGAGCGATATGTCTCACAGTTCGAACAAACGAACGAAAACGCGCGTGCATAATATTAATACCCAAAAATACACATGAATATGAATATTAATATTGCTCACAAAAACAAAGTTTGAAACTGCCACAATAATTCTCCACCACTGTAGCAACAATGAGTTTTGGGGAATAATTAACTCAAATGGTCTAAATATTCATGAGTCTATGAATATTATTTGCTTGTTGTACAGACAAAATTGACGTATAACGGAACCTTTAATCATTTAAAAGTAACCTTTATCCAAATTGATTTCTTCATCAATTATCAATCTTACAAACCTTAAGAAACATTGATCTGTTTGATCAGGACAAATAATATCTCTTATGTTTGTACCATTTGTATCACTGAAGGAGTAATACAAGAAAATCAAGCTTAAATGGGTAGCTTAGATCTTACGCTTCAGTGACTTCGAGATTTGTGAGCAAAACAATACGGATTCAATGTAATGCAATTATTGGGTTTTAATAAAACAACTACAGTTTACAAAGCTACGATTCATACGGGGAAATATGCATATATATGTAGGAGAAAAACAGTATGGTACAAACAAGGAAACATGAAACTTAACGAATAATAAAAAGGGAAGAAGAATTAACGAGAGAGAGAGAGAGAGAGAGAGAGAGAGAGAGAGAGACAGACAGAGAGAGAGAGAGAGACAGAGAGAGAGAGACAGCTTCAGTCTTTTCGTAAGAGCCCACAAGAAATTCATATAAATTCATAATTCCGACAACCTTTTTCAAGCAGTTTGATTGTGAAATAGAATACTTGCATTACTACGGCTTCTCGTGTAAGTGTCTGAGTTCGAATCGTCGGGGAAGTTCGCTAAGGATTTGTGAGTCCCAGGTGAGTTTCTTTGAAGTTTAGGAAAGTCGCTCCAGAAGTCTGCCGGTTTCTCTCTCCGTGGAGGCCTTCTCTCAGGGTTGGGAAGACCAGGGCTGGTCTTCCCTTCCATGGCGAAATGCCAAGAGGTCCGTTCCTTGTGGTGGCGAGAATGCAAAGAGCTGATGGTCTGTTCTAGTTTTTATAGAGGGGAAGGCTGACGCCCAAACAGTTCAACGCTCCAATCTCTTGTGGCCACATGATGTGGTTCGGATCTAATCAGCGTAACACACAGGCCCTTTGTTTAAGTATGATTTGATTAGACAAGTCACGAGGGCTGTGAGGTGTTCAGACTTTGGTCTATCCTGCCACATGACTGATTGAATCATTACTGTTACAAGGGGAATGAAAGCGGCGAGGCTTTGTAGCGTCACACGCTGCCATTCCTGAACTCACGAGACCCAGAGGTATTGGAACTGCTCTTTTTTTTATTTGGGTACCACTGGCTGTTTTTAACATCAGTGGCGGAACAGAATTACTAATGGTTTTCCACCCGGCCCTCCTCCGGGGAAGAACAGTTCCAGACCAAATCCGGGTCAATGGTGTTTCTGGACCAGGGTGGACATCGTCTAGCCAAGGGCCAGCGCTGTGCGCAGCTCAACCTCGGCTCAGAACTACCCTCGTGCACTAAGCAGGGCGGAGGTGGCCTGCCAGTGGCACTGCAACCCCACCGATGAGGGTAGTGAAAGAGAGGAAAACTTTATACAGATTATGGCCCTATTGGTGTTCCATATTTCGGCACCAATAGTTCCACAATGCCAAAGCCTTCCAATGCACATCCGAGAAAAGGCAAGGGGCAGGCAAGGCGATTTACACGTTGCACTATGCCTCAGCCATCCGGGAAAGCATGGCTGTCAAGTATGAATCTGATTCAGCACGAGCGCCCACTATTACGGTGGGAATCTCAGCATCATCTTCATTTTCAACACATAACAGCCCTCTCTCCGATGCAGCGATTGACATCTGTCCTCTGCTAGAGCCCCAAATGAAACGCTAGGTCCCCTTTCAAGGACCAGCAATCCCATCTGTAAGCTACCAGCAGACACGTGAGATAGTGGGCGTGGCCGTGAGACGGCACACGGCGCGCTGAACACTCAAGCCCTTATGAAAAAGGCAAGACGAACAGCGCGCCGACGTGGCTATGCTCTCATGAGAGAGCATAGACCACCCACGAACACAGTCTCAACATGCTTGTGATGCGATAGAGGAGTGAGGGGCCCACAGAGATGTACACGGCGGGGAAGCCTCACTGTAATCCTCAGGTCACCCAGGCTTATCAGCCAAAATAGTCCCCCCTCTGGTGCACCAGAAAAGAGACTAGATCGGGGTATAAGCGAAGGGACCCCGTTTGAGGCATCATAGTCTCGACCGCGCATCGGAGGCGCCGAGTGACGTGAGTTGCAGAGTTGCCGTGGCAACCCGCGCTGTCACCCGGCAGCCAGACGGCACACGCCGCGCTGAACACTCAACCCTCACGCGGAAGGCGAGATGACCAGCGCGTCAACGTGATCCCGTTCCCCTGAGAGAACATGGATCACCCACGAACACAGTCTCAACATGTTTATGCGAGAGGGATCGTGGCCGTCAGGACAGGAAACAACCGCATCCAGAAACGCACGAGTGGAATGACGTCTTGAAAAAGACGCAGTGTCACACCCGTGTTGCTCTTTTGTGAGGAAACGCTCTTTAAACAGTGCTGAAGCACCCAGGGGAAGACCGCGGCAACACACAGGTGGTAAGTGCAGTCTTGTGTTTGCGCTCACTGAAACAAACGCCCTCACCAAACCGACAGTTGCTCTGAGAACAGCAGTTTGTTATGCTGATGCAGCGGTGAACATGCGGTCGCGCTGATTGTGCCTTTTCGCCAACACAGAGCGTCTTTTTCGTTCTCTGGAGCATCTCTCTTGCAGATAGGCTCTCTTTTAGAAAAGCAGTCTTGCTTCATCAACGCCGTTCGGCTCCGAAGTGAATGACAGCGTGCATTCGCTCTCGCTTTCTGTTTATACCCGCTGCGCGGAGCGCGAGATGCAAATCTCGCACGCCAATGGCTCATTGGCCTGTTCTCTATATCTCGAAGCTGATAGGGGCTCCCTGAAGTGATCCCAATTCGTCGGTACGTCCGACGTACGTCGAACGTGACCGACTGAATGGGAACTAGACAAGTGACAAAATGATCTTGCACTTCTTCACTTTGTCTCTCTGTGCTCGAATGTGCCATTCTCGGTGGTACCTGGGCACCTACTGTAGACATATGGGTCATTAATAAAGTACTTAATTAATAGAGTCATTATGTTTGAAATCTATTACAAGGGCTCAACTATTTCAAAGCTTCCCTACTGCAAAGGGATGCTGTAAACATGAATCATATATCATCTCTCCTCCAAACAAATGCCAGTAAGACTGAGTTACACCAAATAAAGTAATTATATATATCCCAGTAAAGCCTGAAAAACAATATAAAAATATGAAACTTTGGTGGCAATCACTACATGAACATAAAATTATTTCTGAAATCCTTGATGAATTCTGAACTTTCAATACATAAATTACTTTTGATAATAAGTTAATTTAAAAATGCTATTATTATATCTGTGGAACACAAAGTAAACATTTTAAAGAATGTACTGGTTCTTTTGTGCTCCATATGGGTTTGGAATGACATGAGGGTGATTAAATGATGACAGAATTTTAATTTTAGGGTGAGCTATTCTTTTAAAGCTAATGATGTATTAGCATTTAAATGCTGCTGTATTCCTTGTGTCCGACAACAGAAGCCAACATCAGTGCCTTTCAATATTCTCTGCACTCTCCATTGAATGGCACAGCCTTGTGGGACACCAAGCCAAACAGCACAAAAACCCATTCAGCCAGACTCGGCTTTGCCAAAAATTGTGATTATGTTGTCTTCGCATCGCCCTCAAGTCAGAGGCACGGAGTCAGAAGCTATTTCCTTCTGTGTGCTGCCAGCATTTGGTGTTGTGCATTGAGCGCTGCCTACAAAGTTGTACCATTCATTTTTGTAGTAATATCATTATATTAGACAGCACAAGGGAAAAGTACCCTGAAGCTACAGGAATCGATAAAAGGGGAGAGAAAAAAGTTGGAAAATTCACTTTTCACAGTTTTTACATTGATGCTATATGCCCTTTTCACAATGACATTTCTGGCATGTTACATACATCGTACTTGAATTAATGTAATGAATAAAAATATCATGGTCATTTTTGGTCATGCTATAAAGTATTAAGTAAGAAGTAAAAAACTCAGGACCTAAATCGAATTACTAAATCAACACACTTCTAGCTGTTCACTTAGCTACATTCAGGATATGTGTACAAATAACACAAGAAAATGCATTTACTTCCTTATTCAATAGAAATTCAGATTTAGCTAGAATTAAATGTAACCCATGAACACATGACCAGTGGCTAATGTTTATGTTGATGCATCTATTCTAATACCACACAATATTCATATTTCACTGAAACTTAGAGGGGCTGAACCGGCAGACATAGCATTTGGTCTTCTCTTTGTAACCACATGCACTTTAAGTAGCATCTCCGGTCTGACTTAAGTTGATTAGAAAGCACAGCTATGAAGAAAAACAGCATGGTTGGTCCTCACAAAATAGCAAACAACACAGCACTGGGATTTACACTACTGGAAGGAGGAATAGAGATAGAGAAAGAGAGAGAAAATAAGATAAAGAACAACGGAGAGCCGAAGTTTGCAATCGGGGCTCTGAGCTTTGCCGATTATAAGACTTTAAACTCATTTACTTGCCATTCAGCAGACACTTTTTATCTAAAGCAATTTACAGTACAATTTATAGTACAGTAACTGCAGAGTCAGTCGTTCTGGGACAGCCCAGGATGAAGTGCCTTGCTCAAGGGAACAATGGTGATTAGACAGAATTGGGATCTCTGTAACCTCCCAGTTCCTGGATCACTCCCAGATGAAACTACACTGGCAAATCTTAGTCTTAACAATAAAGGTGGGAAATTAACATCCGCACCAGCCAAATGCAGGTACTTTTTTTCCTGAAATAGTGGGTAATTTTGTCTCATCTACCAGCTATCGTAATGTAAAACTAAATTGACCATTTTTGGTGCATTAAACATTATAAGAACACTTTAGGGAGAAAAATTAAATGCTACAAACAGTCGATACAAGTGCAACCATAGACATGCATACAAATAAATCAAAGATGTAAGTTTATTTACAGTTAACATTCTCTAGCTTTATCTGCACTAAGTCTGCACACAAATTTTGTTCAAAACTCAAAAAGTACTGAGATTGCTTGATGTAACTAGAAATATATATTTTACCCACTACTTGTGTGTGCTATGTAGTTTTATGTTTGTGAATCTATATTAGCAATATGCTAACTCTAAACTATAGCTGAATTTGTTTGGCGCAGCTAGAAAATGGATTAAATTGGATTAAATGGATTAAAAAATTGATTATATTACCTATTACTTGCCTATACTGTGTAATTGTGTGCTTGTAAAAATCTATATGAGGTTAAACTGGACTTGAATCTGGTTAAACTAGAATACAATACAATACAATACTTGTTATGTAGTTCTATGCCTGTAAGAATCTATATTAGCAACATTCTAATGTTAAACTGGAGATGGTCACTTACAAAGGTCCATGATGGTTAGGATATTGCCTTTGGCAGTACACAAGACACAGCTCGGGTTTTCGAACAGGAGTACACATTGGAATCGACATACTTGCAATCAAAGGGATGTCGGCTGATGCATCAGCATAAGCAATAAAAAGAAAAAAGCAAGAGGATGTAGCGGGAGTTTGAGACCAAGCCAGTCAAAGGGGCAGCCTGCGTCTGTGCCCTTGAACTACGTTCTGCCTTCTCCACAGCGCGATACCAAAGGGACTGCTTTGAATTGCAGAAAGGTCAGCCAGAAAGATTGAACAATCTCCAAGAGAACTGCATATACAGCGCCCGCAATCTCCACCACACACAGCTGGGGCTCTGGATCAATTCACCCTTGCCTGTGGTTCTTGTTCCTGTTGTCTGCGGATAAATGAGGGTTTGCACACTTCGAGAGCATTGTCACACCAAAATATTACATCTTGTCAACTTTATATCAAAAAGAATTTTGGTCTTGGTGAAATTGCATTGTTCGTGAGAGAAAACAAAAGCCCATGACAGCAGCTACATACTGATTGAATGAAACCTGTAGAAGTGCATCAGCACAAACTTCTAGGAATCGGACATGCAAAGATGAATGGCCAATTTCTTAACACTGATTTGCCTTTGTGCCAATCCAATCCATTCCATTCCAAATCAATACCTGAGAGTTTATAAAAACCCACCCTGGACAAATGCATCTCTCCACTCTTCAATCGCTCACAAGCACAAGCGGGTTGAAATCCCACAGAAGCTGAAACACACTTACCCGGGGTTCTGAATAATTTTGCCTGACTTTGAAGGCAGAGGGTATAGGGGAAAAAACTGAAACTGAATAGAGAGCAATCTGCCCAATCTTTCCCCTCCAGAACAAGACTTTACGTATACACAGTAACTCTTTATGAAGAATGTGTGGCTTTTCATTAGAAATCTCATAGTGCTCTCCAAGCAAAACTGCCTCATTTTAATGGAGATCCAATTTTTTTACCTTCATGCTTATTTGAATAGGAAAGCTGCATTGCAATGCTTTTCAGGAACAAGAGTAAAGAAAAGCTTTTGTGGAAAGACTGCATGCTATTGAAAAATGAAAGTTCGTCATTATTCTCTCACACTCCTGGCATTCTGAATCCATATACTGTTAATTTTCTCATGGAACACAAAAGAGTATTTGCACAGCTTTATAGTGACTATTTCCTTGGGGGTAAACCATTCTTTAACCACAGGTTGCTCCAGCAGGTAAGTGCAAGGTACAACGTTTTGGATAAAAGCATCTGCTAAGCATATTTAATAATTTTATTGCCAGCTCTTATAGCCCCCCTGAAATCAAAATGCAAGCTTTTTAGATTTAGTATTCAACGTTCGTAAAAAAACATAACTGGTGCAACGATGACATCGGACATAGTGCAAATGTTTTTAACTGCGAGAGGCATTACACTTTCTTTGTAAGTTGAATACGGAAGGCGGTCCGCTGGAAGCTAGATATTTTACTTCATAAAGATTTAAACATATATTTAATATCTCTCCACTCTTCAAATCCATCGACTCACTTCAGAAGGCATTTATTAACCCCCCGGAGCTGTATGGATTACTTTTATATTGGATGGATGCACTTTTTTGCGATTCAAATGTTGGGCTGCCGTTCACTGCCATTATAATGCTTGGTGTTGCCAGGACATTTTTTTATATAACTCAGATTGTATTCATCTGAAAGAAGAATGTCATATACACGTAGGATGGCTTGAGGGTGAGTAAATTATGGGATAATTAAAATTGTGCGGTGAACTATCCCTTTAAGCATAAAAAAAATCAAAGTGTAGAATACAAGTTCTTAGAAACATCTATCAAGTATCAAGAAATTGGTAAAATTGATCAAGAAACTTGCTGACCTTTCAAGGCTGGACATGAGCAAAAATCTATGCAGGCGGACATGCTAAATGCAGTACTGGCGAGAGTATGACTCACAGGTCCAGCTTTTCCGAGTCAAACTCAAACAGACTGTGGTCATTCATCTCGTATGTATTGTTTTAACAAGAGAGTCTATTTATCAACTTGTGTCAGGATAGAATCACTGAAGTGAATCTCTACACTAAAAGAAATCTGTCACTGACAAAAAAGTGTACTATAATATAATGAAATATTTGCGATTTCACATGGCATTCATGGCTCAGGTGATAAATTGGCTCCAAAATTTCCAGGATATCCTGAGACAGCGGAAAGCTTTCTCTAGGTATATAGGCATTTTTGATGCTAACAAAAAACGAAACCTTGACCGCTTGTTTTGAACCTTTCTGGACTTCCTAAACCCATCCCTGACACTTCATTCACCTTCTTTCTCTCTTATTTGTAGTATTGTTTCTATAAGATCGTCTTAAGTGTGCACTTCCATTAATCCTTCAAACAGTTCAGTCACCGCCGTGTTTGTGGGCAGGATGAAAGATAGTGAGAAAGGCAGATATCTGTATTAAATTCTGTGAAGGTTTCCCCTCTTCCTTGCTTTCAGTCTTCATTAAACTGCAAATCTCTTCAACTTCAGTTCAAAAGTACACATGGCTCGAAGGAAAAGGCAGAACGGGACACTGAGTTTATGCTTCCAAAATGCCCCCCAAAGTGCATTTAAATGCTGCATCCTCCCTTAAGGGATGGGAAACTGTATTTGCTTGCTTTACTGGATTGTGAGCATCAATGCCGCATGAAAGTTTAATCTCTGAAGAGAAAAACATTTCATGGATGATCGGTGAACTCATTTCGTGAAGATCCATAAAAATGAGCTTAGATTAGCGGGCTAGAAGTTATGACCTGAATACCTTTAAATTAATGACTTCGCTGGAGATCCGTTATGAAGGACCTCCACTCGTTTTCTCACCGGTGAACTTCTCGACGTGTAGTTCTTTGTTCAAAATGAGAACATGTCGTCTGCTCCGTGGTATAAATTGCACCCGGGGCGTTTCGAAGAGATTATATTTTTAATCATTTGCAGTTTCATTGTGGATTCGTTCAAATGCAGTTCTGCATGAAATGGATTAAGTGCTTAATTCAGAGCAGGGAAAAAGTTTGACTTTTGAGTAGAAGCTGAAATGAGACACAGGACTGTCACTTCCCTCAAAGGGAAATAGTACTTTGACAGTGTAAAAAGTAAATCTGTAAATACCTTGTACTAACAAGCACATTTTCTTGATGTGCCATATAACAACTAACAAGTTATGTTCTGCTGTATTTCTATATTTAAACCAAGCTCATCTATAGCAATGCAAAAACAAAGGTTATATCTAAGTTAATTAATTTCAAAAGTCTATAAAATTATACTAAGTAACTTTTTTATTCATTGTGGAAAAAGTAGAAGACCATTTTGGTATCAACCAGAGAAACATGCAGTTTTAACCCTAGAATGCATAAAGGGGGTCAAATCGACCTGGCATGTTGTAAGATTTACACCGATCAGGCATAACATTATGACCTTTGACAGGCGAAGTGAATAACACTGATTATCTCATCATGGCACCTGTTAGTGGGTGAGATACATTAAGCAGCAAGTGAACATTTTGTCCTCAAAGTTGATGTGTTAGAAGCAGGAAAAATGGGTAAGCGTAAGGATTTGAGCAAATCTGACAAGGGCCAGATTGTGATGGCTAGACGACTGGGTGAGAGCATCTCCAAAACTGCAGCTCTTGTGGGGTGTTCCCCGTCTGCAGTGGTCAGTATATCAAAAGTGGTCCAAGGAAGGAACAGTGGTGAACCGGTGACAGGGTCATGGGCGGCCAAGGCTCATTGATGCACGTTGGAAGTGAAGGCTGGCCCGTGTGGTCTGATAAAACAGACAAGCAACTGTAGCTCAAATTGCTTAGAAGTTAGCTGGTTCTGATAGAAAGGTGTCAGAATACAAAGTGCAGCACAGTTATATGGGGCTGCATAGCC
The DNA here is from genome assembly GCF_949357685.1 of Gobio gobio. Lineage (NCBI taxonomy): Eukaryota > Metazoa > Chordata > Actinopteri > Cypriniformes > Gobionidae > Gobio > Gobio gobio. The sequence continues at coordinate 46,450,647 of NC_137099.1, forward strand.
ACAGACCAGTCAGGGTGCCCATGCTGACCTCAGTCCACCGCCGAAAGCGGCAACAGTGGGCAAGTGTCTGATGAATTACGTTTTCTTTTACATCACGTGGATGGCCGGAACATAACTTACCTGGGGAACACATGGCACTAGGATGCACTATGAGAAAAAACCAAGCCGGCGGAGGCAGTGGGATGCTTTGGGCAAGGTTTTGCTGGGAAACCTTTTGTCCTGCCATCCATATGGATGTTACTTTGACACGTACCACCTACCTAAACATTGTTGCAGACCATGTACACCCTTTCATGGAAATAATAATGTGCCCTGTCTCAAAGCAAAAATGGTTGAGGAATGGTTTGAGAAATACAAACGAGTTTGAGGTGTTGACTTGGCCTCCAAATTCCCCAGATTTCAATCCAATCGAGCATCTGTGGGATGTGCTGAACAAACAAGTCCGATCCACAGAGGTCCCACCTCGTAACTTACAGGACTTAATGGATCTGCTGCTAACATCTTGGTGTCAGATACCACAGCACACCTTCAGGGGTCTAGTGGAGTCCATGCCTCAATGGGTCAGGGCTGTTTTGGCAGCAAAAGCGGAACAACACAATATTTGGTCATAATGTTATGCCTGACCGGTGTATATTTTCAATGAAAATATTTGATTATTTGATATTCCATGAATTTTTTTTTGACCATATCAATGTAATTTTCACTTTTCTTTGTCATAGAATGGGGGGAAGAAATTTTTCCCAAGAATGAATAAAAGGGGTCGGTCAAATTGACCTGTACTCATGTTTTGACCTAACAGTATTTTTGGATACATTTTTGTAGATAAAATGTATTTTATTATTTCTTGTGAGATTTGCCAAAATCAGATCTCAAAGCAACTGTCAGGACAACATCTTCTAAATGTCCTTGTCCTGGCTAAAAAGCTCCCATATTTCAACCTAAATCATTTATGTGCTACTAATAAGCTAAATGAAAAGGGCAGTACAATGTGCATCCAGGTTTAACAATGTACACATAATAGTTATTTAGGATGCAGAGATTTTTTTTTTTAACCGGTCAGGCTACTAGTTTATATGTGCATGTACTTCGCAAATTTTTTTTTTACTTGTCCCACATACATAGATTAATCCATAGAGCAAGTTAAATGCAATGTTATAAATAACTTGATAGATAGGCCTAGGTGTCATATTTAAATCTGCAGAATTTACAACAACATTTGATATTATATACATTACAGAAAATCATGAAACTCTGCAACACGTGGCAGTCCACATGCCTGATTCAATCTCACACTGGCCCTGCGCCATCCTTACTATTGAGCTCTGGTTAAGTCAGGCGAGCACCTACCAAAAAACCTCAGATAGACCGCCTGAAAGAGGGAGCACACACTCTTAATCCTACAGCTGAGTGCATGGCTGCAAAAAGTGAAGGAAAGTGTGCAATACTGTGGGAAGAGGAAGTCAAAGTCCTCGACGTCCCCATCACGGTGGCTCAAATACATCTAAAGGGCAGGATTACAGGCAGGAAGGAGAGAGATTGGGAAAATCCCTTCTCTGTCCTTGATAACTCCATGAGAATGCATGGAGAATCAGCTCCTTCCTTATTGGGATTCCAGAGTCAAGGGCATGGGCGAAAACCGAACAGCGTACAGATGGTGATCAGTCCAGTCAGTGCAAATCAAAAAGGAATCAGCTGTAGTGCAATTAGGCAAGACTCTAAAAAAAAATGAATTGGATTTAATGAAATAGATTTTTCACTTAAATGTGCCAGCAGAAAATGAGAACCAACTGTACAGAGATATGGACAGCAGGAAAACACTTTCCATGTGTAATCAAGTAAGCAGCATCTAAGACAGCAGGAAAGAAACATGCATTCAAAATCCATCAGATATCTTTCTTGCAAGGTAAAGAAGAAAGAATGATGATATAACAGTAAAAAAAACCTACAACGATTAGACTAAAAGATGAGTAATTTTGTGCAGTATAGTTTCACCAAAAAAAAAAATTGGAACAATCTTCCTTTCCTTTGCAATTATAAGAGTCTTGACATCACAAAAAAGAACCTCTATTCCTACATACCTTTACAATTTGCTGTAGATTCCAGCTGAAATGAACACCAGAGGCATGGAAAACACCAAGAAGTTTTATTCCATTTCCCACAAATTATGATTACAGGGGAAAATTGTTTTTAATGAAGGCTCATTTCCACACGGTTCCTTGCAAAATGCTGTTATCAACTCAAAACACCCTAAAACACTTTAATGTTTGCATTACATATCCAACTCCATATGTTTTTTGTTTTTGTTCCACCTGCAATGCAGAGTGCTCGGGTGTGATTTATGTGCAACAGTTCGACAAAAGAGCACAACCCTTACAAAAAATAAGTATAAGTTCATTTTATGTTAAGTAATGTTCAAGTATATATTTAAGTATACTTTATGTAGTAAGTATACTAATGTCAATCTGTACAAGTTGTAAAAGTGTTCTATTTCAATACTGCTAGGGACTAAATTGGCCCACTTTTAGTATGTAAATGTATACATTTAAGTGTTCTATAAGTGTAACAACAGTAGTAAACATTAAGTGCACAGCTGTTTCTCATTTGTACTGCACACTTATAAAGTATACAAGTAGTTTACTATTTAATACAAGTAGTATTTTTTGTTTTGTTTATAAAAGTACACTTTGAAGTGTACTCTCTGTAAACTACTAGTCTAGTAGTTTATACTGCAAGTATACTTGTAAGTTTTCTTTAAGTGAACAACATTATACTTATAGTTTACTGTTTATATATTATTTTTGCACTTTCAGTATACTACTTTGTTCAAATGTTGATATACATTTTTTATATACTTGAGATACCTTTAACTGTACATTAATTTTAAAAACATTTTAGCTTAATGCATTATATTTGATCAACACTTGAATGTGGGTAAGTTTCATAAAGAAAAGCAACATTTTAAACAACATTTTTGTCAAAAACAAAGTCTGGATCAGATTCATGACATATTTGGAGTAGATTGAGTCCATCAACACCCCCAAAGATTCTGATTCAAAGATTCCCAAAATTCTGTGATGGGTCCACGGAAGGGATTCCTATGCAAGTCAATGACAGTATACAGATGCGTTGGGCATGGTTATCATCATAAAACTATGATTTTGCCATTATGACATAGAATGTTATTCTCAATTTAATCAGCCAGCATAATTTTATTTACAATTATTTTTTTATTTTTTTATTTACAGTATTCAGACACGTTTTGAACACGTAACCCAATCACTTCCCTAAACCTACCCATTTGTGTATTATAAAAAAACAGGATATAACAGGCAGATACGACTGCAGGCACAATTTATTCAAAAAGTACAAAAATTCCAAGTGTTCCGAGGCCAAACGATGGATTTGTGTAAAGAAAATCCCCAAAATCCTCAAATTTTACTGCCAGAAGAAACGTTACGTCAGGTTTGACAGCATTGGCTGTCGTATGTCTCGTGACCAATTGCGTCATTACGTCGGCTTTGATTGTAAAATGCCATTGGCTCTCGTGTGTCTCGTGACAGATCGCGTCATGCTAAGAGTCATGTGTATTATTTGAATGAGAAATGAATGAGTGCGTTCACGGAGCGGCGGGATCATCATGTCAGCGATTAAAACATTAAGATCAACTCTGTTCTTTACATGAAAACATCGTATGACTTCTGAAGACTTGGAATGCAACATAAGTTAATACTTTTATACTGGTTTTGGTCAGTTTTTGCAATAAATACCTGTGGCTGTACTTGTATTTGCCTGTTATGTGTTTTATATTGTTGAGAGTGGGTAGGTTTAGGGTAGGAGTGGAGTTAGTTGCTCCAAAATATACAGTCATTGACTTGCATAGGAATCACTTCCGTGGACCCATCACAGAATTTTCTGCGATTCTGTGAAACTGCCACGGATTTTGAATTAAGGGGCCCGTGTTCATTTCACCGAATTCTGTGAGACCAGGTTGGGTCTAGCTTACACAAGCATTCAGATACGCAGAATTAGGAACATTAGGATCTGTTTTATATAAATATTCTAATCAATATTTTCAAACAATGTAAGTTTAATAAGACTGTTTGTAAAAAGAAAAGTATATTTAGTAGACTACTCAATCAAAAGATTAAACACAATTACAAGCCAAGTATACTTTGAATACTTAATTATACTTTTAAGTAGATCTCGATCAAAAGATTGAGTACAAGTATAGGCCAAATTTAGTTAGACTTTTCTGTCAGTGTAAGCCAAGCATACTTAAGTGCAATTTTAAGTATATTCCTGAGAAGTATAAAAAGTAGACTGAAAGCATATACTTTCTTATTTTTAGTTTAAATGAAGCAAACTAATAGAACACTTGTTCAAACTTCTTTTTCATAAGGGAAAGCAGTCTAAAAACAAGGTAAAATGGCATGTCTACTTCAGCAAATGCATCTTTATTTAACATTTAATTTTTTTAACTAACACTTTAAGGTTTAAGGTTGGGTTTAGTGTAGAGGGTATGTAACACCATAGAGCAATAACCTTTTAGCACCACTTACATTTAATTTCCGAACTGCCATGATACGTGCATGAACCAATGTGATAAAATGCTTCCACATGCAGTCACATTTCTTGTTTCGGAGAAAACTGAACATTCTCTTTAGCGCCACTCACTGGAAATTTAACTTTGACACTGCCGGAAGCAAAGCAAGAAGCAATGTTATACCATCCTCTTTTCTGTTATAGATATAGACGTTATCATGCTAAATGAAATACAAGTAGTGGGCGGGATTCTTAATGTGTCAGTTTGGTTTTAAATAAACCATGCATAACTTCTACCTCTTTTATTAAACACATTTTAAGGCACACAAGACTATACTTTCAGCTTACAAAGCATAAATAGTTTAAGATTTGAATGTAAATTGCAGTGCATGCATGCAAAACCTTCTATCTCATTTCTATCAGGATGAAGAGAAGGCAGCTACCTATAAAAATAAACAGTTTGCTAGTTTCTGGAGCAGAGCCGTGGTACATTTGGAAGGCAGAAGAGTCAGAACACTAGACCCGTCTAATATGCTGCCCATACAGAGATGCTGTCCTCTCATGCAGACATTTAAAGGACGCTTGTCTTTTGATCTGAGATTCCTACAAAGCAAAGTGGGGTCTTGATGTTTCATCTGACACATGATCTGCTCTCTGCTCTCTTCATCTCTGACTTTGTAACCGGAGTGTTTAATGTTAGCATCCTGTATACAGATTAAAGCTATCCTGCATGGAATATGAAACAAATATATCCATGAAGACACCTGGTAAAAATATGCTCACTAATGAGACATCAGGATTTATTTGCTTCTTTCTTTCTGTTCAACCCATTACTAAATTGAAAGATTTCCAAGCAACTCTATGAAGCAAACTCATTACCTGAATATGGTCCAGACAACCATTATGCTGCACAGGTAGGACCAAATTCTTAACAATATATGAAATGTTATATGACATTTTGTTTGATGTTTTTCCTGAAAACCCTAAACAGGTTTATATATCACATTAACGTAGTCATTTCTTGACTTCACAACTTAACAAATACAATTTAAATCAAAAGGATTTAATTATTTATTTATTTGTTTATTGTTGTTGTTTTTTCAAAATTAAGTTGGTCATTATAATGAACAAAACAGACTATAAGACTACACTTGGTGTCTCTTATGTTCACCAAGGCTGCATTTATTTGATCAAATATACAGTAAATCAGATCATATTATTACAATTTTAAATAACTGTTTTCTATTTTAATATATTTTAAACTGTAATTTATTCCTGTGAATTCTTTGCATCATTCCTGCAGTCTTCAGTGTCACATGATCCTTCAGAAATCATTTTAATACGCTTATTATTAACAATGTGAAAAACAATTGTGTTGCTTAATATTTTTGGGCTGAAATAAGTGGCTTTCTTATTTCAGGTTATATCATAAAAAGCTGTATCAATACTAACAAGTGCCACATTCCGCTACTCTAAAACAGCAAATGCAAATGAAATTTTAATACAAATTTATTTTTGCTGAAAATAACGGAGATAATAGGCCATGTTTTGCTTTTTTTTTTGCAAGTTTGCTTTTTTGTGTATGTGAGACAAAGCAGCAGTTCTGGAGAAACAATTTATGACATTTTACTTCTTAATCAACTATTATATTGAGCCATATTCCACTGAATCAGTGTAACTTGTGATCGGGAAATGCAAAGACTGGACAATTTGAATACCACTGGATCATGTTGACAAGCCTATATTGAGTATACACAACCAACACCATCTATATCCAGCCTTTCCCAAGTGAACCATCTGACAACAACACAGCTGAAGAGGGGGATCAGCTGCAAGATCAATGTGCATGCAGCTTCCAGGTTAGCAGTAGGAAGCTAATCTCCGTAAAAACGGATGAAGGACGGCAACAAATTGTTTAGTAAAACTCCGCTATCACCAAGAGAAAGCACTCATAAGACCCTGCCAGTCAATTCTAAAGAGATATTATCAAGACAGACATCATAAATCAGCTGTTGTAAGCTAAAGGAAATGCAGAAAAAACGATTAAGCATCAGAGAGCTACAAGGAAGGAATGATTTGGAAGAGAGTGGCACATTTATGAGAGAGGAAGAGAAATGTATAAAGTATAAAAGTATAAAAAGAGAGCTATAACGATAAACAGATGACAAATGAAAGATGTATGAGAGAGAGATAGAAATGCTATGGTTACAAAGTACCGTAGCTTTAAAACCTCCTGCCTGCCTGGTTTCAATCAATGTTATCAAGGCCACAGAAAAGCGTCTCCATACTCCAATCAAATACCTGTTCTTAGGGACAAATGTCGACCATGTCAATAAACAGAGCATTAAAGCCAGCACAGAGGAGTGAGACTAGCAAAGCAGATACACATAATTCAAATAAACAAATGTAATTCTAAATTTTAAGATAAGATTAATAAGATACACAATTCTCAATCGGCGAATGCATTTACATGCTACGCTGCTAGATTTCCGCATTAAAGGCCAACCGTGAGTGAGATTGTTAGCGCTGATGGAATCTAATGCTCAATGAATCAGCTCAGCATATCTGAAGTGAATGGATTTACATTTCATCAAAAAGGTTGTCAAATGGAGGAGAACGAAACGGATACACATCCACCCACTCTTCCCTGGATACAAAGTGTGTGCACATGAAAATCTTATTTGAAGGGAGTCCAAGAAAAGTTTCTAGGTCAGAGTTCGTTGAGGTTAAGGTCAATGGCACGATCCCTTATGATCCTACATGAAAAGTTATTTTGATTAAAGATTATGAGGGCACATGATTAAAAAAAATTGGTCATACTTCAGTTTAGGGTCCAATTATCACTTTTAACTAACAATTAAATACAACTTTTCCCTCAAACTCCTTACTGCTTATTAATATTTAGTATGGTAGTTGTTAAGTTTAGGTATTGGGTAGGATTAAGGGATGTAGAATATGGTCATGCAGAATAAGGCATTTATATGTGCTTTATAAGTACTAATAAACAAACAACATAATGACAACCATCCTAATATTGTGTTGGTCCATCGACGCATGGACTCCACTAGACCCCTGAAGGTGTGCTGTGGTATCTGGCACCAAGATGTTAGCAGCAGATCCTTTAAGTCCTGTAAGTTGCAAGGTGGGGCCTCAATGGATCGGACTTGTTTGTTCAGCACATCCCACAGATGCTCGATTGGATTGAGGTCTGGGGACTTTGGAGGCCAAGTCAACACCTCAAACTCGTTGTTGTTCTCATCAAACATTTCCTGAAGCATTTTTGCTTTGTGGCAGGGCGCATTATCCTGCTGAAAGAGGCCACAGCCACCAGGGAATACCATTTCCATGAAAGGGTGTACATGGTTTGCAACAATGCTTAGGTAGGTGGTACGTGTCAAAGTAACATCCACATGGATGGCGGGACCCAAGGTTTCCCAGCAGAACATTGCCCAAAGCATCACACTGCCTCCACTGGCTTGCCTTCTTCCCACAGTGCATCCTGGTGCCATGTGTTCCAAAGATAAGTGACGCACACGCACCCGGCCATCCATGTGATGCAAAAGAAAACATGATTCATCAGACCAGGCCACCTTATTCCGTTGCTCCGTGGTCCAGTTATGATGCTCACATGTGCACTGTTGCCGCTTTCAGCGGTGGACAGGGGTCAGCATGTTCACCTTGACTGGTCTGCCCCATACGCAACAAACTGTGATGCAGTGTTTATTCTGACACCTTTCTATCAGAGCCAGCATTAAGCATTATCCTTGAGCGATTTGAGCTACAGTAGCTCGTCTGTTTGATCGGACCACACGGGCCAGCCTTCACTCCTCACGTGCATCAATGAGCCTTGGCCGCCCATGACCCTGTCTTCGGTTCACCACTGTTCCTTTCTTTGGACCACTTTTGATAGATACTGACCACTGCAGACCGGGAACACCCCACAATGTCCGCTCTGACCTAGTCGTCTAGCTATCACAATTTAGCCCATCTCAAACTCACTCAAATCCTTACACTTGCCCTTTTTTTCTGTTTCTAGCACATCAACTTTGAGGACGAAATGTTCACTTGCTGCTTAAAATATCCCACCCACTAACTGGTGCAGTGATGAAGAGATAATCAGTATTATTCACTTCACTTGTCAGTGGTCATAATGTTATGCCTGATCGGTGTAAGCTACTAGTTAATAGTGAGAATTGGACCAAAATCTAAAGTCTTACCAAAAATAATAACGTTCACAGATAATTTAAAATAAGCTCTGCAAAAAAAATCAATTTTGATTTCATGGTGACTTTAAAAGCCTGATGCTCAAGAATGTGTCTTTGGAGAGATGTCGAGATCCTGAATCTACAATTCAGGATGACAACTTTTCAGGATTTTCAGGATTTTTCTGCAGCAAAGCAACAAGCATGACCGTAGCCAGCTATGAGGTCAACGAGGTCCAGACCTTTTTTTTCCCCGAGATGTATATAATAAATGTTGTGAAATAATTGACTAATATAGTATTAACACTACTTTAATGCTGCAAAGATATTGCACAGCACCAAGATCTTCACATCTGAGCTGCCTCTGTGGTCTGTCACCGCTTGTCAATGTCAAAATATTTAAGAAGACCAATCAAATCAAAGTTGGTGTGCTTTATGTTCACAGAAGCTGCTTAGTGCGATTAACAAAAGTAAAAAAAAAACATTTAAAGGGGTGGTAAAACACATTCTTTTGAAGGCTTGATTGTGTTTGTGGGGTGCATTGTAACATGTGTTCATGCTTCGTTTAAAAAAAAAAAAAAAGCATTATTTTTCATATATTTGACCTTTATTCTACACTGCTCTGTCCCTCCTTGTAAAACGGTCTGATGCTTTCCGGGTTGTATGAAGCCAGTCCCTCAAAAATACGCGATGGGCTCAGATTGGTTAGCTGGCCCAGTGTGTTGTGATTCGCTAACCGCAGTGCAAGTTTATCGGAAACGCCACGCCCCTTACCTGGAGGCTGTGCTTTGGTCAGTATTAGAAACAATGGCGTCAATAAAACCATACCAATCTGAGCCCGAATCAGACCCAGAACATTTTAGTGAAGATGATCGAGTAGAACCTGTTCAACATGTTCAGTCCTCAAGAGTAAAGACTGCGGATCTATAGTGATCGCTACTGAATGGCACGGTTACTTTTGTATTTTTAGAACGATTATAGCCAAATATCTGTCACAAGAACTATTAACCCAAAACGAACACTAAACATTGGCTTTCCTAGTAAGTTAGCCAAATCCCAAACAGAACCATGTTTAGATTAGCATGCCTGTAGATAAATAATACATAAAAGCTCTAATCAAAGAATCATTTACACTAATGCCAAGTTCGCTGTTGAGATTTTAACGTTAGTGTTTGTAACGTTAGGTGTTCGTCGGATAACGTTAAGTATGAATGAGCATTGAACAGACTGGTTTGCAGAACAGCGTTGTCATCTGTTTACTTCCTTGCTACAACGTACAATTAACCTATTACAGAAAAAAATATAGATGAAAAATCAATCAGACTTACAGGTTGTGGCCCGTAAACAGCTTCTGTTTGTAAATCCAGCTTTCAGGACAAGCTGTTGTGCATATCCTGCATTGAACTCGCGAAGTTTGTGGAAGTTTTCCTCCGTGAAATGTGCAGCGGGAGCCGCGCGCGCGCCTGTTCCCCTCCGTCTCAAACACACGTGCATATAACATGCTGTATGTTAAACGCTCTGCAACGCACCCCCGTCCCACAAGGAAGGCTGAACAAAGCAAGTACCCCAGACCTGCAATCCGGATGAAAATAACAGTGTTTCGTCGGCATTGCAGCAACACCACTCCAGCCTAACTATACCACAACAGCGCCACGATACAAAATGGCCTCACCCCCCCATATTTAATATTCTCGGAGGAGGGGTTTATGTAAATATTGAGCCTGGTGATGTCACCAACCCTGGAGGAATGTGTGTAGTCGCCTACTGGCCGTTTGCTGTAGTCCTTCGAAATTGATTTCTTTAAAAGCAAATATCTCGCTTTGCTTTAAACTTTGAACGTTGTAACTTTGCAGATGTTGTTTATGCTCAAGCAGCAACATTACATGCTAGCTACAGTTAGAATAGTGAAATTGTGGTTTACCACCTCTTTCATTTCATGTTTGACAGCTGTTTTAGAATAGAAATGTTAAACAACCGACAAAAATAATCAGGCAAACTAATAAATTGTTGTCTAATTTCGCTATTTTGAATTAAAAATAGGCTTTTAAAAATGTACATGATTCACGTAGACTAATATAATAACTCTCAATGTGAGGAGACAAGAAACATGAAAAAGCCGATTTCATCAGATTAGGCATTAGATAATGAATGTGTACATATTGTGAATTAATTTAAAAAACTTATTTACCTACCGTTCACAGCCTTCAGTAAATTAACTTGACTAAGAAAATAATTAATAAAACATAGGTTAAATATCAATGTACCCATATGTTTTCTTTCTTCACTGACGCAGACGAAAATGAAAAGACTATCATTCATCACAGCTTTAGGAGTGGAAGAGACAGGGCAAGATAAGGAGACTGAGAGAAAAAGAAAGAGTGATGGAGATGAGGAGAGAGCAGGTATTGACAAATAATCAAATCTTTTTTGGCCTTGCGCATATGTAGATCAGAGAAATCAAAATGCGCCCGGAACCCTCTAACTACCTTACATTTGGGACCTCTGTGTTTTTAAAACCCTGCCTACGCTTGCAACTAGGTATTGTTTTACAATCTGATTGTCACAGAAGGCTGTCTCCATTAGCTTTGAATATTATGTCTGCTGTGTGGAGGTGTTGAGAGGGTGTAAACCACTCAAGTTAGAACTGAATCTGTGAAAATTACAAAAGTTCCCTGCTTTGTTGGGAGTAAAACGTGTAAACTATGCTATTTTTTGTCCACTGGCAATTGATACCAAGATAAACTAGCAGATTTACTAATATATTATATGATTGAGTGTTAATAGTTAATGTTAGTGCATTAATAGTGCATGTCTCAAATGTTTTCCAAACAGCAATGAGGACTTTCTAGGATTTCAACATCTCAAATTACATTCGGATTTGCCAAGATATTAAAATCTGCAATTTAAAGTCAGGGATTTTAGTATGAAGTCAAACAATTCTCATCAAATTCTTGCAAGATCAAACGATCTGAGCTATAGGGGATCCACATTAATCCACATACTTTGATGCATTAATATAAAAACAAGATTCACAACCATTAATATCTCCAAGTGTTTGGTTCTAAATAATGCTACTGCTTTTGGGCTACATCTCATCATTTAAAGCCACCTGCTAGCCTTTTTCCATTTCCCCTGGGAAGCTGTCCAGAATCTTCCCCAATGATCTTCATTCCCTTTACAAGAAAGGATATGCAAACATCTTACCTGATGCTACCCAAACTTCATAATGTACAGCAGAGATAAAATGAAATACATAAAACATTTTGCGGTTTTCATCAATAGTTTGTTCTGATCTAATTTCAGAATAGCATTCAGACTTAAAAAAAAATGACAGTATTCGAAATGTATTCAAAAGTCCTTTGCTTTCACAATCTCGCTGTAATTTACATCAGAGTCTTTGGAGGACAGCTAACTTCATTTCAATGCAAAGGATTTACATAGAACATCCAAGCAAGCAAAAACCAAGCAAGCACTAGAGGACACAAAAAAAAAAAAAGACAGGCATACCTGCTGGAAATGGTACTGCAAATGTGGAATCTCATTGTCTGTCAATCCTATTTCTTTAAAAGTGCTTTTGAACTACAGGCCCTGAGATTCCATGCATATATTCATCAGCTCACCTTGGACCTGAATAATCATTTATTTGTGTATTATAGTTATGGACGAATAAAATAAAGCCTGATTCATTTTAGTGAAATGATCCAACCATGGAGAGTTAATAAAAATGAACTAACTAAAATATAATAATAATAAAACGAATAAAACCAAACGTGTACACACCTCTTGCCTTATACAGAGACCTCCTTGTTGATGTCTACACTTTGTGATTCTACCAGAAGCTGTGAGCTTTATTCCACTGTCAACCTCACAATAACACTCGCAACAGCTCAGACTCGCAACTGTGCCACAGCTGCTTCAAATCTCCTTACGATCTGACATAATCAAAATGCACTTTCACAATCACCAGCTGGAAACCTTTCAGATTTAAATTTTTCTCAAGACACTCTATAATTCAATGCCATGCGAATCTAAACTGCACTGCATTTTTTTTTTCCCATCTGCCTTTGTACACTTGATACAGTGTGAGCTGGAGAGTGAGGCCTGACCACATCTGAGATGATGCTGGCATAATGGAATCAAGGAAATATGCATCCCTAATAAAGCACTTGAGGAAGCCTGTAAGGGAGCACTTACAGCAGATGACAGCGTGCAAGGAATAAAGAGTGACAGCGCAGCCAGATAAGAGTTTGGGTTTGTGATTTTCTTCCATTCCTTTTACTTTGGTTGCACTTCATAGACTGTGGATGTTCGATGTTGACAAATCCTTGCCTGGAAGTTTACAGCAGTTTGTAGGTTATATAAGCTTTATTTAGTTTAAACACATTGACATTTTAAGAAAAACTACAACTTTAACGAGATTCAGATTTAGAGTGGTTTACATGGATGGATGGATTTGGTAAATGTGGCTTAAAAAGTTTTGACTTCAGAAATAATAATAATAACAATAATAATGAAAATGACGTGAAAATGATAACTGCGTCGGGCTGAAACTGTAGCAAAAAACACTTTTAATATTTAAGGGCTTCGCGCCTGGTGTCGCAGTGCGCCGGGTGTATGACAGGGCCCCATATCTCACAATTCTGACTTTATATCTCACAACTGCGTATTACAGTATAAAGTCAGAATTGCGTGATATAAAAAGTTGCAATTGTGAGTTATAAAGTCAGAATTGTGAGTTATAAAGTCAGAATTGCGTGAGATAAAGTCAGAATTTATATATTCTGGTTATAAAGTCCAATTCTGAGGGAAAAAATTCAGGGGACTTTTTTCTCAGAAGTGCGACTTCATATCATACAATTCTGATGTTATAACACACAATTGCAACTTTATATCATGCAATTCTGACTTTATATCACGCAATTCTGACTTTATAATTCGCAATTGCGACTATACATCACGCAATTCTCAGAGTTGTGAGATAAAAAGTAGCAATTACCTTTTTTTAAAACAAGCTTCCATATATCAGGGCTTTACATAGCAAAAATAATTTTAAACATTGGTACAATGAAACAAGAAATGTTTCTTCAGCATATTAGAATGATTTCTGAAGGATCATGTGACACTTACAATTGGAGTTATGATGCAGAAAATTCAGCCTTATCATAACAGGAATTAATTACATTTTAAAATATATTAAAATAAATAAAAAAACTGTTATTTTAAATTGTAATAATATTTCACAAATATTTTACTGTTTTTACATTGAAGACTGGAGTAATGGATGCTGAAAATTCAGCTTTGCATTCACAGAAAAAAATGCATTATTAAGCAATATAACCGTACAAAAACACTTTGTTTTCGAAATTTCAAAAAGTAAAAAAAAAAATAGCTATTCAAAATTTTTTTTTAGAAAGATATATTATTTTAAAAATATATTTAGTTAATTCCTATCTAAAAAGGAAATGTATTTAGGGTTAGTTATCTCAATAAAAATAAAGTGTGAATGAAAAGTCCACACAAGGATACAACAAGGTTGTGTGTGTCTGTAGGTGTAAAATATAAATTCTTATAGAAGAGTGTGTAACAGCAGGGCGTCTGGCTTCTAGGCGCGAGCAGTGCTTGGTGTTGTGATAAAAGGAAATCTCTGTACTGTTCTCTGTACAGACCAACACAAGCCCTTTTCCACAGACATATTCAATCCCCTCAGAGACATATCCTCCAAATCGACTGGAGAAACAATCCCACTTCCTTCTCCACAAACACAGTCACACGAGGGGATTTGGAAAGATGACAAAGCTTTCATTTACACTCTGTTCACTTCATCACATAATCTAGAGAGAAAGAGAGAGCTTTTTTTTTATTCGGTGCACTAATATTTAACAAACCTTGAACTGCAGGGAAGGAATGAGACACTTGCTAACAAACCATAAACCAAAAGATGTTTTAATGAAGTATTCCTTCTTTAGAACAGGGTCAATGAACATCACATTCTGAGAAACTACTCATTAAAACCAAGATGCTTCAGAAAATTACTTGCACTAACAAAATGAACAAGGCCAACGCCTTCTACACACACAATTAACTGAAAAAAAAGAAAGAAAAAAACAACAACAAAATAATGGCTGCTCTCTTCTATCTGTTAACACAATTCACCTTTTAAAGCATAACTTTAATTGCAGGCTTTAGTTCAATGAACACACCAAATTTAACTGGCAGAATCGAGAAAGGCTAGACTATCATACAGCTCTAGAGTAGCCTACAGTCTGGGCATACAAAAAAATAGTACCTTTAGAGGCTTTTCAATAGAAGAATATAGAAGAGAGTTCAATAGAAGAGTTATTTGGTCAAGAGTACAGTAAAATTCAACACTAGCACAGCATGGAAATGTGGCGTCATTCTCGTTTGGCATTTCTTTTTGGATCTTGTTGAAACCTTTATATTTAACAGGGGGTAACCATCAGTAGCCTGGCTCCGCTCTCCTACGTACTTCCGCTCAATTTTCATTTTCCTTCAGTACTCCGTCTGGGACTGCTGTATATTCTTAGGTTTTCTCCGAACAAATTTTTACCGGTCCAATCAGCGAACAGTGGGAGTGGCTAAGAACAATGACGTTGATGTCGTGCTCTAGTTTGAGATGACATACGTCACAACCAAACGTTAGCAATTGGTTATGGCAGGTCTAGAGCGGCTCTGGGCAGATCCAATAGTTTTAAACTTCAACAGAGTACCCGCCTTCAAGGAAGTAAACGCTTGTCAATGGAGAGTGGCCAGACTCGCTGTACAAATGAAATGTACGAGAGTCTGGTAAAACCAGGCTAAACCATCAGGGCCCTATATTGTAAACAATAAAATGTACAAACTTTTAAATAAAAAGTCATCAGTTCTCATGTTAGTTTCAAAATCAAATCTATTTATATTAAAATCTGCCGATTCAGTTTGTGTTGTGTTGTATAGACATCCGTTTACTCCATATTAGGATTTTTCCTAACGCTTTCAACTCTGTGATTGGTGGCCCAGCTGTGAAATTACAGAGGGCCAAGCCACAACATGTCAATGACAGGCAAATTTCAAGTGACAGGAAAATTGACCAATCACAACGTTCCTTTTAATGGGTGGGACTTGTTATCGCTATGATTATGACTAGGGCTGGGTATCGATTCAGATGTTCCGATTCGATTTCGATTCACAAGCTCTCAAATCGATTCGATTTCGATTCTCGATTCAATTTCGATTCAACTCAATGAATATAGATTTAATTCAAATAGCCTACTATATTTATAAAAAAGAACAGTAAACATGAGTTTACAAGTGGGTAATTAAAAAGAAATTAAGGAGCCACAAACCTGTATATTAAACTCTTTTTATTTTAAGTACACTTGGGTTAGGCCTTAATTTAGCCGACCGTCATTCAGACTCTGTCCGTTTTAATGGAGGCTTTTTCCTCCAAGGGCGTCTGTGCTTTGATTCATGCCCCGGATGATGCATTATATTTCGTCACTATCTCTGTTATTTGCGTGCCTTCCTTAGATGCGATTGACAATCGATTTTATCTTAACAACAAGCATATATGCGAGGCAGAATCGACTGGAAACCCCCGGGGAAGAAAAATCGATTCTTGGCCTTGAGAAACAATTTTGAATCGACCACATTTTAAAAAACGATTAATCGAAAAATCAATGTTTTTTCCCAGCCCTACTTATGACGTGTTCTGCCCGCTGTGAGGAACACGATCGGAGAAGAAGAAAAAAAACTTTTAAAGAAAAGCGGGAGTTCGGAAAAGGAAGACCCACACCAGAGCTTAATTCTAAGCAGAAAGCCAACGCTGTTCATTTCATCCACAGCAATTATAAGCGATCAATCAAAAAGCTAAAGTTTTACTGCTGTATTTTTTCCTCTGATTAATTTTTTTTTAAACCGAAAAAGGTTACGTGACTGATTTTAGTTTTAGTTTTAGTTGAGAAAACTGTTATTTTGCAGAATTACTGTCTGTAAATGTACTATGTACATGCACATTTGCTGTAATTCTGCATAATACTTACATTTCCCCAAATCATAAGTTTAATACGGTCTGTTACATATATTTAATCGGCTGCTGTCCCAGTCTAATGATGTGATTTATTATCATCATGCGGAAGTATCTGTCACTAATGTGTGCTTTGGTCTGAGCGCTGTCATGATGCATTGGCTTACAGTAAATTTTGTTTAATTTCAGGGTTCTGTGGCCAGTTGTCACCAGATTCCGCTAAAATAAAACAGATTGTGTGATGCAATTATTTGTAATGATGATTTGCATTTTATAGTTTTTTTATTAACTCTCACGTTCACTCTGATGTTTGGCATTTCTTGTCAAAGGTAACATGCAGTATTATACAAGATAACACTGTAAGCTGAATTTAAGGCTAATTTTAGGCTTAGTTTACCTTTTTCTCAGAGAAAAAAAGGGAGTGAGAGGGCCAAGGTCCAAGAGTCATGGTTCGCTACTGAAGAATGAACAGTAAATAGCATAGAGATAAGTAGAGAACACAACAGGGAGAAAGAGAGAAAAGTGTGAAGCTGAGCTCAGGGCCCTTTGTGTAGAATAATTTAGTCTTGCTCACAGACATATTTTCATAGAAAGAACAGATCTATGAGTGTGAGGAACATTTTGGAGTGTGATTTCGGTGCATTTCTTGCAAACTTACCAAAAAAGCTTTAAGTTTCATTAAGAGAACTGTTTGTTTTCCCCCTTTCATTACAGCACTCGGGCTCTTTTGCCAGCCAGAGTTAGTGTGATGAATTACAAACTCTAAGAGGGAAAAACACTGATGAAAAGACTTTGGTTTAAGGGCATGAGTGACTTGTCCTTTATACGCAGGTTTTGAGCCTATAAACTTTAGAGTCCATGAAATCAAGATTTGTTTCTTATGGTTATTGGCTACGTCCAAAATCGCATACTCTCTTGAGTAGGCTTATCTTGAATACGTAATTACTAAACAACTGCTAAAAATGTGCATTATATTTAGTATGAATGTGTATAGTATGAATGTAATCTGGATGTATTACAATCACCATGTTGTCATTATCACGTGACCTACCAGCATCAGTTATGTCGCTTCACTGCCATTCACATATCCAGTGCACACTTCAGAATCTCACTGGAAGAAGTAGGTCATCCGGGTACTTTTTTTGCCTACTCTTTTATGAGTACTGTGAATTCAGACTTCAGATTTTGGTCACATACTGTTTTTCGCCTACTATAGTAGAGAAGTATGCCATTTCAGATGCAGCCATTGCCTTCATCCCTCCCTCACATCCTGTAACAAATTCTTGAGATGTTAAACAAATCACGATACACGTTTTAAACGGCTGGGACGCTGAAACCATATACTGTGACCTCGCTTTACAGGCACGATAGC
This sequence comes from Gobio gobio, assembly GCF_949357685.1. Taxonomy (NCBI): domain Eukaryota; kingdom Metazoa; phylum Chordata; class Actinopteri; order Cypriniformes; family Gobionidae; genus Gobio; species Gobio gobio. Next base: position 46,468,786 of record NC_137099.1, read on the forward strand.
AACGAGCAAGTTGTAGCAAGCGTTACGGACTGTGCATGCACTGGCACGAAGAAGAATGAAATCAGCAAATGTTTTCAGATCATTCATATAGAAGTTGAGTGCACCTGTGTGGACGCACCGTCAAACAGAAGCATGGCAACAGCAAGCACGTAGTTTACGTTGACTCATTAAAAGGAGGTGTGGCGGCATTTTCACTTTCCGAAGACTAATAAATCACCACAATGAGAGGCTCTAGTCACCTCTGTCTGCATTTAAAAGGATAATAGGCCAAACCACACTGACCGGTGGATTTGCAGCCCCACACGCGGCGTCAAGGGCGATTGCCATGGAGATCACAAGGTACATCAGTGTTTTCACAGTGAAAGATACAAGGCTGTTTTCTGCCATAGTAAATGGATTCCAGGGCGAGGATATATTCCATAGACTGAAAGAGAATGCTGTGCTGTTGCAGAACCAGGTGTTTTATTTATTTTACTATCTCTTTCTTTAAATATGTACATGGATTTTTTTTTTCAATAATTTGTTGATTATTATGGCATATTTATCTAAATGTGTTCTGTTTTTCTAACTCTTGCAAGTGTAATGATACAAATTATAATTAGCTGAAGCAGAAACAACCTCCTCCCAAGAAAACACCTTGACTTTTTGAGGATTTGTTTTAAAATGTCAATTGACTTATTGTTTGACATGAAACATATTTAAATTTTACAAAGTACTACACATAATTTTGTCTGATAAATAAAAGGACACTTTCATTTTATAATTTGTCTTTGATCCCATTTTGTTAAAAAACTAATTGTGAGAAAATCGTATCGTGAAATTAGTATTGTGAATCGTATCGCATCGTGAGTTGAGTGAGTCGTTACATCCCTACTAGTGACTGATGAATAAATTATATAATTTAAGCACATTCTTCACATTCTTTCAACTTAAATTCAAAATAACTCATGGGATAACCAGCTCAAAATATCTCACATTGGGTCAATTTGGGTGCCTCTGCTGACCTATAATATATAACATGATATTTCATGACTCTTGCCACTAGATGCCCTTATAGCTCTATATGGAGCAAATAAACCGTTCCTCTGGGTCCTAAAGTCATTTCCCAAGTGTATCTCTTCAGTATACATTAAGATACACATGTAGACATTTCAAAATAATTTTTGGGTAAAGTTTTAGCGCTTTTAGTTTTAATTTTAGGCATTATTTTAGTTTTTTTCTTCTATGTATACTGAAGCATTCCTTGCATTCGTAAGGGGGTCAAATTGACCTGCGAAGGAATAAACTCCACAAATCCAGTCAATTTTGTATGTGTGTGTGCGTGTGTGTTTGTGTATTCATGGTTCAAGTGCGACAAAAGTCCTGAGGTCTTGGATCACTCCGATGAACACAATGACCTGAGGGAAGGATGAAGGTTAAGGTTATCAATATTGTAATTGTAATCATTGACAAGGATTGACATTTTTTGAAGATATCTGTCACGTAAAGTTAAAAAGGAAGATGATTGAAGAAATAGATGAATGCATGAATACTGCACAACAACGATGAACAACAAATTTGAAAATCGGTCCGGCTCAAAAAAAGAGTCGCTCGAATTAGAATTCAGCTCAAACCTAGACAAAAAACACACAGTGTATGCCCAGCTGAAGACAACACAGAACAGGGAACTGAACAAACTGAGGGTTAAATACAAGAGATAACAAGCAATTCAACCAGAACCAGGTGCGTAACATAATCTGCAACATATGAAAGGTTAACTGATAATTAACCAGACCACAGGCAAAACAGTGACCATGACTAGAGCAAGAAAACCATGACTAGAAATTAAACAGAAGACAATGAAACTAAACATGACAAGACTGTGACAATATTTAAAAATCTATTATGTTTCTTCATTTGGGTTGTTGGATACGAGACTTCTATATGGACTAAGTTGTTCGTTAAGGTTTCTTGCATCAAAAGTACTTTAACTGAAAATGAAAAATTACCATTAGATTAGTAAACATAAAAGAATTAGTGCACAAGTATCATCCATGTGGTCATCCCATGCAGACGGCAGCATAAGTGCTTACATTGGAATGTTAAATCCACAGGGCATTACTCAATCAGTGAGTCACAAATCCCTGGTGTCCAGTCCAGTCCACACCCTGATGGGCCAGTTTCTCCTCATCCGTCAATGGAGTCACGACCTTGACTCGCTGCCAGTCTACACCAAATGGCCTCATTTTAAATCACTTTAAAAATGCAGTACTTCAACAGCCCGAGCGTATTGTCTGGCTTTAATCTTACGCTTTCTGCAACATTTAAGCAGCACCTCAGCTGAATATGCTGAACTATTGTTTGAATTAGAGACAGCCATAAATCAAAATGCCTGCATAAATTTACCTCAGGACAGTAAACTATAGCAAAACGGGGGAAAGGAAGAGCCAGAAAAACTGCACAAACACCAGAACACAAGTACAACAACAACAGGCAGTTTCGCTCTCTCACAGACCTGACTCTTAGTCCTCTTCTACGCAGTTTCCTTAAATAAAAGCGGAATACATTGAGACCAGGGTGCAAAATTCACCAAAAGGCTGTTAAGACACCGTTTCTGTACACTGAGCTCATGAACACGAACACACTCCACTAGAGTTTCTTCATTTGGGTTGCTGAATCCCAGACTAAGATGAGCGCCTTAAATGGGTAAATTCTCTACTTTTGAAGCATTTTTTTGTTGTTATCTATTCTTAATGTCCATTTAGTCAATTTAGAATGTTAATTAAGGTCAAAAAGCACTTAATAAAATCCAAAGCACAAAATAACTAACTAAATAACTAAATAAATAAATAAATAAATAAATAAATAAATAAATAAATAAATAAATAAATAAATAAATAAATAAATAAATAAATAAATAAATAAATAAATAAATAAATAAATAAATAAATAAATAAATAAAACTAGAACACAGTCTAAAAAGTGACAAAGAAAACCATGACTAAAAATTAAACAGAAGACAATGAAACTAAACATGACAAGACTGTGACAATATGTAAAAATCTATTATGTTTCTGGTCGTTGGAAACGAGACTAAGATGAATCCCTCAAATTAGCTAATTTTATATGTATATATTCATGTTTAATTTTAGTTAAGATTTCTTGCATCAAAAGCACTTGAAAATAAATAAAATAAAATAAGCTTGTATGAGTAATATTGATAATGTAATGAGCAATATTAAAATTATATTTTACATTAGTATTTTGGCTGAATTATTAAAAATGAAATAATAAAATCAATCGTTTTAATGCTATTAAGGTATCACTACTAGTCCAGTACAAAAAAGATAAAAAATTATTAGTGCTAAAGAATTATTAAATCTTTTTTGAAGATTCAATTTATGCTGCATACAAGCATACAAAGATATTCTGAATGTAAAAATGAGAGGAATGAGCATGCCCAATTAAATATCCAATACATAACCGTAACAATTGGGGTTCTATGAATCACCAGGAATCACAGAATCAATATTCACACACATCGTGAAGCTAATGATTGCTTTTCCTAAACTCAGAAGGCTTAGTTGTGACTCTCATATATCTCTCATTTTAGTATCAACAGCATTTCAGATGTTGCTCATAAAATTCCTTAGGAAAAATAAAAGTAGACACAAATGAAACACGATAAATATTTGAGAGAAAAAAAATCCAAAATGAGAATAGGCTGTGAGAAACACGGGAGATCACTTTATTGTCTTGCTGTAATCTCTTTTAAGACTCTTTAAGAAAAAAGACTTTATTGCAAGAAGGTAACAGGAGCAGGAAAGTACCTTTAGCTGGGATTCGAATTCGTGCTTTCTGGGTGCAGTTGTGTCTTAAAGGATTTGTTCACCCCAAAATGAAAATTCCCCAATTATTTACTCATCCCCATTTACTCCAAAATGTTAATGTCTTTCTTTCTTCAGTCGAAAAGAAATTAAGTTTTTTGAAGAAAACATTCCAGGATTTTTCATCATATAATGCTTTTCAATTGCAACCAAAATGCTAAAAGTCCAAATCAATGCCGTTTCAAAGCGCTTCGATGGGCTTCAGAGGCTCTGTGTGATCCCAGATGAGAAATAGGGTCTTATCTAGCAAAACGATCTGTCATTATAATGAATATACTTTTTAACCTAAATTGTTCAATCTTGCGCAGATCTGTGAGGTGCTAAGGATGACGCAATCACGTCGGAAAGGTCACGCTAGACATAGGCAGAAGTCCCGCTCCTGTGTTTACAAAGCGCTCGTGTGAAGACTAATACAAACGCTCTTTACCAAAAACACAAAATTATCAACTTCAAAATCGTACGATACCGTTATTTTACCTTTTTTTTTGCTAAAGGCCATAGTGTATTAGCGTGACCTTTCCGATGTGATTACGTCATCCTTAGCACCTCACAGATCTGCACAAGATTGAACAATTTAGGTTAAAAAGTATATTCATTATTATTATTTTTTTTAAATGGCCGTTTTGCTAGATAAGACCCTATTGCTCATCTGGGATCACGCAGAGCCTCTGAAGCCCATCGAAGCGCTTTGAAACTATACTGATTTGTACCTTCAGCATTTTGGTTGCAATTGAAAAGCATTATATGATCCTGGAATGTTTTCTTCAAAAAACTTAATTTCTTTTTGACTGAAGAAAGAAAGACATTGACATCTTGGATGGCATTGGGGTGAGTAAATTATCAGGAAATTGTCATTTTGGGGTGAACTAATCCTTAAATGTCGATGTGCTTTCGTCCACAAATACTTTCTTTTTATAAAATGGAACTCTAGTGTACCAGTGCTTCATGGCTGTTGCACAACCTTTTTTTTTCTTTGTTTAGCAAATGTATCTTGTACTACTCATTTTGCATGCAAGTAAATAAGGTCATGATTTCCTCAATCAAATCATTGTGCAACAAAACACTCTCTACACTAAACAACTTCAATGACAATACATGTATTATGTTTCTTCCTCTGGTCTCCTGAGAAAAAAAAATTATGACACTCTCACAATGATCTCAAAAGTTTCAGACAAGATCTCAACAACATCACACACTAGGCTCAGATTTTTCTTCTTAGCTAGAAAATCTGGAGCTCTCACATTTGTTCTAGTTTAGAAGAGACCTCAAAAACTTTACAAAGAGTGCACCAAGTACTTGAAATTAAAAAGCAATGCATAAATTCAGAGTTTAAGCCTATATTAAGAGTGAAGTTATGCAGAAATAAGGTTATCGTTGCTCTTAATTCCTGACAAATAAAAGAATAGAGTTGTACAGTGTATGTGCATAGGGCACATCATTTGTTGGAAATAGTCATTTACTCAAAGCCTTTATTAAAACTGACTTCTTGTGACTTCTGACTGAAATCTTACTACAGGAATAGTAACCCTGGAGCTTTCTTTGTTGAAAGGCACATTAAATGGCTTAATGCTCAATCCTTGATTATTAATACATATTATATGGTTGAAATGTTTGAGTTCATACTGAGACATTACATATTTTTGAGATCTATTCTAGACTTTACAGGAGACAAATATGAGCCCACCAGAGTCTCTGCTACAGTAAGGATACAAATATGAGCATAGTGTGTGATGTTGTTGAGAGCTCTTCTTAAACTTTTAAAGGAGACCATATGAGTGTTAGAGTTTTGTCTCAGGAGAAAAGTGTGAGAAGCAGGAGACTCAAGCAAAAGTCTCAATTTTATGATAAAACATCCTCATTATTAGGAGAAACATTTGAGATGTTAAAGTGACCTCATTTTTTATTTTTCTTTCTTCTGGGATGAAGCATCCCAGCATCTGACACAGTAGCTTTGTGTCATACAGATCAGATAAAAAGGAAAGCAGTGGAAGGTATTCAAGTTCATTCCTCAGCTTTGACCTTCAATCAGTACTCATCTATCTTACAGCGCTTATTGACTTTACCTGTCTCAAGGAGACAGGCTCATTTCAGAAAACACTTTGTTGAGGTGCCACTCCAATAAAAACTTGCGTAGGAGTGCATGTGTTCGCGTAACGGCACCTATTATTCAACATAACATAGTTTGAACATAAATGTGTGCTGGCAGTGTGTGTACACAGCCACCCTATAATGGTAAAAATCCAACCACTCCTTTTTTTAATCCCCATAAATCATAAGCAGTGTCTCAGAACAAGCCGTTTGCAGATTCCTGGCAAAGTGACGTCACATTTCACAGGCCCCGCCCACGAGTGTTGATGGACACTGCCGTATTAGTAAAGACCTCGCCCTTAGAGAGCTGTACAAAGTTTATTTTATCATAACTTTATGTTTAACATAAAGTCAAAGTTTATGTTAATGTTTATCTCCTTGCCAGAGCATTTAACAGCAGCATTTAAGTAAGAAATGTGTTCTTAACAAAGCTACAAAAGTTCATTCAGTCATTCAGAGCAGTGAGTGATTTTCTGTTTATCTTTTGTTGTTTGATTCATATTAACAGCATATACTGCAGTACGTACTGTATATTACACTGCTTTCACTTTAATACACAGACCTAATATACACACAGGATATCTGTACTTGCTGCATACGTGCACAGACATAACCAACTGTTTTCATGTGAACTTTGTGTGTTTCTGACATAACCTTGTGTGCACTTGACAGTTTATTCACAATAACACATGAAAGAGAACTTGTCTAGTTTAATAGCCTACTCAAGGACACCGACATCCAGCTCTCTGTGCGCATGCGTTGGGTGTGTGTGCTCAAGTTGAGACCATAGACTGTATGGTTGAGAGTGATATGGCTTTAAAAACACATGATGACGATATTATTCCATGATGATGAAGAACTGCAATGTCACATGAGCGTGTCCGTGATAGAGATGATAATCAAAGCCAAACAGATGTATCATGTTTCAGTTTTCATTCACATGTTCACTGGTTTTCACGAGCTGTGAAGGCTCCGCCCCTCTGGGGTGGGGAGCAGCAGCTCATTTGCATTTAAAGGAGACAAACACACAAAACACTTGGGGTTACTTGACTGTAACCCTGTTCCCTGATAAAGCGGAACGAGATGCTGCATAAGCTTATGCAAATGGGAAATGTCTTTGACATAACCAGCTGTGAAAATAGTGTGAAAACACGTCAATGAAATTGACCCGGAGGTATTTATAGCCTCGGCCGGTGACGTCATAGGCGCACCTGCTGCACGAGGCTATAAATAGATGAGCTTCCGCTGGAGCAAACCAGATCTTCTTTGTTTGAAGACCAGTCCTGAAGCATCATCAGCACGGCCTAGCAATGCAGCATCTCGTTCCGCTTTATCAGGGAACAGGGTTACAGTCAAGTAACCCCAAGTGTTCCCTTTCAAAAGCTACACTCAATGCTGCATAAGCTTATGCAAATGGGAACGAGAATACCCACGCCGCCGTGCTTGATGGTGCCTGGACCCCTTACGGTTGTGTAGGTGTGCACAAGAACGCAAGAAGCCTCAGGCATTAGCCTGTGATGTCGACTCAAGGACATGAGAGCCCAGAGTGGCATGAGCATCCAAGCTATAAAGTCTTAAGAATGTGTGCGGAGAGGACCAACCTGCCGCATCACAAACACTTTGTAAGGGAGCACCCCTTGCTAACGCAGTAGAAGAGGCGACTCCCCTGGTGGAGTGAGCCCTTAATCCTATAGGCGAAGCTTGACCGCGCACCTCATAGGCAAGAGCAGTAGCATCCCTGACCCAATGTGACATTGTTTGATGGTGGCAGAACCTCTGTTACGGCCCCCATGGCAAACAAACAGTTGCTCTGACTTACGCCACTGGCTAGTGCGGTGGACGTAGGCCTGAAGAGCATGGACTGGACACAGTCTATGAAGTTTCTCCTGATCCGGCGTTGTGAACGGCAGAGGGCAGAAGGTTTCAAGAGTGACAGGATGTACAGTCGACAAAGGAACCTTAGGCAGGTAGTCAGGGTGGGGATGCAAAATCACTTTCACCAAACCTGGGGCAAAGTCTAAGCAGGATGGCGATATTGACAGAGCCTGCATGTCCCCAATTCTTTTCAGAGAAGTTATAGCCATAAGAAAAACCATCTTTAGAGTCAGAAGTTCGTCATACGCTGATTCTAGAGGTTCAAAGGGGGTCTCAACCAGACCCTCGAGGGCTAAAACTAAGTCCCATGAAGGGATCTTGGCTCTTAATGGAGGCCACAACTGCCTGGCACAACAAAGTGAGCAGGCAGAAGATGCCTCCCAAGCGGCACCCCATCCACCAGGGCGTGGCAAGCCAAAAGAGCGGCCACATGAACCCTGAGAGTGGAGGGGCAAGCTAATGTTTCAAAGGGGGTCTCAACCAGACCCTCGAAGACTAAAGCTAAGTCCCATGAAGGGATCTTGGTTCTAACAGGTGGCCTCAACCGCCTACCCCACGAATGAAGCGAGCGAGTAGAGGATGTCTCCCGAGCGGCACCCCATCCACCAAGGCGTGGCAAGCCGAAAGAGCGGCCACATGAACCCTGAGAGTGGAGGGGCAGGTGCCTGATGACAACTTTTCTTGCAGAAAATCCAGAACTGAAGTTACCTGGCAGTTGACTGAATCTACATTGTGTCGTACACCACCTTTCAAAGACACCCCATTTATTAGCATAAACTTCCGAGTGGAGGAAGCTCTAGCACTTAGAATGGTCTCAATAACTGCAGGCGAAAGCCCCGTGTCCCTCAGTTGGTGCCCTTCAGGGGCCAAACATGAAGGTTCCACAGGTCGGGCCTGGAATGGAATATCGTGCTCTCTGCCTGAGACAGAAGGTCCCTCCTCGCCGGAATCGCCCAAGGCGAGCCGTTGAGGAGAGACACTATCTCCGAGAACCACACCCTGTTCGACCAACGCAGCGCTATTGATAAGAAGCAAGACCCTTGTTGGCGAACCCCGGCTAGAACTCCCAGGAGCAGAGCGACTGGAAGGAGGGCATACAGACACATTTTGGGCCATGTATGAACCATCACACCCAGACCCAGCGGGGCTGGGTGACAGAGAGAAGCAGGGACATTGCGCTGTCTGAGAAGAGGCGAAGAGGTCCACTCCCTGTGGTCAGCTCTGTAAAATCTGATCCAGATCTGCTTGACTACTTCTGGGTGGAGTTTCCACCCCCCCATCTGTAACTCTATCTGGACAGTAAATCTGCTCCTGCCCTTGAATGTACACTGCTCGAGTGACAGGAACTTGTTCTGAGCCCAGAGAAAAATCTGTCTCGCTATTCTGATAGCGTGAGCACAGACCCCCCTGGTGATTATATACAAGATATTTAGCTGTACTGTCCACCCGCACTAGGACATGACAGCCCCTCAATTGGGGGAGAAAGTATTTCAGGGCCAGAAATACAGCCGTCAACTCGAGGCAGTTGATGTGCCAACTGAGTTGATGACCCTCCCATTCCCGTTGGGCTGGACGACCACTTAAGGCCGCACCCCAGCCCGTCAGGGAAGCGTCCGTCGTTAGCAACTTGCGACGACAAGGTACGCCTAGAGTGGGACCCAAGGCAAAAACCGGGGTCTGAACCACATAGTTAGTGTACGAAGCCACATGGCGCGCCACTTTATTTGCCTGAGGATTGGCCCTAAGTCCTCTGGCTTTGAGCCACAACTGAAACAGTCTTATGTGCAACAACCCCAAAGGGAAACCCGTGGATGCTGATGCCATTAGACCTAACACTCTGGTGCTGATGATCAGTAAGATCTTGGTCTAGCCTGACTTTGCTCAGGGAATACTGAATGGTCTTGATTCAAGCGGGAAACCATTGTGCCCACCTTGTGACCAAAAACCGAACAAACCCTAGATAAGTCGTTCTCTGGGCAGGAGAAAGAACACTTTTCTTGGTGTTGAGTCTCAACCCTAGAGAAACTAGATGAGCCAACACACTGTGTTGAAGCACCATCTCATGTGATTGTGCTAATTTTAGCAATCGCCTTTGTAATTCAAAATTTGAATGTCCCGGAATCCCAATGGAGCCAGTAATACATCCATACATTTTGTTTATGTGCGGTTACAAGGCTAGCCAAATGGAAGACCCGAAATTGGTAAGCTTTTGCCCCCAAGAGCGAACCTCAGGAACTTCCTGTGTTGTGGCAGACTTTATATGCGAATACATGCGTCCTTCGGATCAATCGTGCCGAATCCAATCACAATGTTGAATATGCGACACGACCGCCTTCACTGTAACATCTTGACCTTGAGTACTTTAACTGCTTCACGGTTTAAGACTCAAAGATCTGAGATTAGACACCCCCCCCACCCTACTGGGGACCAGGAAGTAACTGCTGTCACTTGTGACAGTACGAACGCCAACTCCGCCTTCACGGAAGTGGAGACCACGCCGTTCAAACAAGGAGGATGACAAATAAATTAGTTTACTAATTTTTACTGTGCTTAACACCAATGCAGAAACGCCTGGCAGAAGTTAACACGCTGCCTGAGACTCTGAGAGTGACAATTTTAACACTTCCTGTTGAGGGGATGTTAGACGTTCTATGTCCTGGATGATAGCAGGATTTAAACACTGAACGTCTAACATTTCACTGGAAACCACTGCCCCCCCGAATCACCAGAGGCGGCGGGGATGGAGTAGTTTTGAGGATAACGGGGTGGGGCGAGCAAATGTTTGACACGCCCTGTCCCGTGGGGGCAGACTGGGCACCAGACCACCGGACTTCTTATATTGATGACAGTCCCGAGGTCTGCCCTGGGAGGTTGTTGAGGATGACGAGCCGGTCTCCAATCTTTACGAGGGAGAGCGCGACTCGCCACACTCTGCTTATTACCCCCCTAAATCTTGAAGGACTGAAGAGAGGTTGTGTGGCTGATAGCCCCTCCCCTTGAGTGCATTGAGGAAGAAACTGAGTGAACACTTCATGTTTCTTCCACTCCTTTAAATCTGGCCACTACAGAGTTAACTGAGTCACCAAATGAACCACTCAAATCCTTCAGAAGGTCAGCCTGATATGCTTGCAAGACAGCCATAGTGTGCAGCGCAGCACCAGCCTGTCCCTTTATATTTATTATTCTTATATAAATCATATACAATATATATTGATATAAAATAATATATTATATATATATATATATATATTCCATATAAAATAATATACAATATATAATTCATATATATAAGCTTTGCCCATGACAGCCGATGTTTATTTTCTACATGGCTTTATGGGGAGGTATGTCTCTTTAATGAAAATGCAGACCCAGGCGAAAGATAGCTCGTGAGCGTCTCCCACCTGGGGTATTCTCACATATCCACGCGATTTCGCACCCATGATAGTCGAAAATGTCGACGTCAAGGGTACAAAAACACGTGAAGTAAATGTTTTTTTTTTTTTCTAGACAGAAACCTCAAGCTCACTGCGTTCGGGGATCTCTCATTCACGGTACCAGACAAACTGCCCTGGCCACCGCGCGAACAACCACCTCGATAAATTCCTCGTATGGATTCACCATCATGTGAGGAACGATCGCAGGTGGCTGCTCGAGGTCCGCGGACCCAGAGATTCATCATCATTCCCCGCGCGAGCCGAAGAAACGCTGGAGCGCGCTTCGGGATCACGCGGGGAAACATGCATTTGTTGAGCGAGCAAGCGAAAGGGACGGACCCGTCTCTTGCTCGTCAACAAACCCATTCGAGAGCTCCGAAGACTGGTGCGGACTGAAAGTAGCCCAGACGAGCATAAAGCATTCTAACTGTAAAGGCTTGCAATGCTCGCACTCGTCTGACTCAATGCAGCAACCGCATGCTCTTCCCCAAACACACACAGCAATACACGTGTGCATCCAGTTCTGTTTTTTGAAAGAGAACATGGATATACAGCGTTTTACTCTGCTGACTCGTTTCCAACTGATCAGATTTAACTAGAACTCTTTCCACTTATGTTTCTTTGTAACAGAGATGAGAAAGAGAGAGAAATCTGCACACTGCCATGTTGAAAACTAACTCCTAACAAAGATCTCGAGTTGAGTCTTGAAAGAGAGAGAGAATTTTTTTTTTTTTCAGAGACTTTGTAACACACCATAACACAGAGTTGGTCTGAAAACAAAAAGACCTGGTTTGCTCCAGCGGAAGCTCATCTATTTATAGCCTCGTGCAGCAGGTGCGCCTATGACGTCACCGGCCGAGGCTATAAATACCTCCGGGTCAATTTCATTGACGTGTTTTCACACTATTTTCACAGCTGGTTATGTCAAAGACATTTCCCATTTGCATAAGCTTATGCAGCATTGAGTGTAGCTTTTGAAAGGGAACAGCAAATGTTTTATCTGAAACTTCACAGACACACTCTGGGGACACCTGAGACTTATTTTACATCTTGTAAAAAGGGGCATAATAGGAATAAGAATTCAATATCTGTCGCTTTTGTCCTTAAATGAACCAAATTGACACTGAGTTTGACAATAACCAAACTTTGCGTTCTTAGGGCGTTCGTGTTCCACCCTTTCAGTTGTCTATTTGCTTTGTACAAGAGGTGCACAAAGACATTTGACTCTAGCTTGGAAATCAGGGGAGTGTTTTTTTCAGAGATCATGACATTAACTGACCCCGGTCAACCTCAATACCTCTTCCTCTTCGCATAAGTAGCTGGTTTATTTCCAGAGATCCTCCTGAGATCATAATAGAGTAAGTGTGTGAAGAACCGAAGCCTCATTTTTAGCCAGGACGGCAATTCCAAATAAAGTATTAACGCCATGTTAAGAATCCATTAGCATTCCCATGATTCCTTGTACCATATGTCCCCATTATGTGACAGAACAATGGGAAAGCTGAGGCGAACAACTTTGGGGAGTTGTCACATTGTGCTGAGGAGTGTGCGAGAGAGAGAAACAACGAGAGAAAAAAAGGAAGCGTATGGCAAGGGTCGGAGAGATGAAAGCTGAGCACTAAATTCCACAAAAGCTGTAAATTGGCCATATCAATCAGTCTCTCACCCGGAGAGCAAATGTTTTTCTCCGCTTGTTTATCTGAAATCAAACTCTTTCTTCCACAGGCTGCGTCTGATGTTCTGAGCTATTACACGCTTCCTGTACAACATATTGCAAGAGGAATGGCTGAACAACTATTTTATTTGTCATTGTAGTGAGTTGAGTGATATCCAGGCCACTATGATTTCCACAATGTCTAAAACGTGGATGAAATCATAAAAAATCATTTTGTTGTATGGCGTGGAATGCCACATAATTTGGATGAATAAATCAAAAGTAGGGGTGTGCACTTAATCAAATCACAATATGGACTAGTGAACATTAAACTTCAAAAAAGACTAAGTTTGTATGTTCTGCGTGTCTCTATCTGAATGAATGGCGCACAGTTTCATGTACTACACATACTCAAGGACTCTTCTGTTACATTGTATATATCAAGGAACTGATATTGTTAAAATGTTAATAAATTATATAATTGTTAATGTTTTATGAACGGAAACCAGAAACCAGCCGTGGGAAAGGAGGTAGGCTGGTGGCGTGAGTGTTGCCAGTCTCGAGTCCCATGGAGAAGCTTTGGAAGGATAAAAGGAGGAGTAACGACAGTGCAAGATGAGAGAGGACCAGGCCTGGGACATTCATGTTGGTGTTTTGTTTTTAAGTAATGTGGCAGTCGTCCTTGAGGGGCTGCCGCTTTACTTGTGTTTTGTTATTTATGTTTATTTAGTGAATAAAATTTTGTTGAACGTTCACCGGTTCCTGCCTCATTCTTCCCTGAGCCTTGAACATTGTTACATTGGTGCTGAAAGCCAGAAGGAAGAAGGGACATGCTGTTGGGGAACCCTCACTGCTGAGGGGGGATCCCGATGCTGAGGGGGGATCCCGATGCTGAGGAGGCGGTGGTGCTGGAGCAATTTAGCAACAGGTGGGACAGAGAGCTCACTGCCATGATCCTGGGTTGAGGAGGGGTGGCTATCGTCCGGGAGGGGATGGAAGAGTTGCCGCCATTTGCCAGACCTGCTGCAGTCTGCCATGATGAGGAGAAGCAGGCAGATCGAGGGAACTGGGAGCATGCTGCCAGGCGCCCATAACTGGGAGAGCCATCATCGTCCACCAGGAGGCGGAGGAGTACAGAGCCCAGTACCATCGCATGGCACAGTGAGTGAGGGCGTCTCGGCTTGTTGAGGACGAGTGGCAATGTGTCCGGGAATCGGACCAAGACTTCCTCTCTCTCGTCTTATCTGTCCTTACCCCTAGGTGCTGCAGCTGCCATGACGTGGGAGTAGAGCACACCCCCGGCCAGTGAAGGGCGATGGGGGTATGTGGCAAGCAGGGTGGGGTCAAGAGCCGTGGGAACGGAGCATGCCACACCGGTCTTGAGTCCCACGGAAGAGCTACCGAAGGACAAAAGGAGGAGTGACGACAGTGCAAGACGAAAGAAGACCAGACATGGGACATTCATGTTTTGTTTCAAAGTATGCATCAGTCGTACATGAGGGGACTTTACTTTCGTTTTTTTTATTTATGTTTATCTTGTCAATAAAGTTACCTCCTCCCACCTCCTTCTTTCCTGAGCCTTGAACATCGTTACAAAAGAATTTTGGGGAAAATGAAACCGGATTTCATAAGGCCCTAGATATACAATTACACCAGCACTTCCTGACAACCTATGAAAAAACTGACACACTGCTTTATCTGCACCCATGAAACTAAGAAATTGCAACGTTTCAACCAAATAAGGTATTTGTCAAAAAATAAAAACAAGAGATATCAAGGGACTGTACATTTAAATAGTAAATCCTCACTCCTGAAAAAAGACAAGGGCAATCAACAAACTAGACAATTATCCAATAAGAAAAGAAACAAAAACACAACCAAGACAACCAAAAATGCAATCCAATTAACAAAATAATAAGTACTCCCACATATTTACAGAAACAGTTTAAGTATTTAGAGAAAGTGAACAGCAATATGTTTTTTCTGCTCATATAATTGTATATTACATTTTTGTACTGCAATCTGTGTTTTTAAACTTCGCTGTGTTTTACAGACAACTAGAACACTTAAACATATAAATGACTAATTGTCACAATTCACCAGTGTGAGTGCCCATGAGAACCACCTGAGGGCACTCCACTTCAGACTGTCACTCCACCCCGGACTGTCACTCCATCACAAACTAAATTACCCATAATCCTTTGCCCGGACTCATCATCACTCATTGTTTGCACCTGTGTCACATTATCTCATTACCCCATTACCCCAGCTTATATAAACCATATTCACTCTTTCATCAACTGCGAAGTCTTGTACGTTTTATCACTGCATTTCTGAGCGTTTCCCTGGTTTCATGTCTCTGGTTTTGGATTTCTTGCCTGTTCCGTGGATTACACGTTTGCCTGTCTCTCCTGCCTTGTTTGCCTGTTTGGACTGCTTGCCTGTGTATGACCTGTTGCCTGTTTTTGACTACGATTGTGGATTACCCCTTACTAATAAAGCTGCATTTGGATTCTCAACCTCTGTCTCGGAGCAGTACGTTACAGAAGACTTCGCCAACAATGGATCCAGCAGCAGTATGTCTCGTCCGTCTATGCCAAGGAACTCACCCACTCGAGGACCACATCAGTGACTTTCTGAACATTGCAAACACCACCAACCTCCCGAACTTTATGTTGATTGACTTTTTTTGCCATGGACTCAATAAACCATTACAAACACAACTTGTCCGTGATGGTCCTCGAGGGTCCCTGAGTGGGTTCCTTGATTATGCCCTTCAGGTGAGCGGGTCTGCATTCACTGTGGGAGTTTCAGATGAGGAACACTGCACTCCCGCAGTACCCACCAGTCCAGAGTCTCATCCAGCAACATCTCCAATCACTGTCCAGGGCCCAGTGACGTTACCTGTCTCCATCCAGCGTCCAGAGATGGCTCCCGCCCCTGACCAGCGTCCAGAGATGGCTCCAGCCACTGACCAGCGTCTAGCGTCTAGAGATGGCTCCAGCCACTGACCAGCGTCCAGAGATGGCTCCAGCCACTGACCAGCGTCCAGAGATGGCTCCCGGGACCACCAGTGTGAGTGCCTATGAGAACCACTGACCAGCGTCCAGAGATGGCTCCCGGGACCACCAGTGTGAGTGCCCATGAGAACCACCTGAGGGCACTCCACTTCAGACTGTCACTCCACCCCGGACTGTCACTCCATCACAAACTACATTACCCATAATCCTTTGCCCGGACTCATCATCACTCATTGTTTGCACCTGTGTCACATTACCTCATTACCCCAGCCTATATAAACCATATTCACTCTTTCATCAACTGCGAAGTCTTGTACGTTCCCTTTCGAAAGGGAACTCTCGCTGCGTCTAGCTGACGCTATGGGGAACGCCCTCGGCGTGACTGGTGTCTGAAGCTACTATCGAATCACGGCAAAGTCTTTGACCGACGTCAGCCCATGACGTCATCAACGTGCGACCCGGAAGTATAAAAGGGCGCCGTGCCAACACATACACATCTTTCTCGTCTTCAGGGACTGTCTGTTTGAACTGCTATACGAGTAAAGGTAAAACAAATTCAATTATTAATACACACGAGTGTGTATTTACTGCCTGGGATCAAGAGCATGCACAGTCAAGTTCATTTGAAGTTGTTTGTGTGTGAGTGTGAGCGGTTTTCAATCTGAGATCGCTCCACTCTAGTCTGGCTTTTTTCCTGAGGGAAGAAAGTTTGGCATCTGGGGCTGGATGATGCTGTCCCGCTCAAGCTGAGGCCGCACCACAGATCTTGCTCTCCGGGCCACCAAGCAGACTGCTGCTGCCATCGGCCGCTCTATGGCGGCTATGGTGGTCACGGAGAGGCATCTGTGGCTGAGCCTGGCTGATATCGGAGAGAAAGAGAAACGCTTTCTCCTCGATTCGCCGGTTTCGCCGACTGAACTTTTCGGCACCTCCGTTGAGGCGGGTTTTGGAAAGTTCAGGGAGGCGAAGGCGCGTTCAGCGGCATTTAAGACATGCATACCGCTGAGATCCGCGCCCCCACCTAGGCAGGCGGGACCTGGTCCTTCACGGTCTGAGGACCGTAGGCAGGACCAGAGGGCTAGCGTCTCCTCTCGTGCCCCCCCCCCCCCCCCCCCTCCGTGGAGGGGCAGGGCACAGAGGAGATGGGATTCCCGGGGGGAAAAAGGATCTGAGGGAGGTGATCCAGGACCAACGCTCTCGGCGTTGGTGATGGATCACTTCCCTTGAGGGCGGTTACATCCTAGCCCTCTCCTTTTTCCTTTTTAATGTCTTTTAATGATTTTTTACCCAGGCACTTCTTACATCAGGCCTGAGGCGGGCCCATGATGAGTAGAACTATGTTCTGATGGCCCGCCCGGACCTGCTCAGTGAGAACGCCCCTTTCAGGCATTCAAGGGCGGTAGAACATGGTGGTGAGAACCGCACAATGAGTCTTCGCTCAGCATGCCGCAGGTGAGAGTGGTCATTTTTGTGTATTACACTAAAAATATGTATTTCTTACAGACCCCAGGTTTCCTGTATAGAGTTGGGTATTCATCAACGACTGAACGCTGAGGCGTCAGTTGGGATGTGGATGAAGGAGGCGCGTTGCTGAGGCACCGCCACCGTTGGTAATATGTACCACTTAGATCGGAGGCTCTAGTAAGGCAGGTGCCAATGCTGAGGCATCAAGGTACTGCTAGCCTAGCTGGCTATCAGGTTAAAAAGGGGCAAATACGCTCTCCTGAAGGTCGGCTGTCAATTGTAGGCCTCAGTAGGCCTCTTGAACAAGGCGCGTTTTCAGTTGGAAGGCCTCAACCAGGCCTCACTGGAGGTATGTACCGATGTGCGCATCGGAACAGCTAGCCTGGCGGCTATCAGGTTGTAGGCCTCATCAGGCCTCCCTGAAGGCCCGCTGTTAGTTTTAAGGCCTTATTAGGCCTCCCTGAGGGTGAGCTCTCAGGTTGTGATCACTACCAGAGGCAGGTTGTAGGCCTCATCAGGCCTCCCTGAAGGCCTGCTGTTAACTCTAAGACCTTACTAGGCCTTTCTGAGGGTGAGCTCCCAGATTGTGGTCACTCCCAGAGGCAGGTTGTAGGCCTCATCAGGCCTCCCTGAAGACCTGCTGTTAAATTCTAAGGTAGTAGGCCCCATCAGGCCTCCCTAAGGTGTTCCTGGGATCCAGTCATCTAAAACAGTTAAGCACGAATTGCAAACAGGTAGCAGGCCTCTCCAGGCCTCCCTAAAGGCTGATTATCTGGTAGTAGGCCTCAATAGGCCTCCCTTGAGAGCGAGTTCCTTAATCAGGATGCTCGGATAGCCTGCGTAGCTTGACTGTCGACTAGTAGGCCTCAATAGGCCTCCCTGAGGGTGAGCTCCCAGGTTGTGGTCACTCGAACGAGGTAGTAGGCCCCATCAGGCCTCCCTAAGGCGTTCCTGGGATCCAGTCATTTGATACAGTTAGCACGCATTGCAAACAGGTAGCAGGCCTCTCCAGGCCTCCCTGAAGGCTGGTTATCAGGTAGTAGGCCTTAATAGGCCTCCCTTGAGGGCTAGTTCCTTAATCAGGATGCTCGAAAAGCCTGCGTAGCTTGACTGTCGGGTAGTAGGCCTCAATAGGCCTCCCGGAGGGTGAGCTCCCCGATTGTGGTCACTCGAACAAGGTAGTAGGCCCCATCAGGCCTCCCTAATGTGTTCCTGGGACCCAGTCATTTGAAACAGTTAGCACGTATTGCAAACAGGTAGTAGGCCTCTCCAGGCCTCCCTGAAGGCTGCTTATCAGGTAGTAGGCCTTAATAGGCCTCCCTTGAGGGCGAGTTCCTTAATCAGGATGCTCGAAAAGCCTGCGTAGCTTGACTGTCGAGTCCCAGATGGTGGTCACTCGAACGAGGTAGTAGGCCCCATCAGGCCTCTCTGAGGTGTTCCTGGGACCCAGTCATTTAGCACGTATTGCAATCAGGTAGTAGGCCTCTCCAGGCCTCCCTAAAGGCTGGTTATCAGGTAGTAGGCCTTAAATAGGCCTCCCTTGAGGACGGGTTCCTTAAATAGGATGCCCGACTAGCCTGCGTAGCTTGACTGTCAAGTAGTAGGCCTCCATAGGCCTCCTTGAGAAAACAATGGTAACCTCAGCAGGCGGTATTGCTGTCAGGTAGTAGGCCTCACTAAGGCCTCCCTGAGGACGGAGTCCCGAGCCTGGATGCTTGGGTTTCCAGCATGGCTTGCGGTTAGGTAGTAGGCCTCTATAGGCCTCCCTGGAATACCCGCTATCAAGTAGTAGGCCCACAGGGCCTCCTTGAAGTTGAAGTTCCTGAGCTAGGCACTTTGATTACCAGTTCTCTGTGAGAAATTGTGGTAGTTGGGCTTACAGCTGGAGGTTACTCGCCAGGCAGGCTCAGCTGCTCCCCTCAATGAGGGTCGTCTATGAGTGCTCAGCCGCCTGAGCCTGGTCAGACGGTCGTAGGCCTCTCATGAGGCCTCCCTGTTAGATCAGTCATTAAGGCCCTTTCGGCCTCCCTACTGCTTTGAAACACAAGCACCTGGTAGATCCTTGATTTGAGCAGGCAGACTCCCCTCGATAGCAAGGGTTGAAAAGCACTACGCTGAGTGTTGCTCTCTTGGATAACCCGTCTCTGAGTTCCGGGCTAAGTAAGACTGCCTGTGTTTCAGTCCCTTAGCTTGGACGCCCCTTGGGCACCATCCAGAGGCTCTGTTTGAACAGACAGGGTTGGCTAAACCGAAGTGTCCATAACACTTAGGGCACCAGGTCAGGCCTCCCTGGTGGCACTCGGGAGAACATTTCCCGAGTAGTGACTGGCTGGGGTTCCTTCGGGTCCCCTAGCCACATTCCCTTGAAGGGACCCCTTCTTTGGAAGTAGTGGTCCCGGGCCTTCGAGCTGTCTAGATGGAACTCCACGCAGTGCGTTAGGGTTCCGTTTAGTTGTATAGCTTGGGCTATGACCGTAGGGAGTGCTGTCACTGTCAGCCCAGGACCTGAGGGGGAATCGCTCAGGTTTTTCTATTAATTACTTGAGTTGACAGTTGTCACTGCCAATGGGCAGACACTCCCCTCAGCATGGCGGCGTTGGTATATCGTTCCCCATAGCGTCAGCTAGACGCAGCGAGAGTTCCCTTTCGAAAGGGAACGTCTAAGGTTACGTATGTAACCTCTGTTCCCTGAGAACAGGGAACGAGCGCTGCGTCGCGTTGCCATGCTTCAGGGCCTATCTGCCATACAGTCCCTTCAGACGAGAAGATGTGTATGTGTTGGCACGGCGCCCTTTTATACTTCCGGGTCGCACGTTGATGACGTCATGGGCTGACGTCGGTCAAAGACTTTGCCGTGATTCGATAGTAGCTTCAGACACCAGTCACGCCGAGGGCGTTCCCCATAGCGTCAGCTAGACGCAGCGCTCGTTCCCTGTTCTCAGGGAACAGAGGTTACATACGTAACCTTAGACGTTTTATCACTGCATTTCTGAGCGTTTCCCTGGTTTCATGTCTCTGGTTTTGGATTTCTTGCCTGTTCCGTGGATTACCCGTTTGCCTGTCTCTCCTGCCTTGTTTGCCTGTTTGGACTGCTTGCCTGTGTATGACCTGTTGCCTGTTTTTGACTACGATTGTGGATTACCCCTTACTAATAAAGCTGCATTTGGATTCTCAACCTCTTTCTCGGAGCAGTACGTTACACTAATCCTCTCATTAGTTTTTGGGCCAGTCAACCTTAATGATCCCACCTATCCCCTATTGACTATTAATACCCTGATTATGAATTGGCTCAGAATATTCAGAAACCCCCAGGGCAATAGCATTTTAACAGTCTTCCCCTTTGAGATCAAAGCAGCCAATTCACACAATAGTCAAACAGACTGTTGGTCTCATATCTTAAAATTCTTCCAACCTAGCTTTGAAAATTCAGCTTCAGGGCATTTTGATCCAGACAACTGGACTGTCTGTCCTCAGAGCTGTGCATGGTAAATGGCATCTCTGTGAGAGGTCAAGGTACATCATCACATCAAAGCATGTGTGAGTGAATGCAGAAGAGAAAAAGGACAGATACCTGGATCTGTATTTTGTCTATGGATACTAATTTATTTGGTCAAAACGAGCTAACACCAAACAAGTCGGCATCTAAGTTTACAGTCACGAGGTGTTTAGTAAAGGACATGGTTGTCAATCTGAAACTTTGCAGTTTGTGTATGAACTAAGAGCCTTCCTTTCACCCCCCATTTTCTCTCACAGAAGAAGCAGAAGGTCTATAATCTAATGTATAGCGAGGTCATGCCCGGCATCTGCCATTAATGTTGTGAAGTGAAAAATGCTCCGGGTCTCCTTTTAATGGGAAGTTTTTATGGGAAGATATGCTTTTGTTTTATAAGATCTAACACTTCATCCAGGCAGCTAATTCCCTGTGAAAGACATAAAAACCATAAAACAGTAGTTTATAAAGACATAATTGCTCAGAATCTAGAAAATACTGTTTAATGTTTTGAGCTTCTTATGCTCACGCTAAAAATACAATGAAACAGTTATATTGTGAAATATTATTACAATTTAAAAAAGCTGATTTCGATTTTGATATATTTAAATCTTTTATTTATTCCTGTGATGAATTATCAGCATCATTACTCCAGTCTTCGATGTCACATGATCCTTCAGAAATCATTATAATATGCTGATTTTGGTGCTCAAGAACCATGTTTGATTAACAGAAATGTCAAGAGAAAAGCATTTACTTAAAAAAAAACCTGATTTTCTGTTACAATTTAAAA
Organism: Gobio gobio; assembly: GCF_949357685.1. Classification (NCBI taxonomy): domain Eukaryota; kingdom Metazoa; phylum Chordata; class Actinopteri; order Cypriniformes; family Gobionidae; genus Gobio; species Gobio gobio. The sequence continues at coordinate 46,490,470 of NC_137099.1, forward strand.
GTCTACTGTTATTCTAACACGAGGAAAGTAATAAATGCAAATAAGTTGTGTCCAAACTTTTGACTGATGGTATGGAAGTCCAAAAAGTTTGCTTGTTTGTTCATTTGCAAACTTTTCTTAGAATTGTAAGCCTAACAAACCCTAGATATACCCTAGACACAAGTAAACAAGGAAAAAACAAGTCTGAAATGAGATTCCTGCTGTGAGCTCTGGACTTCTGGAAACTGAACAATGTAATATTAAGCATCAACCTCAGCCTGCACTGCTCTGACAAAGCCTCCAGTAATCAGCCAATACAAGACCGACTTCAAACACACCATTAATGACATTATGATCATCACTGATTTACAGTAAGTTAATTTTGAATACTAGTCAAATTTTCCTGATGAGCCTCATTAAACAAATGATAAGTATAAAGCTGTCTAGTGACAGATCAATATATTGGCAAGACCAATGAATTGCTTGATATTTTGAGATTAGGAACCAAAAACCATGCCCACTTGGATAATTAACAGTAGCACCTCCCCTTCTATCACTTCCAAATCTACTTCACCAACATCATTGAAAATAATTAAATAAATCCATATAATTTGACCACTAACGTTTAAAGCCAGTTTGCAACTATAACGATAATGGCACGCAGAAAAAATATTGCAGGAATCACTTTCAGAATCCTTTATTTACAGCTGATGAACGATAAAAACATTGACAGCCAATCAGAATCCATCCTGCTTTATAGAGCTCGAGCATTTAAAGCAGCAGACATGAACGGGCCTTAACCCAACCCAAAAACATATAGCACAGCTAGGAGTAATTCAATGGAATTTGTTGGTTAATCAACCGGACATGCAAATAAGAAACTGCAATCATTGTAAATCTATCAGGCCTTTACCTGTGTGACCAGTGGCTCCAACAACCTCTCCACAGTCAGTGTGCGAATCTCAAGACTCTTGGGGTCCCATTTTAGCAAGACTGGGGACGTAGCACTTGTCATGTTTACTGTGGAAAGATAAGAGAAAAAGAGAGGAGTGAATTTTTGAAAGGATAATGGAAAAGTTAAAAACAGAGAATGACAGTTTAATAGGACGATAAAAGGAAAAGGTGCAGACATCACAGACTCAGTTATCAGTTTCATGCTTCATGACTTCCTTAACAAAATCAAAGGCCGGTGAGCCTGCCGCGGTGAGCCTGTCGCACATCTATTATTAAAACAGAAAAGCTTCTCCATTGAAAAGTCTTTAAATGTTGCACATCCATCATGCTAAAACGCTAAAATTGAGACTAGAAAAGATTCAGATGGCACATTATATTACAGGCTAATGACTTCAGAATGAGTCTTAATGGGATCCAGACATTGTTGTGAAAGTCAGACTGCATTATCTTACTTTTAATGAGGAAAAACACACACAGAGACTAGAATGATCATAATATATTAACCATAAAGTGATCTAAATTTTTCAAATATTAATTATGTAAGTAAAATATAGTTGCAAAGTTCTCAAACTTTTCTGTTTAAATTGTTATCACAGTTGACGAGAAATTACAACCTTTGGTATAATGAAGATGAACACATTTTTATTAAATAATATTTTATTTAAGAAATTGCTGTAGCCCACCAACACTGGGAAAAATGACTCCGTGGGGTTGTAATTGTAACAAAAATCAATTCTATATTTTCAACAAATAAATCGATGTTTGGTACTTTACTTAATATTTTGAGTAACTTATTTAATATAATGTTGTTGTAAACACATGTTTTTTACAATTAAACGGTGCGTGTATTATCTTGAGTAATGTTTACTAGGCTTTTTAGATGTGTGCCTTTTTGAGATACTTTTTAAGTAAAATTTATTTAAAAGTCTAAACAAGTGGACTTGGCAGTTGCAAAAACAAATGTTCATGACAGACACCATTTTGATGGGTGACAGGACTGAATTTGCACTGCTGGCAACCCAACGACACTAAAAAAGGTAAGAATGACATTAAATATGAACTGTTCAAAGGTTTGATGCTTTAAATATAGATAGGATAAAGCTAAATGTTTGTATTGATAAATACTTAAATTTGGCTTGAATTACACGGCTTGGCTAACACTAACAGGCTAAAGATAAACTGCTGAATAAAGTCGTTATTTTTGTTTGTTTTTGGGCACAAAAAGTATTCTCGTGGCTTCATAACATTAAGTTTGAAGCACTGGAGTCACATGAACTAATTTAATTATCTTTCCTATAGGGCCTTGAAAGTGTTCATCACATTGTTGTCTATGGAGGGATCAGAGAGCTCTGGGATTTCATCAAAAATATCTTCATTTGTGTCTGAAGATGAACGAAGGTTTGGAACGACATGAGGGTGAATAATTAATGACAGAATTTACATTTTGGGGTGAACTAACCCTTTAAATTGGTGTTCACTTTTCTCAGTGATTATTTTTTTTATCAGCTGATGTAATAATTATGATGTATTTTAATTTTATGTTTTTAACATTGTTCGAAACATTTTAATTAGATGACTGAATTACTGTTCTCAGTGGGTTAAACAGACCAATGGTCATTGAAAAAACTGTTATACGCTGTACATAATGTTTTTTTACTTGAAGTCAGCTTTATGTAAAGGTGAAAAAATAAGCTACTGTGTTTTGCACTGTTGCATTGTCATTTTAAAGTGATTAAATGTTTTGTATTGAGATGCTGGTTTACTGTTTCATGGTAATGTAAAAAAAAAAATAGAAAATTAAATTTATATTAAAAAAGTAGCTTGGAAAAAAGTAATTTCATGTGTGGCTTACAAGGAGACATTTGTAAATATTACTTAAAATATTATATTGGATATACTTAAAACTATAATTTTCTAAATTGATAAAATTGAGTTGCTATTACTTCCAAGTTGAAAACTTGCAAAGTCTAATAGGATAAACACAAATAAAATGAGTTTAAAATACTCAAAAAGCTGATGCAAATAGTTGCCTCAATTTTATTGAGTAAAATATGCAGTCTTTTTTACAGTGAAACTTTACACTTTCAAAACAACAGAAATATAGCAGCATGAATAGAAAATGCTGCAGCACAGAAAAGGGTTAAGTATATACAAGAGCTAAATTGCTGTTTACATTCTGTTTACACATATATCTTGCCAAGACAGGCATTTTGAAATTGCTGTGGTGTTAGTGTGAAGTGCGAGTTTGCACTCTTCATGATAACTTATTTAAGTGTGTCGACCATCAGCCACCCTGCTAGAATCAGCTACTAAAAACGATTTTGGAGAGCCAATACTCAAAAACTAGAAACCCTCCATCCATGACGTCTCAGGTTAGTGAGTATTGACTTTCATTTGGTAGTGGGGATCCTGTAACGTAGGAGTTTTCAATCATATTGTCATTCACTGGAGCACTGGCCTAGATTCATTCCTGCATCTTTAGATCCTGCATACAGATACTCATTACAAAAAACATATGCACGTACGAAGCCCAGCTCCAGGCCCTTTGAACACTGGTAATGTAAGCAGGTGGTTCCTGATTACGGTAGACATCTGAGGTACAGGATCAGGCCTGCGTAGCAGGAGGGAGAAAAGTTTACCTGACTGAGGGGAAACTTAAGAGAAAAAAGCCTTCAAGCTGCAAGAGAATGTGGAAGAAAGAGTGTGCGAGAGTTTGCAATATCCCCAGAAAGAACTTTTACACAGGTTTTCTTTCTGTTCTTTATACTCGAGTGCTCCATTTTGCCTCTGTTACAGAGTTGTTCGGGAATGCCGATGTTGCGTTCATAAATCAGTGTGTTTGAACAAATCTTTCGAATGAATGAATAATTCTTGATCACTTCTGTGCATTCAATCTCTTTTGAAGCTTGTGTCCTGCTTTCGTGGCTTAAAAGATAATTATCATAATTACTACGTAAAACAGCATTCAAATACCAATTATGAAGTAACATTTCCATGTGTGGACATATGACGCTTTTCCACTGCGTGGTACGGCTCGGTACGGCTCACTTTTTGGGGGGTTTTCCACTGTGTACAATACCTAGTACCTGGTACTTTTTTAGTACCACCTCATTGAGGTTCTAAGCGAGCCCTACCGATGCTAAAATGTGACGTGTAAACACTGTAGATCACTAAATTTTCAAAACGAGACACCAAACCAGCTAGATTTAAATAGGAACAGCCACTGCAGTATCATTTTTAGCACAACTTTTTTAAACGACTTGCTTTAAAGGTGCTGTATGTAAGTTTTTGACTGTACTAAAGCATAAAAATACCATAATATGTTTGTAGATAATTAGGAAAAAGGCTCACATACGTACTCGTTTCTCTGAAAAACAGTGCTACAGTCAGGTATTTTACTTAAAGGAACTGTATGTAAGAAATGTATTTCAATTAATCATAAAATGGCCCTGATATGTCACTAGACATTAAGAAATCATGTTAATGTCAAATACTTATATCACTGACAACGGTTGTCCGGCCAAGATATTGTCATTTTAAAAGTGAAGTTGCAGCCCTCAACTGATGTTGATGTTGACATGTTGTGTTTTGGCCTGAAGCGCCACCCTCCACCTATCTACCAATCACAAAGTCAGTAGTGTTTCTGCATTCGGGTTGCCAGCTCTGCTCTAGTTACCACAGCTGCAGCTACAAACTTTTTGGATAAACAATGTCTAACTTTACGAAACCTAAACAACCTCGTTATGAATCAGAAAATATGTTGTGACAGTGTCCGAAATAAAACAAGGATTTGTATAAGAGATGCCTTTGAAAGATGGAGACGGCTGAAAACGGAGAATAATTTGAAGACTGATGCCAACATTGCTAATTTTCTCCTGGACAGGTAAGGTTCATCTATGTTTGGCTAACTTGTACTTAATGTAAATGGACATTTCAAATATTCATGACAGTCGAACAAAGTTATGCATGTTCGTGCAAAGTAACGTTAGGTTAGCGCAGATGGAGGAGTTGGGTCATTGAATTGAAAAGGTAACATTAAGGAATTGTTTGGTAAATAAAAACGGCGAGTCGTCATTGCTAACATTAGTAATGCATTATCAGAGCCCGTTTCTCTGTCATTATGCTGGGACGCTGAGGAAAACAACATTAGCACGCCTATTATGACAATGTGAAAACGTATTTGAGACAGTAGCCTAACGTTACCTCGGTAAAAATGATTCCTCATTCGTTCTTCGCATATATAGTGGACAAAACATGCTGCAAGTTGACCTGTATGACCATTGCTAATGTTATTTAGCTTTGCTGTAATCTTACTATAATATACTATAGTATTTTTTCATGTGGGAATGTACTGTCACATACGAGCGTTCATATTTACGATTATATTTGGCTAATCGCCATTAGTAAATTTTTGCGATTCATAATTACTTCACAAAACATCGCTCTTGAAGCATAAACATAATTAACAGAAAGAAAAAAAAACTTACTGTGTACGACACGTCACTTGCCATTGAAAGCTCCAGCCTACGTTCCTGCTGGATCCTGCAGCCTAGCTGGCAACCTTGAGTCAGGGGAGGGGGAGAGGGGATACACCGCTCAACAGTAATTTGAAAGTGATTGCAGTACCAGTTTTGGCCACAGTCCTACATACAGCTCCTTTAATATTTTAATTTAATTTACATTTTTTTATTTCTATTTAGCTTTCATTTATATTTATATTTATATTTATATTTATTTCATATTTATTTTAGTTTTAGTAATTTTAGTATTTAAACATATATTTACTTTTCTAGTTAGTTGCCAAAGCAATTTTTTTGTTTTATTTTATTTCAGCTTTATTTTAGTCTGGAGTCATTTCACTTGAAATATTGTTATGAAACAAGATGTGAAATTACACACAACAGGATAGCCTTACATCATTTGTAAAATACTTTAAAGTGAAAACATGACAGATATAAGGATGCGCTGAACAAGGGACAATTCAGGGTTTCTTTCTTTCTTTTTCCTCTTCAGGGGTTTTATAAATATTGTGTTCGACGATGTGAATAGTGACACATGATGAAGAACTGATAAAGTGTATTATTTTCCCAATACTGGAAACAAGAAAGTTTGCTTGAACTTTTTTCATTAAATAAAATGACACACAATGGAACAGCCTGGTGTGAGAGGAATCGGCATGAGATCAAACCATCATCCGCTGTTTGCTCCAGTCACGGTTCCTCACTTGTCAGTGAGCATCACCATTCTTTTGTGCTCAAGCTGTGTTTCGTATTTCCTTTTTTCTGATGTAGCTGTCAGTGAATCCTCAAGAGAGGCTCCCGACAGTCTCAGTCGCCATGTCAAACACTCCCTAAAGCACAGTGCCAAACACACACTCCACAGTCCTACACAACAGACTTAAGAGTGATTAAACCATATGTTTGAGGCATCTCCTGCTCAGTTTTACACTTTAAAATTGGTGTAAACATTTGCACTTCACGGCTTAAAAATAAAGTCAGTGGTCAGTGGTTCTTTGCAGAAACAAAACCCCTCTTCTTATCAAGAACCCTATTTCACTATGCAGGGTTCTATGTGGTTCTATGTGTGATTAAAAAGTATTTGATGTTACATTATAGACTCTTTGGATCACTATTCCGGTTTCTGTGTCCTTTGGCGAGTTGAGAACCAAAAATGAATCGCAATTCTGTTCTGGTAAGGTCAGTAGCGTTGAAAAAAAAAAAAGGTTATTTAAAAGGGATAAAACACTTCCCATATAAAAGAAAAACATCTTACATATGCACTAACATCCTGACCAGTATCCAAAACATGAAAAATTATAAGTGTCTAAAGCATGAGGAGTTCACAACATTGTCATTTTGCACATGATAAAATAAATGTTTATTTTTGCTGACTAAAATGTTACTTTCATTGACGATTAGATAGATAGATAGATAGATAGATAGATAGATAGATAGATAGATAGATAGATAGATAGATAGATAGATAGATAGATAGATAGATAGATAGATAGATAGATAGATAGATAGATAGATAGATGATAGATAGATAGATGATAGATAGATAGATAGATAGATAGATAGATAGATAGATAGATAGATAGATAGATAGATAGATAGATAGATAGATAGATAGATAGATAGATAGATAGATAGATAGATAGATAGATAGATAGATAGATAGATAGATAGATAGATAGATAGATAGATAGATAAACGCACATTTCAAGAAAACCGAAATGGACTTCACATTTATTTGTAGGAAAGAAAAAGGTCTATTTTCAGAGTGAGCTGACCGGTATATCACACAGCCATCTCCAGAAAAGCCCGCCGGAAGGAAGCTTTGCAAGATCTATTTCAGTTCCATTACCACCGAATAATGCTTCAATTATCCTGCGGAAATGGTAACAGGAATAATTACACTATTTGTGCATGGTTGCTAGGATGATAATAACTGCAGTCATAACGAGGAGCGCGAAATGGCATAAATGCGACACTTTCACACATGCATTTTCTACACAGTGGAGTCAGGACGGGTCAGCAAGCTGATTGGTTCAGATCCATTAGCTTTCATGTGGAGGAACGGCCATGTTAACTGAGACACTGCCACAAAGACGAGGAGATCTTTTTATTGATGTTGTTGTTATTTCAGAAAGAAAAAAGTGTTACTTGTATTATCAAAAAAGCCCCCAAATGAAGAATGAAGTCTTTAAAATATATACTATTGTGACAGATGAGTAAAACATTTTATGTGGACAACCTTTTTAAAAAAAAAGGCTTAAGAAGCCAATATATTGGCTGTCTCCTCTCCACCAATAAGCTGGTGTGTGGATGGAGTGCTGGCACAATATGGCGGCCGTCGAATCATCCAGGTGGATGCTGCACATTGGTGGTGGTAGAGGAGATTCCCCCCTTCCATGTAAAGCGCTTTGAGTGCCTAGAAAAGCGCTATATAGATGTATCAAATTATTATTATTAATAATTATTATTATTGTGTTTTATATAATCAAATATGAGCCATTTATCATAACTGACCTATAGTTCGCATTTAGCAATTAAATCAATCTGGCTTGAAAAGGAAAATATCCTTTTCACAGATTTTATGTAGGCCTGTGGGTTAGAGTGATTAATGCATTTACCACTTTGAAAATTTTTTTTTAAATCACACTAGATTAACAAATCAAATTACAACCCTCATATAAATAGTGATAAATGTTTGGTCTGTAAAGCTGTGATGCCGTGTGACACTTAAATAGTAGAGGATCAGAGACGGCTCAATCAGGCCAAACTCACCGTGACCCCATCACAAACAAACACACACACACACACACTTTATGCACAGCAGACTAAAGCCAGCACAGCCATTTTTGACCTCTTTTGTCCACTCCTAACTCAAACTCCTCACGCTGACCTTAATATGCCGATGCTAGTATATTTTGAGAAGTGTATGAGACTGAGAAAGAGAGACAGAACAGAAATAAAAAATATGAAATTGAATGAAAACGTATAACGTTACCAACTTTGTGTGTTTGTGCATTTGAGAGATTGAGGACACTGGATCACCGGAAATATCAAAGGGCGTCTGATTCTGTTTTGCATATTCCTGCCTTGCATCCTAAATTTAAACCCTGAGTCTAAACTTCTTTGCAGCCTTTTCCCAGAGATCCTGCCCTGCAGTGGTGCAGATTAAAGCTTAGATTAACCCACGCTAAAGATCAGACAAGCAAATCATTCAATGCCCACAAACACACACCCCTCCAGTGTTCCTGCCATTAAACCCCATCCAAAGAAATCTTCTGTATTTCTAATGAAAGGAAAAAACGAATAAACTGTAGACCTTTTTACTGATCTGGTGCCAGCTTCTCTCTCACAACTCAAAGTATATTGACTGAAGGTCTCATTTTCTCATCTATGAGCAGTACAATTTTACAAGAAGAACAAGAACAACAACATACAATACTTATATTTATGATTGTCTTAATTTATCTGCTTTCCATAGCTATTAATATTTGATAATACTTCTAAACAAGATTTACAAATGATTCTCATTAGAACATTTGGGAAGATGATGAGCAGTATTTACTGCCCACAAGCCACTCCAAGTCAATAAAACAGACTCATCATGAGCTGCTGGCTTATAAAACACAGTGGCATGCTTCATCCTGAAACACGCAACACATCAGACAATATTAAAATGCAAAAACTGCTATATTCATACTAGCCAACAATGATTTTTACTCAAATTCGGTGCTTGCCGAGTGTTCATTTTGAACTCCGGCTGAGATGCTAAATGTGTCCCGCACACTGCCGCTAAATGGCTCCGCTAGCTCTTGCAGTGCTGTCGGACAGTTAAGGCAGGGGCGTCAGGAACCGGTACTGATTACCAGGGCCAAAGGGGAGAGAGGGCCCTTGAAAAGTCTGGAATATATTTAATTTTACCTGGATATTTTAATTTTCTATTTAAATTCCATAATGAATGTCAGATGAAATGTAAAGTTAGTGTATTGGCTGAATAACTTGGTTGATTGACTGACTACAAAAAAGTAAAGACTATCTAAGGTCCCACCCCTTGCTAATGCACCAGATGGTTTAGTCCATTTTGTTTATCTTAGTTTGTTGAGCATCTGGTGGAGCGCAAACTTCTGCTGTAGAAATGTCTTTCTCAAAGAAAGCCAAATCAGGCCACCAAAAAAGAAAGGAAAGACAGGAGAAGGAAAGAAAACAAAATGAGAGGAAACAATTGGTAACTGACTTTTCAAAGAAAGGTGAGCACAAACTAGAAGACGAAATCTATAGTGCTAAACTGCATGAATATCTCTGTGATCGTTAGTGCTAAAAATGAACTGAGACAACCCCTTAAAAGAGCAGAACATACACTTTCAGATGATATTTTGGTAATCTGAGGTAAAGGCTAAATAAATAAATTGTACACTAACAATGCTGTTTGCATACAACACACTATTATTATAGCCTAATTTGAAACATGTTTAATTTTAATTGGCTAATCAGTGTCATAGGTAGCTCATCGGTAGCTACATATCATATCAACATTATATTTATGTCCGATTTAGTAGAAACAGATCTTAAAGGTGTCATGAACCAGCTTTTTTTAATTTTTGTATACTGTTATCTGAGGTCTACTTGTGACGTTTGCGTGGTTTTTACATACAAAAACATCATAATGAATCAGTAATAGGATATTTTCTACCCTGGTTTTGAGCTTCTCTCAAGACACGATCGGTTTTAATGAGCGTGCCCCACTGAAGACTTGGAAGTAAACGCCCACTATGATTGGATAAGCTTTGCATAATATAATGAGCTTCGGCTCCCCATGAGTATGTGTGAGGCATTGTTTTGAAAGTGGCAACCAGAATGATTCGTCCCTCAGGGCTAATCAAACAAACACAATGATTTCTCTCTCATCCACCCGCGATTAAAATGAATGTTATTTTATATTACTTGGCGGTGGATATACGATCGCACCAAGTACGTTGCTGTTACATATCTGTGTCTATGTCGTGTTGTTTGCTTTGGTCACATGTTCCTTTGTCTATGTTTCCCGCCACTTTCTCTGTTTCCTTGGTAACCCTTGTTAGTCTAGTTCTGTTCAGCTGTGTTTAGTTATCCTCATCTGTATCACCTGTGCCCCTCGTTAGTCAGTCATCTGTGTTTGTATTTAAGTTCCTCTTTGTGCATTCATTCCTTGTCTGGTCTCCGTTATGTTTACACGTTATGTGTATGCTGTGTGGTGTTCTGTCCGATGTTGATTCTGAATAAACCTATCTTTGTGGAAGTCCCAACTCTCCTCTTCACTGCTGCACCGTACATCCGTAACAGTTGCAGACAGCATGATCAAAACTTCCGCGATTCTATTTTTCCTTCAAATATCAAGTCAAGAGAGTGAACAACGCACATCAAGAAAGGAATGTTATTTCACTATTTAAGATGATACATATTGGTAGCCCATGTGGAAAACACATAGCCCTGGGACGTTGGGCTTTGTGAACCCTGTGACAGTGGTAAGTTATGTTTAGTTAAACATGTACACAATGTAACATAGTATTGCATTCAGATCAAATACAATCACATATAAAATCATGTCTTACTCACATTAGTGTGTTGCTTCATTCATGTAATCTCATCCTGTCTGCAAATCCAGTCTCTTGTTTACAAATCCGTGGTGAAATGAACATGCATGCAATGTCTTCCCCACCTGAGCTGGATATTCATTAAAATAAAGTTCAACCACTCATTCCTATTATTAGAATCAGAAGGAAGCTTATGCAGCGACTGTGTTCTTCCACAACCAGGCACAGCGCAATATCTTGCTATCTTCGGCATGTTTATTGCTCGGTAGCGTGATCCGTTTAGCTCCACGAGTCGGTGGGCAGGGCTACAAAATCAGGTGTACATATTTATCTGTTGAGGCGCCGGTTCAGCATACGATGACGTCAAGGGTCGACATATTCTGAGAGCAAACGTTTTCTGGGCCTGGTGTCAATTAAAGCTTTTCTTTAACTAACAAGGAAGTTTTCAGCTCCGAAACGTACAGGATATTCTTATATCACGATTCAATTTTATATATCAAAGGTTCAAGGGAAAGTTGATTTCTCAATTAATCACCCCTTTAACATTGTGAAGTACATTGCTCTCAGTTTCAGAAACTGTCACAGGGAGTGGCAACAGACCCTTCATCCTCCTCTTTGGATTTGAGAAAAGGTGAGCTAATATAGTTCAAAATTAAAGCAAACCATGTTTAGCCATTTTGACTGAAAGGTGTTAAAGGATTAGTTCAATTCAAAATGAAAATTTCCTGATATTTTACTCACCCCCATCTCATCCAAGATGTTCATGTCTTTCTTTTTTCAGTCGAAAAGAAATTAAGTTTTTTGAAGAAAACATTCCAGGATTTTTCTCCACATCATAGATTTCCATGGCAACCAAAATGTTGATGGTCCAAATCAATGCAGTTTCAAAGGGCTTCAGAAGCTCTGCACAATCCCAGACGAGGAATAGGGTCTTATCTAGTGAAACGATCTATCATTACGATCTGTCATCGTGATGTGGAGAAAATTTTCATCAAAAAACGTAATTTATTTTCGACTGAAGAAAGTCATGAACATCTTGGATGAGATGGGGGTGGGTAAAATATCAGGACATTTTCATTTTGAATTGAAATAATCCTTTAGGTGACACTAACATTGTAGTGTGTTTTATTATATTAGGTTATTATTAGGATAAGAGGTTAATATCAAGTGTATTCTTCATGTAGAGGAAGATGACAGAGAAGATGTAATTGAGGATGATGTGGAAGTGAAGAGAGCAGGGAGCATGAGTGTTGCTCTGAGCACAGTGTGGAAATGAGAGATGAGGAACTGGAAAGTAGGCAGAGCAATTCAGACCAATTTTTGCCAGAGGATCCAGGACTATGGCCAGATAAATTAACGAATGATCAGAGAGACACCATAGTACACAGGCTGGTAAGTAAAGGTACAGAGAAAACAAACAAAATGCCACCTAAAGATATGGAAGGGTAACCATTTCCCGTTTATCTTGAGCAAAGGGCTGTGAAAAAAAAATAGAAGAGACTGGGTTACTCATAGCGAGAGTGCAGAGGCTCTATATTGCATCCCATGCCTTCTGTTCTCTCATGAGCTGACAAAGCCGTCAAGAAGTGCTCTGAACAGCAAGGATGGAGTTAAATTAGCACACATTAAATGGCAAAAAATGTATAACAAATTGCCAGAACATGAGACAAACATGCCTCATAAGCAGTGCTCATGAGTTCAGCACTCATTACTGGGAGCAACTGGAGTTAATGGTCACCTTCAAAGACAACTACTGGCAGAAATAGAGAAGAATAGGCTGATTCTACAGAGGCTTTTGAATGTGACCCTTCATTTGGCATCACGAAACCTTGCATTCAGAGGCAAAAAAAAACACATTTAGATGATGTCCATAATGGACATTTTCTTGGCACTTTAGAGTTGTTGGCATATTATGATCCCATTTTACACAAGCACTTGGAAAAAGTAAAGGAAAAGAATGGGGGTCAAGGTTAACACACTATCAGAGTCCTGAGATGCAGAATGAATTCATTGAGCTCTGTGGCAAAAGAGTGTTAAACACTATCCTGGCAGAAAGTGAAGCTGTAATTTACTTCTCGGTGATATGTGACTCAACACCAGACATCTCTTACACTGAACAGAATGTGCTATTGTTTAGATATGTACATCAAGATGTAGAAAGTGATGTATGGAAGATAACCGAGAGATTCTGTCTATTTGAAAACTTTTATAAAAAGACAGGCAGGGAAAACTCTGAAATGATTCAGGCAATATTGCAAGACAGGGGCATACCATTAGGACTGTAGGGGACAGGGTTATGACAATGGAGCCAACATGTCAGGGAAAGTGAAAGGCCTGCAAGCTCAGATTTTAAAACAAAACCCACTTGCTACATACTACATACCCTGTGCTTCCCATACCCTCAATTTGGTGAGTGTACATGCAGCTGAGTTTGGCTGTTTCAATGTTTCAACATTGTTTGGCAGTCTTAATCACCTATACAATTTATTTAGCGCTAGTCCAGAGCGATGGGCAATCTTGAAGGAAAAAACTGGATGCTCTCTTCATTGTCTCTCTGACACTCGATGTGATGCTCGGATTGCTGCGGTACGAGTTGTGGCAACTCACCTACCCTCTATTCTGGTAGCACTACAATGTGTATTAGACACAAATGATGCCAAGTCTGAGGCAAAAGTTTAAAAAAAACATATTTCAACACATTTGATGCAGTTGTTCTCAATCGTAACCTGATTCTCAAAAAGGGGATATTTCTTTGGACATTGAGGCTGCACACATCAAGGCACTACAAGAGGAAATGCAGGATCTTTGTTGTAAATGGGACTCTCTCCTTGCCGAGGCCTGCTTAGTAGCCCAAGCCAAGGAGATGCCTGCTCAATTTATGGGAGAAGCGGAAACGGAAAAGGAAATGTGTGCCAGATGAGAGTCAAGAAGATTAAACTGAAGAGAATGCAACTGTATTCAGAAACCAGGTCTTTTTTGTTGCAATGGACAACCTAATCAGTGATTTAGGTGCAAGGTTCCAGACCACAGCCACCATATGCCAAACATTTGCACTGATTCTGAAGTTGGCAGATATTTCAGAAGAAGAGATAAAAAGTAGCATGCTGGGCTCTGACAAGAATATACCACAAAGACCTCACAGCTGAATTTGAGGATGAAATGCTGCCCCTAAAAGCAATACTTTCAGGGGCCATATTTCCTCATAATCAGTTCCCTCTTTAGCTCCTTAATGACATATACAAGCTGCAGCTACAGAGCATTGTTGGAGAAATCTGTATTGCACTGAGGATTTTCTACACCCTACCTGTCATTGTTGCTGGTGGTGAACAGGCTTTCAGCAAATTGAAATTAGTTAAAAACTACTTGAGGTCAACAATGTGCCAGGATGGGTTTAACAGTCTTGCTCTTCTCCAATGAAAGCCAATTGGCAAAAAATGTGGACTTCATCAATGACTTTGCCAGCTAAAAGACACGCCAGTGGGCATTTACTGGGGAATAATCTTTAACTAGTATAAGCTATACATTTGAGGAAGCTATAGCATGTAAGCAATAGCATTTGTTTTTTTTTCTCCAGATAAAAATGACTAGTGACAAATTTTGTTTGTCTTTTATTATAATTGGAGTTTTTTGTTAATGTACAAAACTAAAATGGCATGTTTAGGATTTCATTTATGCCTTGAAGTAATAAAGCATAATAAAAATAAATGTTCTCTCAAGTAAAGGGGGTTGAGGAAATTGGGGCCCATCAGGACTGTCTATGCATAGGGCCCGGGATCTTGTGCTACGCCCCTGAGTTAAGGCCCCAATATACAGTACTCACAGCAAACTTATTTTCTAATCCTCGTTTAGGGGTAAAAAGAACAGAGTTTGACAGTAACAGAATTGACCATTTTAAACTTTTTAGCCAAAAACTCTATTGCTAGCATAAATGCTATGTGCATATGGCACTAATGAAATCATGATTAAAAGACTTTTAAACAACCCACTGTGTGATCAGTGATACATTCTGTTTTCCTTTTGATTTTGTGGTAATAAATGTGACGTTTTACACACTTTTCAGTGCTTTCTCATCAGAGGGAAAGTGACATAATGTGAAAGTGAAAGAGGCTCCAAGCATTCATATGTTTAAAAGGCGGGTTAAGACATATCTTTTTAAAGTTGCTTATCAGAATATGGTGTGAAGGTTTCATCACTGATATTGAGGCGACATTGTATTGCCAATTTCTTTATTTTACATTTTGAACCTTCGGTTGCTTCTGTTGTTTAATCGTTTATATTGACTTTGTGTGAATTTGTATTCCTATTATTTGTTTTTTTATGCTTGTGAAGCACTTTGAGTTGCATTTCATGTATGAAAAGTGCTATAAAAATAAATGTTTATTATTATTATAATTTCCTGTTCACTAACAAAAACTCTTTCCAGTATCTTATTGAAAACATTCCATTTTAATAAGTCAGTGCTTGCCAAACACGTTACTTCCTTTTTTTACTTTTACTTTAGTATGGTACGGTAACAGAATTGACGCACAATTTATGTACACACATTTCTTATGAGATAAAAGTTATTTTTAAAAAATTTAATGTTGTAGAGTTATGAAAATGACTATTTAGGGCTTATATAGCCTAAATAAAATAAATGAAATGTAACCAAAACAAAAGTAATATCAAATATTTTGCCAATAAATAACAAATTATTAAAATAATTAAAAATTTACCTCTAATTATAGAATGTAAGGTGGAAAATAATCAAAGATATTTGAAATAGAACAAAATCATCTGCTTTGCTGTTAGCAGCCATCGTCGTGATCAAGATATTTGAAATTGACTCAACCCCCTCCCCCCTTAACGCCATCAGAGGGGCCAGTTGGAGTTAGAAGAACAAAAGAATGGCTGGCTGGCCAAATGGTCTTCGCACCTTTGATACAATGGGAGAAGTTTCGTCTGATTGGTTACTTTCAAATGTCTTACGGTTTGGTCTGATTGGTCAGTTTTAAAAGAGTCATAGTTGAGTTTGGTGACATCAGGAAAAGGATAAAAGAGGATTTCAACTGTAGCTCGCTCTTTTTGGATTCTCTGGCTTTCTCTAGAGAGAGCTGCTCTTTAGCTCTCTCTCTCTTTCTTTCTCTCTCTCTCTCTCTCTCTCTCTCTCTCTCTCTCTCTCTCTCTCTCTCTTTCTCTTTCTCTCTCTCTATCTCACAGGTAACATTCTAGGCAGAGGCCTACTGAGCATAATTAAGGGTTTATGTTTACATCTATTTGAAACTATTTTAAGTGTAACCATAACTAGAATTTGTGTTTCCTTTTAAAAGAGATTTATGTCTATGATGTAATTGACATTTTACATTTACTTGATTGTTAATAAATTGTTACATTTTGATCCTTTCTGAATTAATCTGTAATTACTAACTATCTCCAATGTGGAACGGTATAATTGCAACAAAGGGTTAAAACGGAACGATTAAATGTATGATTAATTATCAAATATAAATGATCAAACAACCGGTTGGTATTCTCTTCTAAATGCGACAACTATGATAAATGGAGTCAGATAAAGAATATTATAATCAAATCCATTCTTCCAGCTGAAACACTGAACGCGTGCAGCCTTCACCGCGGTTCGCTACCGATCCTTGGAGCGAATAAATGCGGTCTTACAAGAATCACCCATTTGATTCACCCACCACCTACGACATTCCCATGTCATAGAAGGCAGAGCCCCAGATCACACCTACCTATTGCGTAATCACCACAGACCCAATGTACGAAGATGTTTACCAGCCAGAGCAAACTTTTCTCGTCATATGCAGGGCACCGTAATTTTTAAACTCCCAAAACTAAATTGAAATGTTGAAATGTTGTCACCACAGTCCTTTCTTGGATTTTGCTTAAAGTCCCAGTGAACCGGAAGTTGCAACTGACTTTATTTCAGTGCTGTGACGTATTTCCAGGTGAAACGGAATATTGAATAGAGGGCAGGGTTTTACTTCAGCGCTCCTCCTCTCCATCTCGCGCTCATAGCAGACTAACGGATGGAGGGGAGTGGTTAAGGATATTCAAACCCAAGCCAGCGCATAGTCGTCATCGGAAAGGGAACGCCATTCAAGACCGGAAGTTACTTTTCAGATTTTGATTAAAGATTACCGCGGCAAACAATTTTTTTCTGTGTATTAACTTGCACGGATTAGTTGTTCACCCTAAGACCTGTAATGTGGGCTAACAAATTAAATAAGATCGATTTTGATTTCATGAGGACTTTAAAGTATATCGACCTCTTTGAAGTGCTGAAATCACCCATTCTGCCTGCTGCACAACTTCCAGAAGTCACTGATGAGCAGGTTTTATTAGGGATGTGCAAAATCTTTTTTTTTTTTTTTAAACCGACTACCCAGTGGGTTGTCTGAATGACTAATCAACTAGTTGGAGGAGCATTAAAGAGGATGAAGTTTGAGACAGAACTTCTCTAAAAGGTTTTTAGCTTGCTGCTGACAGTCTGATTACTGTTAGGCTGTTAACACGCTAAGGCACAGCACTCTGTCAGCATGCTAAAACCGTCTGAAGTTTGGCCCGCATTACAGTAGGTGGTAGCAGTGAAACTAGTGTCAAACCAAGAATGTTCTCCCAATATTCTTGTGCAGTTCACCCGGAATTCGGCTTGCGGCGTGAAGGACTTTGTTATACGTTGAGGAGGAGGACAAGAGGGCGTAGCTGCATTTGACAGGAAGCAACTTAAACCCACTGTACCATTTCACAGTACATTTTCTTTTCACCTTTCAAACCATGGGAATATCTCCAGTCATTCTTTTTTTTTCCCTTCCTCCACAAACAGTTTTTTCCCTTGCCACAGGGGCAGATGAGAACGAGAGGGGACTGAGAAAGATAGAGCGAGAGAGTAAGGAGGATAAAATGACAAAGTAGAGGACAAGAGGAAATGTAGCAGAGGAAACAAATAAAGAGAGAGGGAGAATAGCGGATACAATAGGACGAGGAGGGGGGTAGAGAAGTATAAGAGAAAGGGAGAGAAATAAAGAAAGCACACATAGCAGATAAAGGGTAACATTCACAATACAGCGGAAGTCTCTGGAACGTGTCAGTGGTCGATGGGGAGATGCCCACAAGGACAAAAGGCTATGCACTTTGCAGTACTCAAAAATAAGGATTTTACTTGCTTTTAAGCTTGATTAAAACATTTTAAAATGCATATTTTGCCATGTTCATTTAGTCTGAGCAAAAAGAGGCAAAATTCTGTGTTTGTGAATATCTTTGGATGATTTGTTTAATGAACCGGGCTAATAAGAATCATTAATTTGTGAAACGGACTGACCCAACACTATCATTACATTTGCATCCTACGCTGTAATCACATGGTTGCAAATTCACAGTTCTTCTGAGATTTACAACCCCAAATGTGTTTCTCCAGACTGTTACCCTGCATCTTACAAATGATAGACCTATTGAGTATAAATCTCTATTTGTAGAATCTCTTCTGAAGAGATTACTCATTAATGGTACGGGTGGCTTGTTTTTGCTGAGAGTAGCTCTCTTAAAATAGTCCTGACCACAGAGAAACAACTGGCATACATGCAATAATGTCATTACAGACACAGATGCAAGAAAAAAAAGAAAAACTGCCTTTCTACTGCTGAATGTGTGTTTGAGGTAGCTGGACATTCAAGAAAAGAAATTATATTCTTGTTTTGTCGCTCACACACATCTAAACTAGCAATGAGATTCATAACCTGTGTTGTGTCACCACAGAGACAGACCAGGCACAACGCAGACTGCCACAACAACAAATGCACATTCCTTATCAGCCCACATTCTAGCAAACCCTCGCAAAATTCCAACTGGAGCGGCAACATTTCAAAACTATCATCATGAGGTCATTGTTTGAAATGCAATTTGTCTTTCTAATATTCAGAAACACGGCTAGTAGACTCTCTCACACTGATACAAATCTGTGTATTGCTATATCTGCTATAATACATTATAGCATAAGGCTAGTCAGAATTTTTTATAAACGCATAAATACAAATTGGTAATTGATATAAAATATGGAAAAATATGTTTCCTTAATTCGATGCAGCTAAAGAAAAATAAATAATAATTTAACTGAGCCGTTAATGTGAGTTTACAGTGAGAAGGGCAGTCCCATTAACAAATAAATGGCTTTTACGAACCAGTTCTTTAATGAATCATTCAAAAAGATTCACAGAATCACAAATAAATGGCTTTTACGAACCAGTTCTTTAATGAATCATTCAAAAAGATTCACAGAATCAGCAGTTGCCAGTTTGAAACTGTCTCACCAATCCTGAAGCTGTTCCTGAATCAACATCTGACAAAATTATTGCAAATTATCATTACATTCAGGTGATGACCATTTTAAAAATGAAGCAAGTTTTGTATACATTAAGGTGTGTGAAAATTTCCCTATCAATATCATTATTGACTGACTGATCATTTAACAATGCGTAGATGTATATTTGCCTTGTAAAAATATATATATTTTAATAAAAATGTATTTGGCTCATCCAATTATTATGAATAAATTAATAGAAAATAGGGCTTACTCAATCCTCTTAATGTGATAAAGGCCAAAGTCAGCAGGACAAACACATAGCAGGCCAGTCAGACTAACAAGCCCACAGATCAAACTAACGCACAGATTTCCTTTCAAAAGAGGATTGTGAGCAAAACCGACCATCTGATTCTCTAATCCTCATTCAGACAGAGAATGAGCTCTGGGCTCTGTTTTATTTCAGGCCGAGCAGACGCACAGATGCTCCCAAGGCCTGCGGTAGCCGTGCTATTATCAACAGAGCATTGTCTACAACTTCAGATGAGATGCCGAAGGGAATAATGACTTGTACCATTCGACCAGTCTTGTTTGCTCTGCTGCAAGACAGTCGTTAAACCGATCCAGAAACGATTCCTTTGTGATCATTTCAGTTCGCAACAAAGTGCGTAACTCCTGCACTGGACAAAAGTGCCTCTTTCTTAATTTCACAGGAGGGAAAACTGGTAGACCAGCTTGGTTTTTCTGGTGAAGCTGATTGATTGAAGGAAAGGGGTGCAGGTTAAGTAAAGCAGCAAACAGCATGTTAGGGACAATCCAATATACAACATAGCAAAATAAAATAAAATAAAAATTGCGACTTTTTGCCTCGGTTTCACAGACAAGGCTTAAGGTAGTCCCGGGCTAAAATGCATGTTTGAGCTGTTTTAACTTGCACTGACATCTTAAAAAAATATGTCAGTGGCATTGTTTTGTCTCTAAATGTACACTAGAAATCATTTTTCTAAGGCACGTTTAGGCCTATAAAAGCTTCTTAAATGCCCTTATTGAATTAAGACCTAATCCTAGTTTAGTGTAAGCCCTGTCTGTGAAACCGGGCCTTAATCTCACAATTCTGACTATTTTTCTCAAAATTCTGACTTTTTTTCTTATAGAATTATGTGATGTAAAGTCATAATTGCGTGATATAAAGTCGCAATTGCAAGTTTATATCTTGCAATTCTGACTTTATAACACGCAATTGTGAGATATAAACTTCTGAGAAGTCGTCTTTTCCCTCAAAAAGTTTTTTTTCCCCCTGAAATTCTGAGAAAAGAAGTCGTTGAGAAATTGTGAGATATAAATAGCGTGATATAAATCTTGCAATGCGTGATATTATATCTCGCAATTCCGACTTTATAACTTGCAAATTTTTTTTAAATGTTTTATTCTGTGGCGGAAACAAGCTTCCATAGTTTTGAACCTTGATAATAAGTTTCTTGAGCAGCAGATCAGCATATCAGAATGATTTCTGAAGGATCATGTGACACTGAAGACGAGTAATGATGCTGAAAATTCAGCTTTGCCATAACAGGAATATACTATTAATATATATTATTAAAGTAGAAAGTAGTTATATTATTTTGTAATAATATTATTTTGCAATATTGATATTTTAATATTTTTTATTAAATAAATCCAGTCTTGGTGAGTAATGACAGTAAGGGAATTCTATCAAAAAACCTTAAAATAACCATGCCGATCCCAAACTTTTGAACGGCAGTGTAAAAAACAAAACAAAAACTACATACTACATACACAAATTCCATTTCACATTATGTAGTCATTTAAATGATCAGTGTGCTTTTTATTTTTGGATAAACTTTAAGAAATTCAAAACTTTAAACTTCTTTAGGCCTCTCTTTTTCATGCAATTACAAGTGTTTCACATCATCAGAAACACAACCTAACCTACGAATGCTCTGTGAGCTTGAGCAACAGTATAATGGGGTGAATTCCTTTGCTTCTTACTGTACTTTCAAAGGAAATATATTGATGTAAAATTGAACATTACATTCAGTATACATGGATGTTAAATAATAGCCCAGAAACCAGAAACATCACAAGCTTGCATTGATGTAACAATAACTCGCTGAAGTAGCTGTGCAATGCATCAAAAATAGAAGTGCGGCCTCCATTAACTAAAGTTTTACGTAATGCAATCAGGCACTTGCGGCACAGACAGCTCCAATAATTATAATGGGAGCAATCTGATGATGTCATAATGGCCTCTGGATATCTCACCTGTCTGCTTTGACTGTCAGCTATTCTTTTGCTCCCTTGCATGCACTGATATTCACTTTAGGGTATGCAAATCAAGTTACCTTCTGCTTTACATAATAACCAATTATCAGGATCATGGAATGATATGAAAAGCTCTCATTATGAGACTACAGCGATGAAGATCAGCCAGTTCAGACCTGATGTTTTAACAAGCTTTTAGAGTCACAATGGACAGTACCACCACTTAGCACACAAACACCCAAATTCTATTACACAATTTTTCTATTACAAATTCATGCATAAAAGCACTCATACTGCAGTCCTCTCTCTTTCACAGTACCTTGCTATTTACCCAGATTAAATCAAAGCTCAAATGGAGGTTAATACCTAGATAAACACATGCAGTCATGTAAAACAAGGTCAGGACAAGCAGCTCAGACCGGAGCTTCCGTTTTCCCAATATTACTATAAAGTACAGTATCTCATAATGAAATTCCTTTTAAAAAAGTCCCTGGTCAGTGATTCGAGAACCGTTTCACTGATCACACTGACCATTAGCTTCACATCTCTGTTCCCCAGCAGTTTAAGAGTAACCTCAGCTAAGTGTGCACGTATATGTATGTGTGTTATGCCCAAAGCATTTCTTCAGTTTTGGTGCGAATGCTTAGTACAACAGAACGCATAGCCTTTCAAAGTATACTCCATTTGATAGCGTGCAAAAACACAGATGGTCGACATATGTGCAATAGAAAGTTTAATTCTTGTCTAGTGTCGCTATTCCTCTCTAGAAGTTACGAGCGATAAAGAAAATGGTCGCATTACATGGTTCAAACTAGTTGCAGGTATCTATTATTCCCTCACGCAAGTGCTTGTCAAGGGTGCCGTCTATTGTTTTTGCAGTCCCGAGTAGTTTGTTGTTGTTGGCGTTCCGTTTCCTCTGTTTCTTTATTGACCGTGAAACAATGGCCTAGGCCAGTGTTGCCACCTTGTGAAAAAATTAGGTATTGGGCTTTTCACTCAGATCTTACTATATGGTCATAGACAAAAGTGATCAATTATGTACACATTACACATCATACACAAACAAAAAAAGAAACAACTTAAATGTCCAAAACAATTCAAACTTGTGCCACCCAAATGAGCTTTCAACATGTTAGCATGAGTGCTAACTGCTAGGTGGCCCCCACCATGTTAAATTTGCCACACAATTAAAACTACACTTCGAACATACATTAGGAAAAATCTGGCTACACGTATATTATGCTGATGATGACAGTTACATCAGCGTACACATAGTAAATTTGGGCTTTCCACTCAGTTCTTACTTCTATGGTCATAGACAAAAAGTGACCATTTACTTCATAAATCACCATCATACCAAACATAAAAGAAACTACTTAAACGTCCAAAAAACACAAACTTGTGTCACCCAAATGAGCAACAAGGCTTCAACATGTTAGCATGAGTGCTAACTGCTAAGTGGCTCCAACCATTTGACATTTGACTGTTAAAATGACAGACTATAAATATGGTGCAGTGTTCAGTGCGGACCCGTTTTTTGGCGCTTTTGAGTCCATTTTGAAGTTTGAACGCTCCAAGCCCTATTAATGATTATTGTATTGAAAATAGCTACCAGTAAATAATTCCTACTTTAGTGTTCCACGGACGAAAGAAAGTCAAACAGGGTTTGGAACAACATTTTGGACATTTGTGACGTTTTTGGACGTTTTTGAAACATCCAAAAAACACAAACTTGTGTCACCAAAATGAGCAACAAGGCTTCAACATGTTAGCATGAGTGCTAACTGCTAAGTGGCTCCAACCATTTGACATTTGACTGTTAAAATGACACCTCAGACACCTTCAACATTTTCTCACATTATCACAGTTTATTCGCTATAGTTTAGAAAATGGTGATAAAATATGACAAGAACTCAAAGTTAAACTGTGTCAGAACAAATTCATCTTGATAATTTGATAGAAAGGTATGTAATGGATTACAATCAACCAATCAGCTGTCAGATGTTACATTTAACTACACAATTAGATAATACCAATATAGGTCAAGCCAATTACCAAGCAATGCTTCATTTTGTTCAATCTGTGGTGTAAAAGCTCGCATTAGCTATTAAAGAAAAAAAAAACACTTCAGCAAAACATAGTCAGGTCAAAGTGTCTGAATAATTTTGGTCCCAAATTTGTATCAATGTTACTGGTAGTCCACTGTAGGAAGATTTGTTGAGAATAATATGTCACAGTTGACTTTATGTTGCTATCATCACTGACATAAGCGAACTGTAGTGGCTTGCACCCAGTAGTAAAAAAATATTGTGTCTGAATAATATTTGGTTTGACTGTACTTTCAAAAGAGCTATGAAATTTGTGCATGCAAATAATCATAAAAAAATTGGAAATTATCATTATTTACTCTCATGGTGTCCCATTATAGTATGCTGTATGCTGCACAGATGTTAGGTATACTATTCCTTTGTAAATCTCCATCCATTAGCCCAAAAAACCGAAAACTAATGACGTGGTCAAAAGGAATTCTGCGTGTAAGCCTTTTCAGCATTTCGGTGAAGTTCTTTTAATTTATTGATATCTCATTTTAAATCTGACTCCATTAATAATTTTATCTGACTCCAATTCTAAGTGACTCCATAAAGTGTGCTACATTTAGAGTTTATCAGCTGATTTTACGATTAGTTGCGATTTAATTTAGATCGTTGATTTTCTTTATATCTTCCTAGTTTTTATATTCGTTCATCGAGAGACCCTAAATCGCAGAGAGACAGACGCATCCGGTTCGCGCGCTCACGGACACAAAACGGTTACTTCTGTGATTAGTCAGAGGATGCAGGGTGAATATTTTACCTTTAAGTGGTTGCCCATGCTCACTCAACAAAAAGTGTAATTTTAGTAATATTCACGGACTACAACGTGCTAACCCAGCGATAGTCAGAAATCGGAATATCGCGTACGCTGCGCTCCATGCTTCAGTCGTACCGTCATCGGTGTGATCTATCATAACCCTAGATTTTGCGGTAATAAAGGACTCTACATCGATCCATACTAGAATAACGATTTCGGAACCATACAAGAGAAATCAAGATTAACATTTATTTGGCCAGACAGGAAAAGTAAATACGTAAGCAAGAATCCATGGTACACAACTGATCAGCGTAAAAACATAAAACACAATTGCAAAGCAATATGAAAATAATTTAAAGGAGTCATCATGTCTGGCACATCTACATGCAGTTTGCACGGGGGGTCTGATTGCAGAATATTCCCCCAGAGAGTTAGAACATCCAGCCTTAAATACTCCAACTAGAACAAAAGGGCTGCAAATATTTGCAACACCCCCACCTGGTTTTGGGGGAGTGGATCAGATATCTTTGAAGAGACTACTCAAAGGAGAACTGAATTCTCATTAGTTTTCCAATCTTTCTAATACTACCATTGACTGCAGTGAAACTGAGACCATTTTACCATTCGCACTGAGACCTTTAAAAAGACATCAAACATGAAAAGGATAAAACAATAAATTTACAAATAACATCATCACTGATATATCTGCATTTGGTGACTTGAAACCAGGACAAGGAGAGGGCAAAATGGGGAGGGGGGAGGAATGTTTGTCAGGGTGTTGTCACAGTTTCTGTGAGATATTTTCCTCAAGATTAGTGACTTTTATTGTTCAATTACTGAGGTGTGTATCTCAGCTTTTGTCTTAGCACCAAAACCGACTCTTACAGACGGCCCCTGGCCAATTGGGACAAATTCAGATTAGTTCCCAAGGGGACATACTTGGACATTCCTTGTTTCCATATTTTGGATGTAATTTCCGAAGTGTTCATGGTGCTGATCCTGGAGTTAACAGCACAAATCAATGGGTGCCGGATTCAAGCAGACACCTGAAATAACAACATTAAGACAGGCTGAACATGAAGATGAAAACACTGCTGAAATACACCTCAGCAGCACAGTCCCGTTAGGTGCAGGCGTAATGTGCTGATTGGATGCTGAAGCAATTAGGCAGGATATCTATTATCCCGTTGGTCAGGTTTGTTTCCACCTGCCGATGATTGTGAGGGTTTTCAGTCTGTAGAATGACTTGTTGTCCCAAGTCAGTTGCGTTAGTAAGCATGAGCAGAAAGTGTCAGTGGAAAGTGTCTTTACACTTTGAGGAAACATCTGTGTCCTCCCCAGGATTCTTATCAATAGCTGACCCTTAGAGAAATCCTCGGTCACCTTCAAGCAGAAGGTTTGGTTTGCCGGGCAGGTCAGATCTCCATGGGTGAAGGAATCATTTCACTGATGATGCTCCATTGTGTGCGAGACACCTGAACAAATTCTGAATAACCATGCATTAATTGAACACCGATGACTGTGTGGTTATTGTGAGATGGAAAAAGAGAGTTGTTGAATAATCACAAGAACATCAAAATAACAACACATGATAAACTCCTGTCAGAAGTGCGAGTGGTAAAAACGGTCTCATTTCTCAGTGTCATATATTTAGTGAGCAAGTCTCATTTGATCGCCAGATTCTTCAATACCACTAGTGATATTGAAGCGGAATTTACACATGGTCTGGATGAATTGAAGGAAGGGTATCAAAACCGTCAATAGAACAGTAGGTTTACTAGCAGTAGGCACAATTAAAATATATCACATAATTAAACATGGAAATACACAATTGAATAATTGCCATTATAAAATTGTTTGTATCAGTTGTTTTAAATGCAAATCATTATTGAATTCTTATGTTTCAATCAGATTACTTAGAGAATGAGATTTACAGAAAAAGAGATTTAAAATCTTTAGTTAAACTTTGGCACTCATCTTCTGCGCATTTGATGTACAGGCGGAGTCACTCTCAATGATGCAGGTCTGACTGAGAATTGTTTACTTAATTTATAGAAATGCCTGCATCCCAGATCTAAGTCTTTAGATATATTTTATTGTCATTAGCCATATGTTGGAAACTAGGGGCCCTTCCAGTTTTCAACAATGCTAAGGACTGGACATATTAAACATTTTGTCCATCAGTTTACTGATCAATTAATTGTCCATTAATTAATGTGTGACAAAGCCATGCACATGTTTTATTTATCTTGCAGTGTTTACATACAGGAAGTTGACATGGCTGTAAGCCGTAAAATTATTCAAACCAAATAAAAGGTAATTATGAAAATAAAATTGTTCAAACCAAATAAAAAGGGAATTATGAAAATAATTCAATTTGTCCTGTATGTATGAAGATTAATAGTGTATGATAAATTTGCATTATGTGTATGATTTTGGCCTGGATAGTCCCATGATCTATGCCAGGAAAAATGTGTTGTGCGGTGATAGAATTAAGGATGTGTGTTGTGTATGGATGTGTATAGGAGATGGGTGGTGTCTATCCTACCATAATCTGTGTTGTATAATTTCATTCCAGTTTTTATACTGGGAAGCCATGTAACTATGTGTGCTGTGAAGTGTGAATGGCTTCATGAAGTCTCTTCACACCCATCTCCGAGATGTTAAGTTGTGTGTGTGTGTCCTGACTTCAGACCCAGTGGAATCTGGATCTGAAGGGTGGCAGCCATTCACCTGAAAGGAAAACAAGCACAGAGCGAAATACAGTTTAATCTTGAACCTTTACACAAATTTAATTAAGATAGATGAGGCTATCTTATTTTTTCTTTACTGGTCTTAGCCAGATAGATTGTTGTAGATGGCTTTAACCTGTTACGGTTTTATGCCATTAGGAGAAAATTTGTTGTAGTTTACAAAGACATGTATCATTATCCTGATCATGTTTCTGTGAAGAAAAGGTTAGATAAACTGATTTATAATGGTCAGATCTGACTGTGTGTAAATGCAGTCAGACCAGTTGCACCTTAAGTTGCTGTTGCAGTTGTGTTTACACAATCTGCTGCATTGTGATTTTATCACACCCAGGTCCCCTGGGGCAATCTCTTTAAATGATGCTGTTTATACAAGCCAGATCTGTGTTTAGAGCATTGTTTAGAGTCACCAGGTGTTTATGGTGTCATTTGAACTCTTGACCCTTTGGATCTCTGTGTGTCCCCTGTAGAGTGAATGCCTTTAGTTAACATAACACACAACTTTCATTAAATTCCCAGTAAAATGACTTCCCCAATCAGGTCCCCTGTAATCTGACGCACCCAGAGAGGAATTTGCTAACACTTGCGAGTTTCTTTGCAATGGAAAACTTGTACCTCCCCTTTCTCATTGGGCTGCAGATCAATGAAATGTAAATTATTAGGCCTTGCCTGAATTCAACTTATTCAAGTTACAACAATCAGGTTACTCATTTAACTGGGCATTGTCATTTTTCTCATTTAAATTATTGCACAAATAGAGGGTACAGAAGTTCTTTCTCTTTAGGTTTTCCTCTTCAGTTTCTTCCTTCACAATTCTGTCCTTAACCATTTATATTCTCCTTCCCATCATTTCAACACTAATAATGCTCTTGTTTCCCTACTTGTACATCCCATCTTTCTACATTCTAATCCTTCTCATACTTTCCCAACCTTCTTTCCTCTTCTAAATAATGCTGAATTATCCTGAGATTAAAACCATTTCTGGCATTTATAATATAATTTACATTATAATCATAATATAAATCATATTATATTAAAATAGTATGAATTAAATAATAATTTTATTTGCCGGTCTCAAGAGGATCTCTGCTGAGTCATTTGTCCAGAATAATCTGTTATCATCTCACTGATCTTTAGATTGGCCCTGCAGCTGCTGCTGTGCTGGCCTGATCATTGGGTGCACAGCAATAAGACCAAACTGGAAGCCAGTTATAAACTTAGTTGCTGTGAACACTCAATAAACTGCAAACACTGAGAGCACAGATCAAATTATTGCTCAATTCAACGATTTTTGTGACTACACAATATGGAATTGGGCACAATTTTCTTGTTTTAGGCTGAGAAGTTATCAGTTGCATTCTTTGGAGAATCTATTTGCATATGAAAAGGAAGGTTTGACAAACACAGGTCTGATGGAGAAAGCCAAAGATTATCTTTGGTCTGTTAATTTTCTCAGTCTCTTCTGTGACATTAATAAACACACAAAAGTGCTGTGATTGCAAAGTCTGAAGTAAGACCATAGTAAAACGCTATATTTTATAAGACATTTATAATTGTGACATCAGACCTGAACCAGTTTTGTCCACCTTCACATTTTACACACAAAGGATTCCAGTGAGATCGTTTCAATGTTATTTTAGCTCATCGACTCACAAGATTTCATTCACAAGTTAACGTGACCATTTGTTCTTTTTCTTTGTCGCGTTGTTGGCAGCAAAGCAAATTAACAAATGTAACTGGACATTTTCCTCAGAATTCAAGGTTTTAATTTACAGAGCTCTCTTGAGTACAGAAATAAAATTTCCTCTCTTGCTGCGTGTGCAAACAAGGAGAATTTTAAAGCAAGGGATATCATTTCTACTCTACGCTGTTGCTTTCATGTCCCTGATAAGCAATATGGTTGTCTTCTTTTCACGCCCCATCAGATTTATACAGTATTCAGTACTATACACTCCCAACATTTATAAAAGGCAAATAAGAATGGACTTACCATAACAGCTGAAGAAAGAGAAGAAGATCAAACCTCTCGCTTGTGGCATCCCAATATTTAGCTGAAAAGACACTCGCCACCGGGAGATCACGTCGAGGTCACCAACTGTAAATCTCCATCCATTAGCCCAAAAAACCGAAAACTAATGACGTGGTCAAAAGGAATTCTGCGTGTAAGCCTTTTCAGCATTTCGGTGAAGTTCTTTTAATTTATTGATATCTCATTTTAAATCTGACTCCATTAATAATTTTATCTGACTCCAATTCTAAGTGACTCCATAAAGTGTGCTACATTTAGAGTTTATCAGCTGATTTTACGATTAGTTGCGATTTAATTTAGATCGTTGATTTTCTTTATATCTTCCTAGTTTTTATATTCGTTCATCGAGAGACCCTAAATCGCAGAGAGACAGACGCATCCGGTTCGCGCGCTCACGGACACAAAACGGTTACTTCTGTGATTAGTCAGAGGATGCAGGGTGAATATTTTACCTTTAAGTGGTTGCCCATGCTCACTCAACAAAAAGTGTAATTTTAGTAATATTCACGGACTACAACGTGCTAACCCAGCGATAGTCAGAAATCGGAATATCGCGTACGCTGCGCTCCATGCTTCAGTCGTACCGTCATCGGTGTGATCTATCATAACCCTAGATTTTGCGGTAATAAAGGACTCTACATCGATCCATACTAGAATAACGATTTCGGAACCATACAAGAGAAATCAAGATTAACATTTATTTGGCCAGACAGGAAAAGTAAATACGTAAGCAAGAATCCATGGTACACAACTGATCAGCGTAAAAACATAAAACACAATTGCAAAGCAATATGAAAATAATTTAAAGGAGTCATCATGTCTGGCACATCTACATGCAGTTTGCACGGGGGGTCTGATTGCAGAATATTCCCCCAGAGAGTTAGAACATCCAGCCTTAAATACTCCAACTAGAACAAAAGGGCTGCAAATATTTGCAACACCCCCACCTGGTTTTGGGGGAGTGGATCAGATATCTTTGAAGAGACTACTCAAAGGAGAACTGAATTCTCATTAGTTTTCCAATCTTTCTAATACTACCATTGACTGCAGTGAAACTGAGACCATTTTACCATTCGCACTGAGACCTTTAAAAAGACATCAAACATGAAAAGGATAAAACAATAAATTTACAAATAACATCATCACTGATATATCTGCATTTGGTGACTTGAAACCAGGACAAGGAGAGGGCAAAATGGGGAGGGGGGAGGAATGTTTGTCAGGGTGTTGTCACAGTTTCTGTGAGATATTTTCCTCAAGATTAGTGACTTTTATTGTTCAATTACTGAGGTGTGTATCTCAGCTTTTGTCTTAGCACCAAAACCGACTCTTACACCTTTGAGAAAAGACTCGTTATTAAAGAGCAGGAAAAGCACTTTCCCACTTTTCCAGCACTTTTAGATGCCTGTTATTAGCTTGCGCTCCAAATATTGGTTATTTCGTCGTGTCTTGAAGAGGCATAGAGATAACAAACAGGTTTGAGCTAAATGGATGAGAGAATTTCTCGCTTTATTGCTCCCCGGTGACAAATGACGTGCTCAAGAATTCCAACTTTTTATAGCATTTCATTGCAAAACAAACTGACAACAGCAGCAAGAGTCAAATTACTCTCAGCAGCAATTGCCTTCGGAGCTGAAGCTAATAAAGTTTCCGCCAAATATTTGTGGGAAAGGTAAATGAGCACTGACAGCTAATTTCAGTATCCGTGAGGAAAACTGTTCAAGGATTAGTTCACACAAAAATGACAAATCTTTAATTTACTCATCCTCATGTTGTTCCAAACCCCGTTTGACTTTCTTTCGTCCGTGGAACACTAAAGTAGGAATTATGTACTGGTAGCTCTTTTCAATGCAATAATCATTAATAGGGCTTGGAGCGTTCGAACTTCAAAATGGACTCAAAAGCGCCAAAAAAGGGGTCCGCACTGAACACTGCACCATATTTATAGTCTTCTGAACTGATAAGATAGCTTTGAGTGAACAAACTGAAATTTCATTATAATAATCTCCTCTCCAGTAAGAGTGAATCAGTTGATCACTGAATTGATTCTGAGTCACTGAATAAATGAACTGAATTGATTCTGACTAATAAACAAATCATTCTGACAGCATTTGTAAACTGAGATTCAGTTAAAAGATCTGTCATGAATCAGACATTGCAAATCTCTCGAATACACCAATAAAAGCTAGTGCAGATATCAATATTTTCAATGAAAAACGCTTTTACTGTTGCTCTGATCCTTACACAAAGCTGTTGTATGACAGACCTGAAATAGGGCAAACGTTACAGTATGCAAAAGTATGATTTTTTTGTCATTTAAAACGGAATGCATTTAAGTTTGTTATATGTCAGAATGTAAATCTTGACGCAATTGTTCCTGTGCAGTTCAGTGAATCGCATAGGCAAATGAGATATGTCCTTGGTTTGGATTACAGACATATTGCAAGAAGAATTGTCTATTTAGAAGATTCATGTTCAGACACGAAATAGCCAGGATTATTGATTTCATTCACGGTGCTGAATTTCCCAGCATACTGAGAATAAAACTCATCTGTCTAAAAATTTGATTTGGGAGTAGCTGATATTGTTTGAATGCCACAACTTGATTTCACGGCCGGAAATCAATTGTGTTTATGGTCAGAATGACAATCGCCAGCCCATCAGAGAGGAATCCTGATAATAATTAAGCAAAGTTTAAAGCGTGCAGTTTTATAGATGTTCTTAAATTACAGGTCACGGTGACTTCTACAGTCCTATTGATTTCCCTCAGTAACAGAAATCAAGCCAGCCAGGAGGGGGAGTGACCATCTGTCCAATGCTGCGACTGCTGACACCTCGAAAGGAGGTAAATGAGCTCAGCTTGCCTAAAACACCCTGATGTACGAAGACTGGTCATTTCACTTGATCTGTACCTGAGAGCTTCAAATGCTAATGGCGGAGCTAAAACATTCATTGACCCCCTGATAGATTTTGGCTTAGGTAACCAAAGTTAATTAAGAAAGTTAATTAATGCTGGAAATCACAAAGATAAAAGGTCAGGGAAGCATTAGAAAAAGAGAAAAAAAAAGAGAGCTGGAGGAAGATGACATATCTAAAAGACAATGGAGGCCCGCTCAGTATAATGTCCTGTGTTCCTACACACACTGTGGAAGTATTTGTGCTGTAGAATTTCCCTCAGGGGTGCTGAAAGCATGGGGAGAAAATGAAGAGAAAGTAAGGTAAAGAAAAAAGGGGTAGAGAGGGGGAAAACTAGGGCTAGCATCATCTTAAGTAGCCAGACTTTTTTTCCTGACTGGAAGCAAAAAAGTCTGGTAATCATTTAATCTTAATTCGGGAAATGAATGACCACAGTGTACCAGACCAACATGTAAGCAAGCAACACCATTGTTTCATCTTTCAGTGGTGACGATGTTTTCCAAATTCATTAAAGGCAAGATTTTTTGTCCAAAAACCACTAGAACTATGTTATATATTTTGTTGACTTATGTGCTTACACTATCCCAAATGTTTCCAAGAATGTTTAAATCTAGAGAAATCAGCAATTCTAACCAAGACATGGATCGTGTCCGTGCGTCGCTTATCAATGACATCATAACCGCGTTACCCTCCATTTTCTCAATGCAAACACAAAAGACGCTTTAATATATTGTGTGTTTTATTAGACAGACGAGCAACTGTTTGGATACATTAATCGACAGAAAATGAATCATTGTTATATTGCTCAACACAGTTAGTCTAATTGTTTAAATCTCGTTTTCATGTTTTACCATGCCTACCGAAAATTACATATTGTGCCTTTAATTAGACATATACTATAACAAGATCAGTTCTATTAGTTACTCTTTAAATATAGAATTAAAAAAAAATGTACAGTGACTTAATATATAATATATCAACATGCCTATATAGGTTGTTTGTCACTTCCCTGAAATACGACCCATAGGAGCGTTTACTAAAGTTGCACCCCTATCGACAACAGGACACTTTCATTTTAATTCATAAAATACGACCCATAGGAGTGTTTACTAAAGTTGCGCCCCTATCGACAACAGGACACTTTCATTTGAATGCTTTGATTCCTTTTATTTGCGTCATATTTTGGGTTTTGCGTAGCTCATAGAGCATTGCAAAATACAACATCATATAATCATGTGATCATCCAATCGTGGGTTCGATCCCAGGGAACGCATGTGCTCATAATGTGTATATGCACTATAAATCACTGGGTAGGTTTAGGGGTGGGGTGGGTGTAGTTGTTAATAAAAAATAATGGAAATATGACAAATGGTGATAAAAAGTCCACACATTGCATTTAAATGAACAGACATTTTGATTGGTAACGACAGACGTAACACAACACTGTCATTATTTTTACGCCAGCTAGAGGGCGCATGACTTTAAAAACGTAAATAAAGGTCATAATAAGGTGCTTGAAAAACTATCTATAGAGTGTTTTTTTTGGCGGACAGTCTGCGAAAATTACATATTGTGCCTTTAATTAGCCATATAATATAACAAGATCAGTTCTATTAGTTACTCTTCAAATATAGAAAAAAAAGTTAATATACTGTAAATGTCTGTTTAAAAATATACAGTGACTTAATATATAGTATATGCAACGCCAAATACATGGAGGACTTTAGTTGACAAATTCTTAACTTTTCTTCTGTCTACACACAACATGTAATATTAATAAAACATATTTTCATACAAATCTAGTGCAGAAGAAGAACACACAGCAAAAATTAAAGATATGAAAAAGGAGAAAGGAGGAGGGAAAGAGAGGGAGATTCATTTAAGGTTTCATTGTTACAGTGTAATTATATATTTAAGTACTGTTTGTAATATTAATTAACAATATGTACTTACTATAGGGTTAGGGTTTGGTTGAGGGTTACTTGCATGTAATTATGCATCATTTCCTGTTATTACTATGGTAAATACATGTAATATATGTAACAAGGATATTGTAAAATAAAGTGTTACCCACTTCCCTTACACCTTAACACACCCTTAAAACTACCCATACCACCAAACCCGTTCCTAACCTTACCCGTATCCCACCTCAATAGCAGAAAAAAAGTGTTTTGCAATACTACAATGAATATGAAGACAGTAAGTACTTATTTTTTGGATGTAAGTATAAAATAGAACACTTAATATAAAGTGGGACTGATGTGTTCTCAGAGAGATTCTGTTGACTTATCACAGTCATACATACAGAAAAGAAAAATTGACAAGGTTTACTAGTGCCCTTTAAAAATCTTCAGGAGGTAGACGCTACAACAAAACTGGTCAGATAAAAAAAAAAACCCAGCAGATTTTTGAATTTTAAAGTGCTTGGAGAAATAACTTTTTCTATTCACGAACTGATTTCTGAAGAAGATAAAGCTAAACAAATGTGTCAAAAAAGTTAAAAGTTCTAAAATGCTTTGTGTGTCTAGCGCTGCTTGCAATCTCTATAAATTGTGAATTGTTTGTGTTGCTTAAGTTATGTTTTGCAGCATCACTGGTTCTATCCTTCTGGAGCGCTGCAGGCAGTTGCCCGCACTGTCTCCAAACTCAAAGGCGCCGCTGTTTGCCAACGAGAAGATCAGAGATGTGGCGTTTTGCTCAGCATCTCAGAAAAATACATTCAGTATACCGCAGTCTTCCTCTCAGAAAATGCTAATTACTTCTTGCAATGCAGACTTTTAAAAAGCAACTGTGTCTCCAGGTAAGACGCTGCCCTTTTGCACTGATCCACCATCAGCATGCTTTTCTCAAATTCTCCAACCATATGGCTCTTGGAAGACCAATCTCAACTGACAACAACACAAGCTGCTCATGTAATGCGTTGGTGGCTACATTTTTGCCGCAAGCAAAGCCAAATAACCTGACTTTTTCTATTAAGAACTTCTGCAAATATCATATATCATATCATAAATAGAAGAATCAATAAATCTAAACTAGGAATACTGATATCTAAATGATAGGATGTTGAGAAAAAATGCAACACTGGATGACAATGCTCAAAATGATTTGTTTGAATATGGAAATCAAGAACAATGTTACCATCACCTGATGCAGAACCTGCATTGACCAAGTACAACATGTTCCTGGATCTACATCTTTGTTGATCCCGGAACAACATTCCAATCAACCAATCATATTTGAGGGACAAGTTTAGGCTTACAACCAGGGTTAGGTGCTTTTCCCTCTGATTTTAGGAATAAGTTATGGGTAGGGTTCGTTTTAGGGGTATAGGGATATGGTTATGATTACATTTTTGGACAGATATGTATGGAGTCAGAATAGACTCATTAATAATTCACGCAAAAAACAAGATGCACACATGTGTAACCAATTTCACATGCATGAAACCAAATTCACGTGCACAAAAAACAATTCACGTGCGCAAAATAAAATTATATATTCATAAAATACATTTCACAAATGCAAAACACAATTCGTAGATTTACAACTGTGCACAAAAACTTTTGAATGTTTAAAATGTACACATTCATCCTGTAATGCGAATGTGCAAATCGTCATTCACGTGTGTGAATTGCCTTGGATGTGTGTGTGTGTTTTTGAGACTTTCCTGGCAGCGCAATCCTCCCTACACAGAGGAGTCGTACTCTTTAGCCAATCAGATTTAAGCTCATCAATCGGCCAATCATAACCGCGTGAGGGCGGGCCCACCTGAATGTTACGTCATCAGCGTTCGACCGCAGTTAGAGATCATGGCTAAGCAGCAGAGGTATGTATGTGAAGTTTGATCGGTTCATTTCTGTGTTTACTGAAACTAAGAACTTAGAGATCAGTTGAAGTGAGTTTATTCAATATTAACAGATGTAAGCAACTGCTGTGGTAATCAGATGTCCCATATGAAGAGGAAAGGATGCTTGTTTTGTATTTTAGCTGCAGGTACAGAGACAGACATCTCTCTCAGTTACAATCACACAAATGATTGTAAAACAATAATCTGGGTGGACAATAGCTCCCATTTAGCACTGGCCTCATCAAGATATTTTTTCACTATGTACAATTTTTTTATGAGCACTCATTGTTTAGTGATGAAGATATTTTGCCATTTGTGCAACAGTATGCAGTGTTAAATTGTTATTACACGTATTGTTCCTGTACACCTTTGGCGTGACATCTGGATAGCAGTCACAAACATCTAAATTCATGTTTCCTTATTCTCTTTTATAATTTGTTTATAATTTGTATTAATGTCTTAATCTATTCAGTACACATGTACTTACATGTTCTGTGCTGTATTGTCATCTCAAGATTTTTAATGTCACAGGACAATGTTGTGAAGCATTCATTTTACTTTGCCTGGCAAAAAAGCGTTTTTATGCTGATCAGACAAAGATGCAATTAACATCATACTACTAAGATTACTCCGTACACTATATTCAATTATATTACCATCACTTCATGTCCTGCTTCCTGCTCTTCCTCTGTCTGCAGCTCTTGTACTGCGTGCTGACTGCTTTAAATATCAAACCAAAATCTGATGTGTTCTGACAGAGAAAGGGCTAGTGGCGGCTAGATTGAACACATTTCATTTGTTAACTTTCACCTGATGTATTGCACTTAAATGTATCATTTGGTGATAAACATTTATCTACTTTAAAAGAAAAGAAGACACTTACTGGAACACTACCAACATCCCTGACCAGCCATGCAATGACATTGTGTTTCCAGTGCCCCGTGACTGAAGAACTAACCCAGCTTCAAACTGTTAATCAGCCAATCTCACAACTACAGAATATATTTATATACAATGTTTTATATATATATATATTATATTGCTCTGTACTACATGTTGTGCTTCTTCATCATTTACTCACCCTCAAGTTGTTCCAAACCTGTACTGAGTTTTGTTTGTTCTGCTGAACACAAAGGAAGTTATTTAGAAGAATGTAACAAAGCAAATCTCTGCAGCCATTGACTAACATAGTATTTTTCTCCCTGCTATGTTAGTCAATGGCTGCAGAGATGTGCTTTGTTACAAACATTCTTACAAATATCTTCCCTTGTGTTCAGCAGAACAGAAATTCATATAGGTTTGGAACAACTTGAGGGTGAGTAAATGAAAAAAAAAAATGTTTTGGGTGAACTCTCTTTAATCATGGCCAAGTCATTTCATATAGGTTTTATTCCCAAAGGATTCAGAAACTTTCAAATTAATAAACCGTATACATCAACTGTAGCAAATCTCTTTGAATCTTTTAATTCTGACATAAAACAAGAACATTTAATAATGCATAGCAGGGCTTTATTCCTTGAGTGTGTACATTAATACAGTAACAATGCATGACTTTCAGCCTCTTGTTGAAACAACAGTCAAAATGAAGGGATGCAACATGAGTGTTTTGAAAGAATTACAGTAGGAATGGTAAGGTAACGGTACTGGTCTCTGCAACTTCATACATCATCTGTCTGGGAAATCTGAAACAATAAAACTGCATATATGTGCAGCTTAAAGTTAAAACAAAGCATATATTAAATATAAATGGTCTCCAATGTATGCACTTCATTACATTAATTATTATCAGTTGAATGTGTGGTGGACATGACATGCAGGTACAAACACACTGTTGTGACTGCTCTTTCCTAATTAAATAATAGTTAAATAAAAGACCACGTGAAAAATATCTATTTATCTAATTCGTCTATTTATATACACTTTCTCTCATCATTCAAACCATTGTTATGCTTTCTATGGAGTTTATGAATCTAAAATCCTACATTTGTATGGTGTGCATATGCAGAATTCTTTATGAAGTAAACATAAGAATCCATCAATACTAATAAATGTTTATTTTCACACAGAGATCAGTTGAAGTGATAGTTTCTTAACTGCTAAGTTCTTAGTTTCAGTAAACACAGAAATGAACCGATCAAACTTCACATACATACCTCTGCTGCTTAGCCATGATCTCTAACTGCGGTCGAACGCTGATGACATAACATTCAGGTGGGCCCGCCCTCACGCGGTTATGATTGGCCGATTGATGAGCTTAAATCTGATTGGCTAAAGAGTACGACTCCTCTGTGTAGGGAGGATTGCGCTGCCAGGAAAGTCTCAAAAACACACACACACATCCAAGGCAATTCACACACGTGAATGACGATTTGCACATTCGCATTACAGGATGAATGTGTACATTTTAAACATTCAAAAGTTTTTGTGCACAGTTGTAAATCTACGAATTGTGTTTTGCATTTGTGAAATGTATTTTATGAATATATAATTTTATTTTGCGCACGTGAATTGTTTTTTGTGCACGTGAATTTGGTTTCATGCATGTGAAATTGGTTACACATGTGTGCATCTTGTTTTTTGCGTGAATTATTAATGAGTCTATTCTGACTCCATAGATATGTTGTTCCAGGATCAACAAAATATGTCTCTAACTCTGCACAATTAGGATTTGCGTAACCTGACATCAGTTTAATGCTTCCTCTTTTATGAAATAATGAGAAACTAATCAAGATCAGTACAAAGAATAACTTCTACATGGAACCTGATGACGAACTTCCATGAACACAAGCTTTATCCCAGTAGACCTCTGAAAATATACTTACAGTAGGCACATTAACATTGATGTAAATGGGTTTTTCAAGTCTTTCCACATTAGTCACATTAGCCAGATAACAATGCATAAGCTCATGGGTTCAGCATGTCAGCAAAGAATAAGTGGGAGTATTCATGAAATTTACATATGGTCCGTGGCATATGCCCCAACTAAAATTCCTCTTCAATAAATAAAAAGATATCCTTAGATCACAAAAAAATAAGCCTCATTACAACATTATACTTTATGCATCTTGAACTTCACAGCTGCACTTGTTCTTTCAGTCATCATTTATGCATCATTGGAAAAGCACTCATACTTTTAACTGTGATAATGAAAGTTTCAAAGGTAATTTTACCTCTTTATTTAAAGGCTTGTGTCAGTCTGAAAACCACTTTATGGGCACATTTATAAGCAGATTCACAAACGGAAAAGCAATTAACTTAATGAATTATTCTGAAACTGCAAAGAAATGCTGATGATTAAATCTAAACAAATGTTTACTCTATCAAATCTGTTTAAAACACACACACACACACACACACACACACACACACACACACACACACACACACACACACACACACACACACACACACACACACACACACACACACACACACACACACACACACACACACACACACACACACACACACACACACACACACACACACACACACACACACACACACACACACACACACACACACACACACACACACACACACACACACAAACAGGACTGGAAAGCTTTTTCTCCTGAAAATGTGTGGAGAACATATACTGTCAGTCCCCCCAAAAGGTATTTGGACCCTTAGGGCCATATTAACTAGCAGCTTGCATCAGTTGCAAAACTACTGTCAGAATTTACTAAAGTCACGCAGTGAAAAATTAGCTCTGAAAAGGCGTGAACAGGGTTATTTTAGCGGCTGACATTATTGTATATGCATTTGTAGGAGTTTCCCTTTCAGGCGCAAAATTTATGGGAGGACAATATTTAAATGAACCATGCAAGGTGATTTATTAAGGTTTGCGCAAGTCAATTTACTGGTATTGTGCCATTATTTACCGCCCAAAACAAGCATGTCTTAAACCAGACGCTAATTTGCGCTGCTCTTGGTAGATTGTGTTGGTCATAATGGAAATGATCCGGCTGCGTCTGTGTTCTTTAATCAGTAGAACACGAGCAGAACTTTCCAAATCCATCTGTGCTTTTTTGGAATTGCATTTTCACACTAATTTGCTCTGTTTGGTAAATCTTTAGTAAATTTGGTAAGAATTGTAATGTTTATGAAAGAATTATCACATGCTCACTAAGGCTGAATGATAAAAAAATGCAGTTATATTGTGAAATTCAATCAGGACCACTATCGTCAAAGATTATTGATAATTAGCATATAGTTTGTATTGACTGTATATTTCTGTTCTGGGCAAGAACTCCCTGCCCATCGATGTAGCCTAGCATGGATAAGAGCAGGGAGAGTAGCAATAACCCCCTTAGGGTAAACAGAACAGAACCAACATAATGTATTTCAGATATCATTAATGTCGATAATTAATGTACAACATAATTTGGGAATTTAGTCTGCATTCAAGGGGAATCAGAATTCCAAACCCTGACTGGTGAGAGGAGGAGCTGGGGATGGAGGAAGATAACTAGCTCCGGAGAAACACTACAGCTGCTGATAATACTGAAGGTACTTCTATATGTATGCTGTGATAGACATCGTATTCCTATACGTAGACATAGGCTATATCAGCTGACAGTCAGCTGATGCCAGCTTGACTAACATGACCTGCCAGAGCTAACACTATGCTTGATTATTATTACATTTTAAAAGAACTGTTTTAATTTTAATATATTTTAAAATGTAATGTATTGCATCACTACTCTAGCCTTCAGTGTCACATGATCCTTAATAAACTATTCTAATATTCTGATTGTGTACAAGAAACATCTACTGTTGTGAATTACTTAAAAATGTGTTTTGAACAACATACCTAGATGATTTATTTAAAATCCAACAAACTTATTTTGTGTGAAATGCTTAAAGTATGATTGTGCCATTTATTTAACAAAACAAATTGACAATTGGTTTGTTAGTTTCTTCAAAAAAATCTAATGCTCAACCATACTTTTTTAGGACCACTGATTTACATACTGCAGATGAATGGATGGATGTATACAGACGTACAAGTAATCGCGTGGTTTCACAAGAAGACAAGATCTGATCAGATGTTCGCACTCTTTAAAATCAATAGTCTGAGCAATGCATACTAGGATTTTTCCTATCATTCAGTGCAACGAACATGCCTTCACATTGGAAAGTCTCACCGTCTAGCTGGGTGCTTTATTACTGCTTGTTTGTCTTGCAAACAGAGCCCCTCGCCTCAGCCTGGAGACACCATAACGACCGGATTCACTGAGATCACGCACACAGGGCGTCCCAAAGAGCTGACACAGGGCAAAATTTGCTCTCCTAG
Source organism: Gobio gobio (assembly GCF_949357685.1). NCBI lineage: Eukaryota > Metazoa > Chordata > Actinopteri > Cypriniformes > Gobionidae > Gobio > Gobio gobio. The sequence continues at coordinate 46,531,757 of NC_137099.1, forward strand.
TACTCACTACAAAGCACATTATTTCTGTGCAATGCCAGTCCATTTGAGAATAATAACAGCTAAAGAATTAGAATTTTTTTGTTTTAGTGTGAATTCAGGAAATTGCTTCCAATGGGCTACTGTATATGAAACATGATAAATGCTGTGCATTTAAAATTATTTAATATATCAATGTCAAATGACATGAAAACAGAAACCATGTGACCCTTTAAAAGCACACTTTGGCTAATAGGTTGACTCACAGTGCTGAGAAAACCCCCTGACATGATGGTGAAGACTGTAATAGTGCTGCACACCTCCCTGTCAATCAAACGCTCGACTTCTATTTGCAGCCTCACTGTTGCCCTTTCACACCCATTTGGTTTCTGCTTACGGCTACTGTTACGGCATGGAAAGTTACATCTACACTGCAAGTGAGCAAATAAAAACTGTCATTATGATCAAGGAAGCCGTCTAAATAGTAATCAGCTTCACTGATTAGAATAGGAACATTGAAGTTTGTGGTGTCGTCAACAATATATAGTGTTAAAATGTGGCACTGACTGTGAGGAAATTTTTTACACTTTGACAGAGGAATTTCATGTTTACAAGTACTCTTACAAACGCAATCATGTACCTTTGTGTAAGATTAGTAGTATGCAACTTGCAACACACAAAGGATGTTAAACCCATTTAACTGGTAACATTTGAGAAAACTGTATGATAGATAGATAGATAGATAGATAGATAGATAGATAGATAGATAGATAGATAGATAGATAGATAGATAGATAGATAGATAGATAGATAGATAGATAGATAGATAGAGAGAGATAGAATACAGTTTGTTTCATTGAGCTATCAGTTAAGATTTCAGCAAGTAACTGGAAACATCCATTACTTGTCCATACTACGTAAATAAACCCATAATTAATAAACTGTAATACAAAATCACTATATGCACATGCTAATTTTTAGTGCCATCACATATAGCTTAGATAAGACACGCATTATTGCATGATATTAACAATTTTACACGTAACAGTTTACTTTTAGGTTAGGGCCTGAAATTAAACAGGGCTCAAAGCAATAATGCCTCCAAAAAGTGATAAAACGTACCATGCAAATTCCTCTTTTTTAGGTAACATTTGTTACATTTGATAAAATGTAGTAATATGTTTACGTTTTTAAGTTGGCCTAACTGATTCAGGTCAGCGAATTGCAATACAGCGTGTGAATTATACAATGACTTTCAGTGAGTCGACTACTTTAAAGAAATGCCTTCTTTTAAAATTACATTTTAAAAAATAAAGAAAGATAACTTACCAGCCTTTCTATTGATTGTCATTTACACCACCTGCACAGTTAGCTAAATGTTTTCTTTTTTCTTTTTTCTTTTTTACTAAAAACCAAATACGCTGGGCCTACTTTAAAATAATAATAATAATAATAAAAAGTGTATAGTGATATGTCTATAATAAAGTGATCCCTATGATAGTAATTGTCATGCATCGACACTGACACTGCCCAAAACGCAACGAAAAGCACGTGATTAACTGTTGTTATGGTTTGGTCAACGCGACTTCTGTCCATTAAGACGATTTGGCAACAAATGAAAATATGCACTTTTATATGTAAACACTTTTCTCATCACTAATGAAAATGCATATCATGTTAAAACCTATATTTATAGGTGATATATATATATATATATATATATATATATATATATATATATATATATATATATATATATATATATATATATATATATATATATATATATATATATATATATATATATAATATAGTTTGGCTATATTGAGGAACGATGTTAAATAAGCGGGGTAACACCCACAAACACCCAGACCACCGCTCGCACCCTGAAATTGGAGTAGCCCATTTGACATAACATAAATTGATGACACGCCGTGAGCCTACTGTTTTTTCTTTTCTTTTCTTTTTTTTTTCTTTTCGTAAAAAATCCTCATAAAAGGTAAAAATGAAAATCCCCTGAAAATCGATTCCAGTGCGCAAATATCATTCTATAATAAATAAAAAGTTAATTTTCCAACACTGGGCTTTTATCCAGCAAGAACCGGCAAAATATCTCAATGTCATAAGCCCAAAGTTGTATGTTTTTACAAAACTTTATTATTTACTTCTTATAAACGTTCAGACCCCAAAAGCCTCTCCAACCTATCATTTAAATGTAAAATTGAGCACACTAGTAATTGCAGACAAAGAATAACGGGACACTAAGACGGGAGGCGCTCCGGCAAAGAGGAGAAGGTGTCTCCAGACCGCGAACCACTGCTTTTATATTATTGCAATACACCATGCGTATGCAAAACAACGCCTGTCATCATGCGGACAATATTCTGCTATTATTCTGTTAAAAGAAAACCATTATTTAACATAATTTGGGCTGGTTAGCCAGTATGCTAGCAGGCTGCAGATGGGAGGCACTGGCCATCACATCGGTGCTGGATCACTGTATTTATACAGCGGAGGGATGCATAGACAATCGGGGAATTCAGGGAATTTACCTATATATCTTTCATTTGACATCTGATTTTTCTCCCCTATTTGACTTCTGACAATCAGCGCAATAAGGCTAAAAGCCTCGCCTTTCTGACACATCTAATAACGGTTCTTGTTCCAAAGTGGCTTCCATTGATCTTACCTTCAGCGATGACAGCCCCGGTGCAGGAACAAAACACTTCCGAGGAAATACGATTGTTTGAGTTATTTCCAAATGGACGGCTTTCCAAACCTGGCCAGTAAGTTGAAACAACCCCTAAAAAATCCGCCGGCTAGCCTCTGAAGTGATGGAAGCAGAATGAATCCACGCGTTGCTGTGGGTATCTAGGAAATGCTCGTCTCTCTGCCGCTCCCTGCCAAATAATGACCCCTCCCACTGAATCCCCAGCCACAAACACGACAGGTGCTGAGTATGCGCGCTCCCTCCTTGCTAAATAGTGAGCCGCGCGGAGGCTCTCATGCGCCTGCGCTGTGAACGCGGCGAGAAAGAGCGCAGCCTGGGATAGGCGGGGCGAAGATGGTGCTGCGCATCTTTGTTAAATAGTGATGCTCAGCTGGAGGATGGAGCGCGTGCTCAGTGATGTATGCTTATTGTGAGTTTTGCACTGTTTGGGATTGTGTATTGTATTCGCTTTTGAGGAAACAGGCCTACTTTGTTTATGGAAATCACATCTTACAAACGCCAATCTTGGATAATATCAATAGATTTTTTTATTAGGCTATTACATTTTACTGCTGACATGATAGGGTACTGTATGTCAATATTAAATCATTTCTACCATTTTACAAAATACATCAAAAACACAACATGTGTCTTTCACTAGCCTACTAATAATCTTCCACTGAAAGACCACGTTTGGTTTAAAAAAAAAAAGAAAAAAGATATAGATATAGATATAGATGTGATCACTCAAAGTTGTTTTATTGCTCTAGTAACTGCTGTTGCATAGAAAAGAGCTGAGTAAAGATTCTGAACAAAAAATTGTTTGCCCATATATAAAAACCAATACAGAACATGGAAATGAGTAAATTACATAATTTTCATTTCTGGAAGAACTATTTCTATACATTGTTTGAATATAGGCCACTCTCTATCCCCAGTGAACCCAGGGTTGTGGACATCATTGTTCTTTCAGGCGTATGTTCGCCATGCTGTGTCTTGCTGTGCCAGTTAAACATCAGAAGGCTGTCAGGACCACAGGGACAATATATTCATAACAATGCCACACAAATCCTGACCAGCTCTCGACAAACAGCTTCATAGAGTAAAAGCAGTATTGTAATCTGATTATATAAATTAGTCCACATATTTTTTAATGTGATTTCACAGATTCTCACAATTCTGATTATTTATTTATTTATTCATTTATTTATTTATTTATTTATTTATTTATTTATTTATTTATTTATTTATTTATTTATTTATTTATTTATTTATTTATTTATTTATTTATTTATTTATTTATTTATTTATTTATTTATTTATTTATTTATATGTCAGAGAACTGGTCTGATGTTAAGCCTCTATACAGCTTTACTAGTGTTTTGCTGATACACACTCTTCTACCTCTACCAGAGATTGGCAGTATGCATAATAAATGTGCTGAATAAGTAAGAGGTTTACATATTCATAAAGCTGTAAGCGAGTATACCTGTACAGCAGGAACACCTTCTGTCTGTTGGAAAAGACAGACATTTTGTAAGGTTAAATCAATTCTAAAAATCATGATTAAATGATCGCAATCATGAATTTATATTTCTGTCATGACATCTCTCGGAGTGTTTGGCATGGTAATGGGTATGACAATGTTGATCTTTTTGGTCTTGGCGGAATAGATCTGCTCTGCTACGCTGCTGCAGAGCAAGTACGGGACTTGCTACTGCCAGTACATACACGACACGCTGCTGTGAGCAAGTAAGACATGCTGCTGCTGTACAAACATGAATTATCCCATAGCAGATCTAAACAGGTGGATACAGTGCATTGGCTCATTTAGTTACACTCAAAGTAGATTATCTAAATTGCAGGATAATAACTCACAATTCTGAAAAAAAAATAAAAATAATTGCAGGACTCAATTGTAAGCTTATATCTCACAAATCTCACTTTTTTTACTCTTTTTTTAATTGGAATTGTGAGACATAAACTCTGGGGGTTGCCAGGAGAACGGTACTTGCCTGACTGCATTGTGCCAAGTGTAAAGTTTGGTGGAGGGGGATTATGGTGTGGGGTGGTTTTTCAGGGGTTGGGCTTGGCCCCTTAGTTCCAGTGAAAGGAACTCTTAATGTCTCAGCATACCAAGACATTTTGGACAATTTCATTCCCCCAACTTTGTGGGAACAGTTTGGGGATGGCCCCTTCCTGTTCCAACATGACTGCGCACCAGTGCACAAAGCAAGGTCCATAAAGACATGGATGAGCGAGTTTGGTGTGGAGGAACTTGACTGGCCTGCACAGAGTCCTGACCTCAACCTGATAGAACACCTTTGGGATGAATTAGAGCGGAGTCTGCGAGCCAGGCCTTCTCGTCCAACATCAGTGCCTGAACTCACAAATACGCTTCTAGAAGAAGGATAAAAAATTCCCATAAACACACTCCGAAACCTTGTGGAGTGCCATCCCAGAAGAGTTGAAGCTGTTATGCAAAAGGTGGGCCAGCACCATATTAAACCCTACGGATTAAGAATGGGATGTCATTAAAGTTCATGTGCATGTAATATAGTGTACATGTTAATGCTTTTGCATTCTCATACAAACATTTTGCATTCCCACCCAATAATCTTTGCATTTGCTTGCAAAGAACTCAAAGTTTTGCGGGCGAACGCAAACTTTCTTGGTCACTGTGATTTTGCCAAGTACAACGTTCCTGAGTCAACTTATTTTGTTGATCCTGGAACAACATGTCAAAAAATGTAGTCCTAACCTTATCCCTACACCCCTAAACCCAACTTACCCCTAAAACCAGAGGCAAATAACACGTTAATAACACTGATGTAGAAGCACCAAACCCTTGTTGTAAGCATAAACCTGACATGAACTGTAAATGCGTCCCTCAAATCTGATTGGTTGATTGGAATGTTGTTCTAGGATCAACAAAGATCTTAATCGAGGAACAAGTTGTACTTGGTGAAATCACGTTCACCAACTTTCTTGGGGGAATGCAAAACTTTTGTGAGAGAATGAAAAAGCATTAACATATAATTTTCCCTCCCATCGCATATTTTTCTCATCATAATCCTCGATCATCGCTACCTCTGTAGGTTCCTTCCATTGACTTGGTTATAGACATAGAACGATTCTCGAGTTAAAAACTCACTGGAGGGGAAATTTCTCTTCTTTTTTAATCCTACAGAATAAAAGTTGGTCATACAGGTTTGGAATGATATGAAGGTGAGTAAATGATGACCACATTTTTATTTTTAGTCAAATTAAATTCAATGAATGTTTCAAACCCTGTTCAGCTATTTTTGGGGTTCTCAAAGCATTCCAGATCACCTAAACCTTTAAAAACAGACTCGGTGATGATACACAGGACAACTTGTTTGAGCAATGTTGCTTTGGCACTTTCCCATTAAGAATGGCCAACAAATTACTATCTGGATACTTTAGATCAGTCGTGGGCCCTGTGTCTTACCTGGTTGCCCATTGATGGCAACATTGCCCAGCAACATTGCTCAAAAAGTTTCCCACTGTATCATCACCTTAACGTATTCATATAATGTTTCAAGTAGTAACTAGCAGCATGCCACATGGAGTTCTGCACACTACCTAACCTCTGATCACAGCAGCTTGACTGATGCAAATCAACAGTTGCCCTTCAGCTATCCTGTTTTGCTCATTAGAATTAATGCACAGTACATTTGCACTTCTAAATGACTAAGTAACTACTTCACCACAAAATCTGAAGGTCGGGAGTAATGTTCTGCTTCAGTTGCATCACATTTCAGATTATGTTTACAGACACATGCTCATCAATACTACAGAGGCTTCCACTTGAGCACTGTACGTCTGCTGAATTCCAAGACAAATAGCACAGCCCAGAGTAGGCAATTACAAAGATCTAAGGTTGTGCATTGCATTGGAAACAGGATTAAACTTGAGTTCCAGTCAAAATTAAGTCACCCCGTGGGACGCAATAAACGTAAAAATGGTTGCTGAAGTCAGTGAAAATTAACCGATGGAGGTCAGCACATTAGTAATAAATAATATAAAGCTCCTGCACAATTACCCTTTACCTTCTGTCCTAGTACAATGGTAAAATATGTGGTCACACACCACTGTCTGTATGACAGCAGCCCAGCTCAGACTGTCTAATAGTTTGGATGTTAGTGGGCAGCATCCAGGGCTTTTTGGGGGGGATTATGGCCGTCTGAGGGAGAGTCTTAGTCTTGCCCAACCCCTCTCAGACCTCACCATCTGCTGCTTTCCACTCTCTTCATCTGGAACAAATCATCTATTGAGAAGACAACGATCCGAGCAAAACCTGATTGTGTTTGTTTGGTCAGTATGTACATTTGCTTATTTGTTGGCCATAATGTAAAGATAATTCCATATAATTATGTTAATTTTTTTATTTACAATTGCAGTTAGCAATTGGTTTAAGCTCTATGCTCAAAAAACAAGTTTCTTGCTTTTAACATGCATTCTGGGGAAAAACAATAAGAATCGAGTCATTAACATTAGTTAAGGCTTTAGGATGAACTAAGCATGTTTTTACAGCATTTTTTTTTTATCTAGGTTAATTTATAAATATACCCTTGTTCAGTTTAAATCCCTGTTTGCTCATGGTTCATTAGATACATGTTGATTTAACTTGAAATGTTAAAAAAATTTGAATACACTATACAGTTTAAAAGCTTAAGATTTATAGTTTTATTAATTTACTTTTACTTTCATTTACACATTAATTTGATGTAAACGTATATGCGTTTTGGCTGATCATTTACACGACAGCAGTGTTTTGGGGTCCTGAAAACGTAAGCTTTGAAAACGGGTTTCAAAGAGCAGGTTTTTGCTGAAAAACCTATTCAGTCATAGTCACGATGTAAACAACAAAAACAAAAATTTGTGAAAACGGTAACATCATGCGCATGCGTATATGTTCAGTCTATATGCGCATAGTGTTTCTTTACAAAGTACCAAATACTGGTCTGGCATGAATAATACGATTTTAGTCGTTTTCGTGGATTCGTGTGAACGGGGATAATTTTTACAACGTTGTCATCTGTACGTGAAAAAGTATATATATATGTATATATATTATTTAAGACTAATGGCTGCTAAAAAATGTCAAGATATTACTGTTTTTACACTATTTTTGCAGCATTGGTGAGCATAAGAGACTGTGGGCCCTATTTTAACGTCAAAGCGCGAAGCGCAAGTAACTTTGTGGGCGGGTCTCGGCGCTGTTGCTATTTTCCCGGCGGGATAAATGGCTCTTGCGCCCGGCGCAAATCTAAAATGGGTTGGTCTGAAGTAGCTTCATTATTCATAGGTGTGGTTTGGGCGTAACGTGAATAAACCAATCCGAGCGTCATCCAACATTCCCTTTAAAAGCAGGTGCGCAAGTTCCATTATGGATTGCTATTATTATGGCGTATTTACCAGGCGCACGCCAGAGCGGTTCACAGCCGAGGAAACTGATGTTCTTGTAAGAGCAGTGAAAGACAGAGAAGTGAAGTTGTAATGTTGTACATTATGGTAAAGGTGATTTCACAGTCTTTTTTTTTTTCAGTCTTTCAGTTTTTTCAGTCGATTTTTTTTCCTGGTTCTTGACGGACAAACCAATTTGTCAGATGTCCTTATATACATATATGTCTTGCCACTATTGGGCAAACAGGTCTTATCCTTAATTATTACAATTAGCCTGAATCATTTGTAAGCTAGATTTATGCCTATTTTTTCACATCTTCGTGGCACACCACAATGATTTCCGTCATCTCATGTGTTAATATTTTTTTAGTGTAACAATTTATGATTTGCAAAAATAACTGTTGCATCTGTGTAGATTACATGAGCAAAGTGTATGCGCGTTGTGCACGCTATACATTATGGTCAAGCATGCGCCCTTAAAATAGCAGAATGAACAACGAGCAACGCGCCACTGACTTTAGACTAGGTTTTTTCTGGTCAGTGGCGCAATTGTTTAATGGAACAGCAAAATAGCACCAAGGATTGTTTGCGCCGGAACACGCCTCCTTTTTTGTGCTGAACCACCCAGGGAGCGCAAGTTCATTCACTAGTTTAGCGACGTGCTTCTGTGGAGGGAAAAGCGCGCTTTGCGCAGGTGCAAAATAGGAATGACATGCGTCGGTGTACAAAGTCAATTGCGCTGGGTGCAAGATAGGGCCCTTTATGTATGTACAGTAGAAATTAAGATTAAACACGAATAAGAAATGCTCTAAAAATATTGTTCTTTGTTAGTTCATGTTCATGCATTATAACATTACAAATTAAACCTTTTCAACTCTATTCTAGTCAAACAACATTTCACTAGTTTAATCATGTATGTAACTTGTTTTTTACTGGCAATATACTGTTAGCAGAAATGACCATGCACTGAGGGTCCCAATACCCTGCCCATCTGTTGAGTACACAAGTTTAAAGACACCATGTGGGCCAGTTAGACATGAAAACGGCGGAGCCATACTATGGGATTGTTGCATCATCACCCTGCTCTACCAGCCTTCCACTGAGTCCTTTATCAGTCTTCAAATAGCAAATCAAGAAGAGGGATGATAGGTTTAAAACAAAGGGAGTAAAATAAACAGAGAGAATTATAGGAAAAGCTGTTGTACTGCTGAAACTAAAACAAGGAGCTTTGCCAAAATCTTAAGTTTAATGAAATTACCTTTCGTATTTTGGTGGACTCCATAAAAGATGAATTAATTCAATTTGATTTTGTAGGAGGCACAGGAGTGGTGGGGCGGCTGCAATAGTGCATCTAGTGATGCAATACTGGGCGTGTTGACAGCAATTTCGGCTTCTGGCAATGTGTGGTTTTGCTTCTGTCGCAGCACACACCTGTGGATACAAAAAGAGGAAAAATTGTTATTGTGTGTGAGAAGATGCTGCCTGCTCTGACAAAACCCTTAAGGATTTCCATGCCTGTATATTTACAAAAATGGAGAAGAAAAAAAGCAACAGCAACATACAAAGATTCCACTTGCTGAGGAATAACATTGGGATTAGGCACCTCATTCTAGCCTTGACCGGCGCAATGGCCAATCAACTGCCATCATTATGTGTCCCATATGAAACATAAAGAAAAGTTCAGTCAGTTTAATCACTCAGTAATCGGCTTTATTGAATCAATGAGGATAGCTTTCAATGAGGAACAGCTTTCTAATGTCATTTTCTGGTAATGTCATTTTCAATGACATTACCAGAAGTCTTAAATGAGCCTATATGTATTTCGTAATAATCCAATTTGGAGGTTGCTTCCTTCGAAGATCCCCATTCGAAGACAAATTGTGTCAAAGTGGCGCGATAAAGGCTGTCCGAATTTGAAGGTTCCTTCGAATTTGGCCTACAAATGCTTCCTTTTTGAAGGAGTGGATACTTCGCAGCCTAGCCTATACCAAGATTCATTGCGTGCCAATGACGACAGGATGTTTTTAAAAGCAAGCGGTGGGTGATTTTTTTGTGGCAGCCGAGGAATACACTTTTAAATGTATATTGTGTTTTAACTTACTCAAATAGTTAGTGAAATAAATGTTAAAAACCAGTCTTTAAAAAAAAACTTAAACATAAACAAAAAATAATACCACTGTGCGGCTTCATTTGGTAGGAGGTCTGAGGCAAAACTCTAATATTTTGTTTTGTTTTAGGGAGCGAGGAGCAAACTGTTCAATTTATTAAGATGAGGAGAGAACTGTGGAAACACAACAGTAAATGTATTTACTGGGGCCAAAAAGTCTGCCAGTGTGGCTTGCCTTGGAGGTAAGGCAACGACCCATTTGTAATATTTCCACTTACCCTTCTTGTGCATTATACCATTTATGTACAATACATATTATTACGTTACAGTTAAATTAGCCCTCAAAAAGCACACAATAAGACACCCAGTAGATAAGACAATACTTGAGGTTATCGGCTTACTCTGAGTAAACTTGCCAAGTCACATAACCCTGCTTTCTGGAATATTCCCCATAGTGCAAGTAAACCATTCTGATCCACTATGTGTAAACACCACAGCGTTTGAGTGGTCTAACATTGGCTCAACCAATGATGTGTATTTGTGCAATGACAGGCTAATTGTTCCACTTCCATCACACCTGACAAAAAGCTCTTTGACTGTGACTATCAACTCATGAGAGTGCACACCACCATACAGCCATTCATCATTGCCAACACTAGCTGTTCATTATCTTCCACATCCATGAGCAGAACTTCAGCTCCATGTGTGCTCAAAGTGCTAATGACCTTACCTTTCTCATGCAGCTATGGCAGCCACTCCAGCTTTGTTTTAGTTATTTTAGTAGTTCAACTTTCAACTGCCAAGGCAACATTTCTCTCTTCTTTTTTTTTAAGTAGAAGGGTTTTTTTATTTTGTATTTTATTTCTGTTAATGTTTATTATATTTCAAGTATGAAAATTGGTTTTAGTTTTAGTTAACGCTAACACTGCATTTCAATTAGTCATTTGATCCAGGTCACATAAACGGTCTTTGCAGTGTTCATCCAAGCCAATCTCACGGCAATTTGTACGTTTTTTATGAGGTGGCAAATTCTTACAAATTCGTACAACCTCACTCGTAAGAATTCATACGATTTTTGCTAAATCATACGCATTTTACGAGTTTCCCAATTCATACGAATGACCTACCCCTAACCCTGCCCCTAAACCTACCCATCACTGGGGTTTAGACAAATTGTACAAATTCATACAAGTGATATTGTGCGAATTTGTGCGAATTAGCAACCTCAGAAAAATATGTACGAATTGGTATTGAGATAGCGTTGGTTCATTGCACAAAGCTTCTGAATGATCTCAAAACACTAATACTGTGGTTGTATAGACTAGTATACTTTGTAATCGCATGAAAAAATGTGACCAGTATATAATTCAAAATATCTCCTTTTGTGTTCCAATCATACGTGTTTGCAACAACATGGGCGAGTTTTGTAAAAAAAAAAAAACTGTTGTGGGTGTGAACTAATCCTTTAGAACAAGCTGTACACATGCAACTGAACTGTTGGATAGCTGCCGGGTTCAGACTACACAATATTTTGTCTTTTATGATAGACACAGAGTCAAATTATGCGATTTTGACTCTTAAATTCTTGTTGTGTCGTGGACAAGAAACATTTCAGACTACACATTGCTTCCTGAGCAATCAACGCTTGCTGTCTTAAACAATGTGTGTGATGTCACAGAGAGAGAGAGAGAGAGAGAGAGAGAGAGAGAGAGAGAGAGAGAGAGAGAGACTGAGAGACTTTGACTTTTAAAATCCCTTTATTAATTCAATTACTTTAGGGATTTATCAATATAAATGTATATAAAAACAAGTAAAAAAATATCACAAACAATTCCACATGTTTTCAATCATCAATACATTAGAAAATGTTTAAATTAAAGCCTCCATTCAAATCAGGTTCACAGATAAAATTATTAAAACCCCAAAACTGAAAAAAAGACTGAACATTATGTGTAAGGCTATAAAAAGCATACTCTACCGTTAACCTTTTTTTAACAAAACATTTTGTCAATAAAATGGGATCAATACACCCTCTTTCTTCAACCTTAATCTTTCTAGTACACCAAATTGCCAACTTCACCATTCCATAAAGGAAGTTAAGAATAATTGTTTTTTACTTGTTTTCTACAGAGTATTTTGGTCCATAAATAAACAAAGAATTGTTCAATATTCCCATTAACTTCAGACTCCAAGCCTTCACTAACTGCATCAAATTTTTAAGGCAATGACATTCCATAAATGTATGAACCACAGTTTCTGATATATTACAAAAAGGACAACCCTCCCCGACTAAAGGATTCAGTCGTGCAATGTGTCTACTAAATGTGTCTACAATGTGTCTACTATGAGAGCTACTAAAATCATCAGAGACATTAATCACCCTGCAAACTCTCACTTCACCCTGCTGCCATCTGGTAAGCGCTTCCGTAGCCTGATGGCAAAGACTGAAAGACTCAGGAGGAGTTTCTTCCCCCAGGCCATCAGACTCCTGAACTCAGTCACGTGACTCACTTCACCCCCGCACACACATAAACATCCAGTCTTTTAACATTAACATCCACATACTGCAATTGCACTGCACTTTACGTCCCTATTGTTACTGCGTAACAACCTGTAATAAATCTTGCACATTATACTTCTTTATATATACATATTATATATTTTATGTTAACCACTTATTTTTAAGTCTACAGTTTATCTCACTTATCATATCCACATATTTTTTATATTTTTATTTTTATCTTATTTCCTATTTTTATCTTTTACTTGATTTATTTATAATTCTACTTATGTTAATACTTTTTATTCTAATTTTATTCTATTTCTATTTAATTTCTTGTAACTGTTATTTGCACTGTCCATGGAGCGGACCTGTTTACATTTCACTGCCAGTTGTATATTGTGTATATAACTGTGTATGTGACAAATAAAACTCTTGAATCTTGAATCTTGAATCTTGAATCTGTTTGTAGCTAAGACTCCATGTACAATTCTCCACTGCAGATCTCCTACTCTCTTCTCAGTGGGTTTTTTGTACATGGACCGCCAGCTACCTTTCGGGGAAGAGTCTGACAGCACTACAGTCCATTTGCTTTCTTTTAGGTCTTTAAGAGCTTGATAGTTCATATGTTTTACACTTGCTATGTATAAAGTTCTTTTAGATAGATCATTGAACACTCCCATTTCAGGAGTACTCAAAGAAAGCAATTTTGTAGGAATTTCTTCATGATAATCCTTTTTCATCGAAAAAACAAATTCTGGGAAAACTAGAGACTCTTCTTCATCTCCTGTACACGTCTCTTTGAGAAAATCTTTAGCTGAAACAGGTAGTACAGCTTCTAGGTCCTCTAGCATCCATTTGGCGAGACGCACAGACCTGAAACCAACTTTTTGAGCAAGTTCATCAGCTTCAATCCACCCATTTTCTGCCCTTAGGTCCCGAAGCACAGATATTCCAGCAGAAAACAAACTTGATCTTATAGTCTCAGAGTTCAGAATCTCGACAGGAAAAAGAGGATTAAAAAACAGGGATTCATTAAACAGCCATGGACCTGGTTTTGGCCACTCTCTTGAAACAGAAAACAGTTGCTATACTTCCAGAACGTTGATGTAAAAAGGGTTAAGTCCACCCAAAGGAGTTCTCTTTAGTGTCATGGTAAATAGCTGTTTGTCTAGACCCATTCTTCCAGCTTTGCGTAAAAGAGCACACATTAGTTCCATCCATCCGTGATTCTGGTGATATAGCAGGCGCTGAACAGCCTGCATTCGGAAAACTGCCACTCTAGCTCGAATGTCTATCAGTCCTTGTCCCCCTTCTTGTACAGGAAGGTAGAGGACAGCAGCTCTTAACCAGTGTTGACCAGACCAAAAGAAGTTAACAAGTCGCCTTTGAATTTCATCGATTAAACTTCCAGGTGGATCCACAACCATAAATTTGTGCCAAAGCATTGAGGCGATGAGATTGTTGGCAATCAGTGCTCTCCCCCTATATGATAGCTGGGGTAGCAACCATTTCCACCTAGACAACCTCGCACAGACCTTCTCCACTAAACCCTCCCAGTTCTTCTTTTTGTATTCCTCTTGACCAAGATACACTCCTAGATATTTTAACCCAAGTGTGCCCCATTGAACATTATTAGGGAGTTTTGGCAAAGACAGATTCGTTTCAGTAGAACCATACCACACAGCTTCTGTTTTACCCCAGTTCAACCTCGCTGACGAAGCTCTTTCATACATTTTTAAAGACTCCTCTAAATGTAATGCATCTTCCTGCTGTCGAACTATTACAGTTATGTCATCAGCGTATGCGGACAACATAATTGACTCTTTTCTCAAACTGCCATCTATAGTTAACCCTTTTAGTTTACGTCTAAGTAAACACAATAAGGGTTCAATCGCCAAGCTATACAGTTGGCCAGACATTGGGCAACCTTGTCTGATTCCTTTTTGTATTTTGACTGGTATACTTAAACCACCTCCTATTTTTATCATACTCTCAGATCCTTTATAAAACACTTTTAACCATGGTATTAACTTCTCCCCAAAACCAAAACATTTTAAAATATAAAACAAGTACTGATGGTCGACACGATCGAATGCTTTTTCTTGATCTAAAAGATATTAGACCAGCACCAACATTATACATTCTTAAATATTCAAACAGATCTCTCATTAAAAACAAGTTATCATAAATACTTCTTTTGGGAACACAATAAGACTGATCTTCATGTACCAAAGAACCTAAAACAGTCTTAAGACGATTTGCAATACATTTAGACAATATCTTATAATCAGAATTAAGAACAGCAACAGGTCTCCAATTTTTTAGTAAACACAAATCTACTTTCTTTGGAAGAAGAGAAAGGACAGCCCTTTGACAACTTTTGGGCAATACCTTCAATTTATAGCTTTCTTCAAAAACTTTGAATAAGTCCTGTCCAATAATTCCCCAAAAAGATTTAAAAAATTCAGCTGTAAGTCCATCAAGACCAGGTGCTCGACTAGTTGAGAGTTGTTTTACTGCATCAGTTACTTCTTCAAAGGTAATGTTGGAGTCTAGAAAAAGTCTTTCGACTTCTTGCAGAGTTGGTAAGTCTTTAAAAAGTTCACTTGTTGTGTTGAGATCAATGTCTTCTTTTTCAAATAATTTAGAATAAAAATCAACAGCAGTTCTTCTCATCATTAAAGGATCTGAAGTGATGCTTCCATCAGGTTTTCGTAAACAATGCATACAATTATTATGAATAACCTTTTTTTCTAAATTAAAAAAATATTTTGTAGGTGCATCCATATCATTGATAGAAATAAACTGTGCTTTAACAAGTGCTGACTTCACTTTTTCTTGTAAAATAACCCTTAATTCATGTTTTTTTGATAAAAAATTTCCTTGAACTCCCATGTCATTATTATTAATCATCATACCATACAATGAAGTAATATCATCTTCTACTTTAAACATTTTCCTTTTTATATTACTCCAAGCTTGTGATGAATATTGTTGGCAAAATAACTTAATTTGAACTTTTCCCACCTCCCACCATTGAAGCAGATTTTCATAATTGCTTTTTTGTTCAATCCAGTGGCTCCAAAAAATCTTAAATTTTTCATGGAAATCAAGATTTTCTAATAACTTATTACTGAATCTCCAATAAGACCAATAAGGAGTTGTCTGAGTTGAAATAATATTTAAAGAAATTAAATGATGATCTGAAAAAGAGATTGGGCTTATATTTGTCTTTTCAATTCTACTACACAATGTATTCTTGACATAAAATCTATCTAGACGTGCTGCACTGACCCTATTTTCTGTCACTTTAATCCATGTATATTGTTTAACTGCTTTATTTTGTTCTCTCCAGATATCAATAAGCCCACATTGTGTGGCAATCTCTCTTAAAGATGCTGCTGATAAAAAATGGGGTTCTTCACCATTCCTATCACAAGTAAAATCCAATGTACAATTCCAATCGCCTCCAATCACTAAAAAATCCTCATTAATATAAGAAGAAATCACATCTTTAAGTTTAAGAAAAAAAGCAATCCTCTCACTACCTGTTGTAGGAGCATAAACATTTATTAAAACAAACTCTCTATTTTTTATTTCAACTTTGAGAGCAAGTAGGCGTCCTTTAACTATCTCTTTTTTAGACAAAATATTTGCTTTACAACTGGGTGAAAATAATATTGCTACCCCTGCAGAAAGGTTGGTACCATGACTCAAAACCTGATCTCCCTCCCACCACATTTCCAAATCAGTTTCATTGTCTTCATTACTGTGCGTTTCTTGTAGAAACATAACCTGTATACCTTTCAAATTTAAACATTCTTTTAATAATGGCCATTTACTGCTATCCCTTGCCCCATATTTAAGGACCCTACTCTAATAACATCCATAGTAAACAGGGAAAGAAAAAAAGAAAGATAGAAACACAGAAAAAGCCAAATCCCCATGTGCACTTATTTAGAGTTGGATCTAGTAGACCTACGTTTACCCTTATTCTTTTTTATTTTTTGCCTGACCACTGTCAGATATTTCTTTAATCTAAACCTTTTTTGCTGGGACAAAACTTCAATGCTACATTCTTTACGAGCTTTGATTACGGATGCAATAAATTTCTCTAGGTCAGGAAAAATTTCTTCAATATCTACACTCCTTCCTTTGGTTTCATCTAGGAAACGATTAATCTGCTCGACAGAATAACAATCTCCAAACCTACTGACATCAACATCAACACACGAATCATCAAGGGCGAAATTGTCAATCACACATTGGGGGGGACAGCTGTGGGACTTTTTGTGGTGGCGCATGCACACATTATTTTAATCAAAATGAAATAAAAGTCAGAGTTTGAATGTTTGTAATTGTGTAACACAACAAGGAATTTTCTTACATCTGATCGTCAAACCAACGTATACTCACCCTGTAATGATTACAACATCGGCTGTAATCGGCAATAAAAAAATTTTTTTGTGTGTTGTAAATAAAATTTATTCTGAAGCAATATTCTCACCAGTGTTCAATCAGCTTTGACATATGCATA
The DNA here is from genome assembly GCF_949357685.1 of Gobio gobio. NCBI lineage: Eukaryota > Metazoa > Chordata > Actinopteri > Cypriniformes > Gobionidae > Gobio > Gobio gobio. The sequence goes on from NC_137099.1 coordinate 46,549,020, forward strand.
TTTGTGATATTTTTACCTTTTATAAAGGGCATTTTCCCCTAATCTTATTAAATATAGGCTATGATTCAGATTTCCTTTTATATTCTTAAATTGGATCAATAAATTAAATTAGAAGACGACACTGGCTGTTACCAGTCAAATTAAATAATTTACACTGAAAAATTACAACTGCATTAAATAATGTTATGAGATTGTTTTAAAAAAAAATTGAATATACAAATAAGAAATGTTGGAAAGATGAAACTAAACCACCAGTAGGTGGCAGCAAGTGACCGTCTGAATGAGCGAGTCATTGAGTCGATTCGTTCAAACGCTGATTCATTCAAGAATGAGGCGGTCGTTTAGGCATAGTTCATTGAATCTTTGATTCTATCGATTCATTCAAAACGCTGAATCATTCACTAACACGCTGTTGCTGTGACACTCGTTCTGCTGTGTTCTTTTGGAACTATTTTCGCTGCTGAAATAGAACAAAAACACTCAATATTGCATCAAAATGTAAGTGACGTAATGTTAATAATTGTTTATGGAGCTGTCATTTGAAATCAGTGTCATTTTCAGTCGTGATGTTATTCAGGAAAACAGCACTCTTGGTAATGTGACATTGCAACTGTATCATGTTATAAATATAATAAACTCCACATTTCTACATGTTTACGGCAGTGTGTTAACTGAGTTTCTCTGTGTGAGCGGTGCACATGTCTCGATTTCTCCTCGAGAGGCTGCGCGAGCGTCAACAAGCGTTAGTTACCGTCAGTTCATTATACATTATTATCATTCACTGTCAATCGCCACTTACAGTAATGAATGCAGAATCATTCTTGCATTTGGGTGATTCCCTAGTTATTTTTGTTAATGACGTTTTGTCAGGCTACTTGTCCGTCGGGCAAATAAATTATCTTTCACTTGCCCCTTCAAAAAATCCACTTGTCCCGGACAAGCGTTAATGTCGAGCCCTGGCCTACAGTAATGTTAGCTAGCTGTCGGCTAGCCTGTCAATAGTCCCTCCCATTCATTCAAGCTGCATAGTATGACAGTCGAAATTCACAAATTTTACAATTCGAAATTCTTGTGAAATTCACCTGGCCGTTATCTAATGGGATTATGTCAGCCAAATACAGAATATTTACCATTCATAGATATGTGCCAAATGTCTGTCAGATTTCGCGCTCCTAACTCTTCTTCTTCTGTTTGTTTTTTCCTAACTCACTGACGGTGCACAAGCTACTAAAGGTATAGGGAAAACATGGATTTCAGGAGAAATAGGTTTTGTTAGTGTATAGTGTAAGACCAGTCGAATGGATTTGGGAAATGGATCTGCCGGGATTTTATATTTTCGGAGCTGGAAAGAAAGACGTATTTGCAATCACATCGATATTGTCCGCATAATCATACAGTATGATCAAATATTGGGGGGGACAAATTGTCCTTCTTTGAATATTGGGGGGGACGTGTCCCCCTGTCCCTCCATAGAATTACGCCTATGCGAATCATCATCTCGTATACTGTCATTCTCGGACTCATTTTCAGCTTCATCGTTTGAACATGTAATACTTTCCTGCATCCTATCATCCTTGAAACTCGAAGCACCCGGATCAATACAACTATTAGAGGAAAATTCTTCGTCTCTACCCTCAGTACTTTCAGACACATTTGCAATAACCTTTACTCCATCACAAGCTTCATTTTCTCCTTTTGTTTTATCCTCGTTTCGAGCACCTGCATTACTCAGCGCTTTTTTCACCGCGATCACACCACTACTCTCAGCCAGCAATCCTGATGTCCCCTGCTTCTTCCTCGGCCTGTTTATGAGGACAAGAAAATCTCTTGTGGCCGATATCGCCACACTCAAAGCAACGCAAATTATCCGTACTCGCGTAAACCATGTATGAACTATCACCATATGTCACACGAAACGAAACATCCAGTGTTTTACTAGGAGACGTCAAAAACATGAAAACTTGTCGTCTAAAAGACAACACATGTTTAAGTGCAGCAGATTTGCAACCCAACGGAATCGTTTTAACAGCACTAGCCATCTTTCCAAACCGGGTTAATTCTCGCACAATCGCATCATCTTTAACGAAAGGGGGTACGTTGGAAATTGTCACTTTTGTAGCTGGTGCATGAAGAGGTGTAACGGCTACAAAAGTTTCTTTTACCCAAATTCCACTTTCAATTAACCTGAATACCAGTTGCTCATTTTTTACAAAGACGACGACAGCCTTGTTCATGCGAGAAGCAGAAATAATATTTTCATGGCCTACCTGTTCTCCTGTCGCTAACAGCACGTCCTCAATCGCTGTACCTGCCTCGGGAACGCACCTGAAACCATTCCGAAGCGACAGTGGCTCTTCCCCCGCGGGGGTAGACGCCATCCCGCTCACCAACAAACAAACACCGCGCAAACTTAACACAATCCAAATTATCAGTGAATCAGAAAAAAAAGAAAGAGAAAATAAATAAATAAATAAATGATTAAACCCGGTGAAGAAAGAAAAAAAAAAATCAATAAACTGTAATAAAGTTTGGAAACTTCACGCTCGTGCCTCTCACACACCGCACTCACTCCCGTCATGCATCACCTCAGAGAGAGAGAGAGAGAGAGAGAGAGAAAGAGAGAGAGCTATAACACACAAGAACATCCCTTGGGTAAAAAACTCAAGGCACTGCAGAATTCTGGCCATGGTCTCCTGGCACCTGGGTCATGAATTAAACAGCATTCATGATTTAATAACATGAGAAGAATGAATCATTTAGAGGAGAGTCACAATGAGCTATGACCATACAGAAGTGTAGGCTAGTAGGGACTGTTTGACTGCAGCGCTCATGATCACACATTTGGACCCATCCACACTTTCTGCCCAGTCCCTGTGACTGTGACACACAAAAAAGTGCTCTAGAAACGTCTTCTCTGTGATGTTTGACGGATATTCTCCCTAAGCTCCTTCCCATGCGAAAGATGGAGACTAATGCTGTCGTAGCATTTCCTCTCTATAAATGTACTGAATGTGGCACAAGCTGTAGCACATCTGATTGATGTGTGAAGAGGGCTTCCTGGAAAAGTGCAGTTTTACACAAGATTACATTTTACAGACTGAGCTAGAACTTGGCCTAGGGCCCTATGAAATCTCTTTTTTGTTGTTTGTTTTGTTTTTTTCAGTTTTCCTATGTATTTTTTCGGTTTCTGGATTCAATTTTAGCAATCAAAAAAAACATGTTTAATTAATTGAAATCAAACTGATGATAATTATTTATTATTAAAAAGTATGGTTGGGTATTATTAAAATTTTTGTGATTCTGATTCTGCTTATCAATTCCAATTCTTAACATTTCCCACGGATCCAATATACTTCATGTTTTCTTTCTCAACTGTTTATGTTCACTTAGGACATCATCAACTGTGTTTAAAAGGATATTTTGACATAATTGTGTGTGTATTTGTCCATTCAAGTGCAAGAAGATGCAAAAGAGACCTCAATTCAGTATTCGTGCACTATATGAGAGGTGACTTTTTTGTGCTAACTGGAATACATTTTTGACTATAAAATCCTATTTAAAAGTAAAATTGATTAAAAGTTTAACAAAAAATACATAGTGTTTTCAGTTTTACATTTCCTTGATTCCATTTTAAGAGAATGTCATTAAAGAATTTCTAATCAATTGAATTCATAAAACTTTAAGAATGTAATATTTTATTGTTTAATATTTTTATATTTTATAATAATAATATTAATACAAGTAATAATTATAATAATAATAGGGCCCCATTAATTGTTTTTTTTATTATCAGAAATTATGTGTTGTCCGTTTTAACATTTGATACAAAATGTATGATTAAAATTGTAGTAATGAAATGAAGGCATGCACAAAACATTAACAGAATTTTGATTCATTCCTTTTTTAGTACATTTTGTGCTCTCCACAGTTTAATTGTATCCTTACCATGAAATAAAGCACAAAAGACATTTGGAAACCTATCGAGTATTACAGGCTTATGCCTATTATCAGAATGGCTTATAAGAGAACCTTTCACACAAAACAATATAAGAAAATATGTCACTGTAAAATTCACCACTACATTTTGATTAACTCCCATTATGATTAAGAACCTCTACAAGACAGGATGAAAAATCCAGGGTTGTAGTTCCATTAAAGAAAGCAGATCTGTCAGGCTGAAGTGTATAATTTTTAAAATATGTTACATTGATTTGTTAAATTGTTTATCCCAACCATATTGACATAGCAACATTGGCTTCATCTCATTTCATAGTCTGTGAATTCTGTGGGTAGCATTTGTTGACCCCCGTTTCTTTCTGTGATTGACCACAGCTCAAATTAACCCTTAAATGCATACCTCGGGTGTTTAGCGACCCGAGACGTCATTCACTACCCTCCTCCTCATTCATTTTTTAAAGTTAGACAACAACCTTCTTAGTATTCCTCAATCAATCCATTTTAAACAATATAACAAGAAAAATTATAATTGAATGCCTGTTTTTCCACTAGTTTTTTGTCAAAATTGTATAGGGTCGCTAACGACCTGAGGTGTGTAAGATTGTATGCATTTTTCATCTGCACAATAATAAATAAATCTATAATGACGAAATGAGTGCAATTCACCTTTATTCCACAAGGTGACAATGTCTGATACACAATGATGAAGTGACGTTTCACTCATATTTACCTCAGACAGAAAACAAAACAATAATATATATATAATCTGCAAATTTTTGCAGAGCAAGTACTGAATGCAATCAAATATTAATGTCACTGTCACTTGATGATGGATCTGGTGAAGGAAGCTGTCAGTGATCAAAATATTTATTTTGAAGACGTTGAAAATGAGTTTTGAGGATATGCGTGAGATCGCGAATATGAGGGAAATACTGAATGTACTGGGAAATGAGTTCTGACGAGGACAGTGGTGATGGTATAAAACATCTGCTCAAACTGAACCCTTCCAAGCTCCAAAAGGTAACGAAAAATGTTTTATTTTATTCTTCTGTAATTGTTACTCAAATATCAGGAGTTTTATTTATTATCGCGACAGGTATAGATCTTTCCATGTTAGATATAGATCCGGGGCGCTAAAGACCCGAATATGTAAGAATGTTTGGCAAAACAGTCATGCATTTATGGGTTAATTAACTTACTGTTTGACTCAGGAGTTTGTGCATACAGTGCATCCGCAAAGTATTCACAGCGCTTCACTTTTTCCACATTTTGTTACACTGTTAGACATTTATAAGAGATTTTACAGTAACTTACTGGCAACACTGTTGCCAGTAAGTTACTGTATTTGAGATTTACAGTACAATAACCGCATTTCAGTTTACAGTAACTGCATGTTACTGTAATTTTGTAATACAGTACCGTTACTGTAAACCTTGGTTAACAGTGCATTAATCCTAATCCTATTCAATCATTAATACTTACTGAATTACATTAATTATTACATTAATCTATCCTACAGAAGTAATTCAAACTTACACAAATTATTATGAAATATAAAATTCTTTATTTAAAACATTTTAAGTGCTTTAACTTAAACATGTAAATGTGTGGATCCTCAAATCAAATCTTATTTTCAGAAAATCATGTATAAAAGTAATCAGAGTGCATTCAATATCACTTATTTTACATGTTATTTACATTTACATTTATGCATTTGGCAGACACTTTTATCCAAAGCGACTTGCATTGCATTCAAGATACACATTTTACATTTTGTCAGTTCTTGCTTTCCCTGGGAATTGAACCCATGACCTTGCTAGCGCCCCACACTATTGTTTGAGCTACAATTTTAAAAACTCTGCAGAAAATAGTTGGTAGAATACTATAAATAGTTGGTTGAAGAATACTGTAACTTTGGTGCAAAATACACTTATACATGAATAAAATATAAACAAAGAGCAAATTAATTCTGAAACAAGTTATCACAACACAACACAACACAAACACAAGTTTAATGTCTGTACCGATCTGTGTCATCTTCCACATTGGATGATTTCAAACAGGAACCAGGATTCTGCTCCATTATGGCAAGAAGTCCCTCTAGATAAGAATGATATGAAGTTAGTCATACAATTTGAGTATACATGAAACTTTTTACACTGTTGGAATTTAATAAAAAAAAAAATAATCCCATTACAATTCATCATAATGGTAAAATAGTATTTTATACACAGTTAACACTGAGGTACACCTAACTAAACGTACGCTGTCTAGTCTAATCCAGTCCTGCAATGCCTTCATGAAGATGTGAAATGAAATGTTCAGTTTTTGTTTTAGCTGGTGATTCAATGTTATGAATATTTTGAAGAATGTACTTTGTAGTGATGCTGAACCTGATTGCATATTAGAGAGGTGTCTCTGTTTTTTAGCTTAACAAAATTTATATTGAGTAAAAAACTAAAGAAAACTGTCAGTACATAATAGTAGCAGCAGCACAAACCAGGGCTCTGAACCGGTTCAAGGAACGAAAACGAAAACCGGAAATGAACGAAATTTTAAGAGGAACAAAAACGAAAACGAAATCAAAATCAATTTGAATCGTTCTGAACAGAAACGTTAATTTGAAATTACAATTAACCGGTTAATAACGTTATTTTATCGTTCTCTTTAATATTTTAATTTGGCAGTGACCAATCATGAATAGAGTAGGCTAGTAGCTACAGCATGTGACGTTGACGGATCAAGCGTGAGTGAAATGCCCGCGCAGCAGTCATCTATGAATCTACCGGTACGCAAGTCAGTGCAGAGCGCGCATTTTCATGCCTCAAGTACATTTCTTTCCCCGCTGAGGTCTACAATGAAATTGCAGGTATTGGAGGACATTCTTTTCGAACGTTTAAATAAGCAGTACGGACTTTAAGCTCAAATAGACTGATTTAGGCTAGTTTATGGATTTTGTTTAAAGGTCCCCTTCTTCACGATTCCATTGTTCAAACTTTAGTTAGTGTGTAATGTTGCTGTTAGAGCATAAATAATACCTGTAAAATTATAAAGCTCAAAGTTCAATGCCAAGCGAGATATTTTATTTAACAGAAGTTCCCTTTCAAAGCCTACAGCGAACGGCTGGCTTGGACTACATCCTGGTACTTCCTTCTTTAATTACGTCAGTAGAGCAGTTGAACAGACTAACCTCCGCCCACAAAAAAACGCGAAAAAGGGGGCGTGGTCTTGTTGCTGTCCCACGTGGAGAAGAGGACGGTCGCGTGGAGAAAAGGAACTGTTGCGTTGAGTGTGTTTATCGCCATGTCATCGAGACGCTGTTATTTTCATCCAGGAGTCAAATCACCTTTGTTTGGCTTTCCCAGGGACGCTGTAGAGATTATTGAACGCATCTCTCCGTTAAGAGGCGTGACCTTTCCAACGTGCGCTAAACTGCTGTCAAATTACAACACAGGAACCGCTTTCACGTGCGCTAAGCTGCGGTCAAATCACAGCACAGGAACCGCTTGCACAATCAGAACTCGTTACGTGTTTCTGAAGGAGGGACTTCATAGCACAAGGAAATCACCAGCCGTTTTTAGGACAGTGGAAACAGCAGTACACAGATAAGTAAATTGTGTGAAAAATACTGTGTTTTTTTACACGCGAAACATGAACACATGTTATATTGCACACTGTAAACACAATCAAAGCTTCAAAAAAACACGAAGAACGGGACCTTTAAGCCTGTCCAAGCAGGCTACTATCAAACATTTTTCCTATAGTCTTTCAGATTGCCAATACAGGACAGGTCAATGTTTTCTATATAGACGGTTGATGCTTCGTATTAAATGGTATGTTATATTGTATTAAATGATCAAGCTTTATTAGCTGACTGAATTTGATTATGTGATGCAAGGACGTGTTGCGCAGTGTTTGCTTTGAAATTAGCAGTTGACGGTGCATTAAAAGAGCAATGGTTATCCAGTTTATTTATTCTTTATTCATGCAATTTTTAAAACAAGTCGTATTGAAAAAAAGTTATGTACAAAGAATGTTATCACTCTTCTGAAAATAATTTGGCATAAGAGGGCCACTTTAGATTGTCTAACGCTCCATTAAAACAGGTCCGCTGTTTATGCTTTGTCATTCTAATGCATGTATTTCTGGTTTTAAAAATGTTATGAAATAAATATTCAAGTTTAATTACCATGCATTATATTATTATTGAGTGAAAATAAGTCTATTTATACATATTTGTTTAAAGTATAGGCTAAATTAAAATAACGTTATTAACCGGTATTTTTTCAAATCAAACCGTTTTCGGAACAGTAATGTTTATTGATGAACGCAAAAACGGAAATGCTATAATATCGATTCTGCTCGGAGTGAACCCATTGATATTTTTTTCCGTTTTTAAGCCCTGGCACAAACTACATGCTCCAAAAAAGTAATATTACTGAATCACCTCAACATGATTTCACAAACTATTTAATCAAAAACAACAATGTAACCTTTTATTGCAGGATGGATTACATGTATACTGCATTAGCTTTAGTAAGGTATCCTCAAACTTAATGCTGCATTCACACGGGGCGCCGGCGTTAACGCTTCTCATTTACTTTGAATGGGTGACGTCATGCGTTGCTGAACTGAATTGTGGGTTCCGTCGCGTCGCTTCACTCACGTTGCAAGCGGCAGAAGTTGAAAGGTGTGTTCGACATCAGCTGTGGCCGGATGCAACCAATCGGCGAGAGTAGCCGCGTGCAGGCGAGGAGGAGCTGCAAACGGAGACGTGAAGTCTGACACTTTCTGCTTCCCGCAGTGATGCTTGCACTGTGTTTGCACACTTTATCAGCTGAAGTGAAATAAATGCAATATTTGTCAATACACAGATGTTTCAGAGACATTTTTTGTCATGTAATACTTTATGCACTGCTTAATACAGCGTGTTTGTACAAGAATTAAGTTAACATACAAGCCTACACTATCAAAGAAGTGGGGTCTACGTTTTTCATTAGTTTTATTTTGATAAACATGACAATATAACATTGCGACTACATGAAAAGAGGTTTAACTGTTATAAAAAACAGATTTGTGCGCATTAGAGGAACTCAAGGTTTTAGAATGAACATGAAACACATGTGATCGCTGTCATGCGGAGAATCTGGCCAATCGTGGAACAGCTGTGTCGTCATCAAAGTCTGTGCAATCGCTCTAGAGAAACTGCACCAGCTGTATTAGCCGACTGCTCTCGAATTGCTCTCGCCGTGCTTTGATGCCATACGTCACTGTCACGTGGCGTCGGCGCTGTCTCAGGTAGACAAAATTTCTAACCGGCATGACGCCCTGTGTGAATGCAGCGTAAGTGTCTGTGTACATTACATATCCTATTAAAAAAGTGTCTCACCAAGTCCAAGTTTTTCCATTAAAACTCCATTAGGTGGCGAAGGAAGGATGACACTCTGTTGTTGATTACAGTTGTCTTCCTGTTAACAACTTCCCCGGTCTTCCGACTCACTCCGGTTTTGGTGGTGCATCTTGTTCCCTCCTCTGGGGTTTTCCTCACGAAAAAAACTTTAAGCAAGAGAAAAAATAAATTTTAGATTTCTTCACCTTTAGTGCCTTTGCTTTAAATGTTTTTGGTTACATTTTAGAATAATGGTCCGTCATTAAACGGATAGTTCACTGTTAAAAAAGTAAATTCTGTCATTTACTCGCCCTCAAGTTGTTCTAAACCTTTTAAAGAATGTTTGTCACCAGACAATTTTGAGGCACCATTCACTTCCATAGTAGGAAAAAATTACTATAGAAGTGAATGGTGCCTCAATCTGTTAGGTTACAAACATTCTTCATCTTCTTTTGTGTTCAGAAATGTATTCAGGTTTGCACGTGAGCAACATTATTCTAAAGTTTTGTCATGTTTTTTTTGGAAATTATTTTTAAAATTATATTTCATCTGCCAAAATCATCCAAAAATTGTCCAGGACTGCTTAAATTCCAGAAAATAAAATTATATTCTGTCAGTCCTGGACAAACACAGTTTTGGATTATTTTATTATAATAACATTTATGAAAAAACATGGTACATGGCTAGTTACAGCTATAAAAAAAAGTGGAAAAACTAAATAATTTTGTGATTCAGTTAAACAGACCCGACTAAAACATACAAGAAACACATTGAATTAACAGTAATATGTGGAGAAACAAAGAGTAGTAACGTTACTTACCGTTGTATGAGTTCCAGTGTCGCACAGTACAGGCGGGCTCCTGGTATTCATATCTAAAGTGTAAAATAAATCGTGTCAATCCAAATGTAAAATTTGAGAAAAAAACAAAAAAGTGTCCAGTGAGCAACGTTAACTACACGCTGACAGATAATATCTCATTAGCCAAGTTACTTGACTTAATGTTAATGTAAACTTTGCTTGTTAACGACGTTATTTTCGCAACTAGTGGCCAACCTTAATTTACTAACGCTAACTAACGTCGTCCTAATGTAAGCTTAATATGCTCGATAAACAAATTCTTAATTTTATATTTTTAAAAATAAAACGTTAGGTTTACTTCAGTTTTAGCACCAAAGCTGAAGCAAATGATAACCTAACGTTATGTAAAGTAACGTTATATGTTAACTGTCCGAGTTGTGAGCTCTCTCCTCGGGCTAAACTTACGACGCTGCACTGGTTCCTAATCTAATTCAATAAACTCTTTTTTTTCTTCCTTTTTTTATAAAACGTTAGGTTTACCTCAGTTTTAGCACCAAAGCTGAAGCAAATGATAACCTAACGTTATGTAAAGTATATGTTGTCCGTGCCGTGAGCTCTCTCCTCGGGCAAAACTTACGACACTGCACTGGTTCCTAATCTAATTCAATAAACTCATTTTTTTAAATAAAACATTAGGATTAATTTACCTCAGTTTTTAGCACCAAAGCTGAAGCAAATGATAGCCTAAAGTTATGTAAAGTAACTTATGTTGTCCGGTCCGTGCCGTGAGCTCTCTCCTCGGGCAAAACTTACGACGCTGCACTGGTTCCTAATCGAATTCAATAAACTAATTTTTTTAATAAAACGTTAGGTTTACCTCAGTTTTTAGCACCAATGCTGACAAGCTAAAATTGGGGTGCAGACAACCGCGGCTAGTACAAATCACACTTACCTTGCTTGTTTGCCGTTCTCACGGGGGATGAAAAAATCTTCGCAGGGTGTCCGGACACAGCTCATATGTTCTCTGGAACCGTGAGCTCTCTCCTCGGGTGAAACTTTCAACGCTGCACTAATGGTTCCTAATATAAATCTTAAGCAAATCCTGTCGATCCCAATTATGCCAAAGAGGCCGTTGTGGTAAATACAGTATTATACTTTATTTTTTAAAAATACAGGAAATCCCTGTATTTGGTGTTTGACGTCATAGAAAATTCCCATGATGCAACGGGAATTACAGTTATTTACTGTAAAGAGAATTTACAGTATTATACTGGGTGATATATAGTAAATAACTGTACAAATTACAGAAATGTCTAACAGTGTATGTTACAGCCTTATTCCAAAATGGATTCAATTCATACATTTTTTTCCTCAATTCTACAAACAATATCCCATAATGACAACGTGAAAGAAGTTTGTTTGAAATCTTTGCAAATTTATTACAAATAAAAAATGATCAAATGTACATAAGTATTCACAGCCTTTGCTCAATACTTTGTTGAAGCACCTTTGGCACCAATTACAGCCTCAAGTCTTTTGGAGTCTTTTTTGGCAGCTTGTCCCATTCTTCTTTGCAGGACCTCTCAAGCTTCATCGGGTTGTATGGCGTCGGTGCACAGCCATTTTCAGATCTCTCCAGAGATGTTCAATCGGGTTCATGTCTGGGCTCTGGCTGGGCCACTCAAGGACATTCACAGAGATGTCCTGTAGCCACTCCTTTGTTATCTTGGTTGTGTGCTTAGGGTCATTGTCCTGTTGGAAGAGGAACCTTCGCCCCAGTCTGAGGTCTGCAGCAGGTTTTCATCAAGGATGTCTCTATACATTGCTGCATTAATCTTTCCCTCGATCCTGACAAGTCTCCCAGTTCCTGTCGCTAAAAAAACTTCCCCACAGCATGATGCTGCCACCACCATGCTTCACTGTAAGGATGGTATTGGCCAGGTGATGAGTGGTGCCTGGTTTCCTCCAGACATGATGCTTGCCATTCAGGCCAAAGAGTTCAATCTTTGTTTCTTGTGGCCTGAGAGTCCTTCAGGTGCCTTTTGGGAAACTCCAGGCGGCCTTTTACTGAAGAGTGGCTTCCGTCTGGCCACTCTACCATACAGGCCTGATCCACAGAGAAATGCTGGAGCTCTGTCTGAGAGACTATTGGTTCTTGGTCACCTCCCTTCTGCCCAGATCGCACAGTTTGGCTGGGCGGCCAGCTCTGGGAAGAGTCCTAGTGGTTCCAAACTTCTTTCATTTACGGATGATGAAGGCCACCAAGCTCATTGTGACCTTCAATGTTACAGAAATGTTTTTGTACCCTTCCCCTGATCTGTGCCTTGATACAATCCTTTCTCAGGAGGTCTACAGACATTTACAACCATTCAAATGGGATCTGGGAAGAACTTGGGTAAATAATGAAATGATCTTAGGACTCCTAGTTTATCTCAGATTGATAGTGTCGCAACTCTCATGTTATAACCAGGTCTCCCCTCATTTTATTTTGGATACATAAAAAGCCATATACATTAAAACATACCTGCAAACATTTTTCAACATCATACCAAAAAGCAGCCAATAGTATCTTATTGTATCCAATCTTATAACCTGAATAATTTGGACTGAATGTGTCTGAAATTGCAGAGCTTTACAACATAATGCAGACTTCAGGTAAGACTCCCATTAACAGCTGGAATCAAAAGCTTATAATTCATTTTTCATACAGCAATATTGAAAGAACTGTCTTATTATTTCCCATCATTTCATCATACCATATTTAGAGTAAAAGAAATAAAGTAAAAATAGGTTCCATCCCCAGATCTGACACATGAGGCATGGATGAGTTAATGTAACAGTGATGCACTTCATGCCAACACCTCATTAGTAAATCTTAGTAAGGAATGATATTCCAGACAATATTCAAAAGGAATTTTTTGTGGTATACTTTCAGACTATATCAATAAACCCCTGACTGTGTTAGGCAGCAGAAATGCAAGTGCAAAGGGGATTGCGATTCCATTTTTGAATTTTGTGAGGGTTGTTGCAGGACGCAGAGGAAGTGAAATAGCAAATGGGGGATTTTCTATTGCTATTCCAAAATGGCAGTGTCGTAACTCATAAGTCATTGTAAATGCAATTGCAAATGGACTTTGCATTTCCATTTGAAATTGGGCAGACATGTTACTTACACAGAAAAGAAAATCCAAACGCAATTTCCCATCACGCATTTGTGTTTCCATTATGTCACAACATATGCGTGCACAAATTGGAAGTGCAATTGCAAATACAATTGGCAATTCCTTTTGAATATAGTCTGGAATATGCTTTAGATTGGCCTCTGAAAATAAAAATTCTCTCAAATCAAACTGTCTAATTTTCTAATTCTAACTAAATCCGAAAATTCCAATAAAACACTTTATGTAAAAACAGCTTTCCTCTACAGTATTGTTGTCACCGGTGTGTGCAGGCAGGAAGACGAAGACAGGCAGATACAATTCCAAATGTGGTTTACTCTCAAATAAAGGCAAGACGGGCATAACTGAGATCAGACAAAGACAGAGTGAACAGGAGGAACTTAAATAACAAACACAGACGAGGATAATTAACAGATCACAGCTGACACAAATGACCTAATGATGATGGTAACCAGGGAGACAGACGAGTGGCGGGAAACAGAACAAAGGAACATGTGACCGACAAACAAACTGAAACTAAACGGGACAATATTGTAAATTATATGTGGGTTCTCACTGATTGTTTCAATTTCATGTCATAACAAAAATAACACATCAAGAATATATTTAATATATTTACATCTTCTACATGAACAAATACATCAAACAGGGGAAATAACAATTTTAACATTCAGCATTATTTGTGCTTATTTACCTTATACAATATTTATTAGAAAGTTCACTCACACAATCTTTTGTCACATTGATGTAAAAAGTTTAAATTCTAAGATTGTTAACAGTTGATAAAATCAGGTCAGCAACTCACACTCATTTCAGCTCGTCTGACACTTCAAAAATAAGACCCACTTTCACAGCAGGGAGCGAGTTGTTTGCTTGACTTATTTGTCACTCCAGCAAAAAGTGTATTATAAAATCATTAAATGTGATTTATTTAAAACCTCAAGTCACTGACAAGTTTTTTTCTTCTTCCCCAAAACAAGTTAAATTATCTCTGCCGAAAGTGTTTAGGGGTCAGATTTACTAAACAGGACAAATTAGCGTGAGAGTGCAATTCCATAAAAGCACAGATGGGAGCAGTAGCGGCTCCTGGTCGTAAATTAAGATAGGGCAGATTCTGGGACTAGCGTTAGTTTATGATTAACATTTTGTAAGCTTTATATTCTAATTGCTGAGCATAAACTCACTTTGACTCACGCAGAATTCTAATGTCCTTGCATTATTCACACTCTAAAACCGGACAAGTTGAGTTTACTTAAAAAATTTGAGGAAAGTGGTTGCCCTAAAAAATTTAAGTAATGATTACTTGATAAACTTGAGTTAAATTTATTTAAAGATATTAGTCGTTCTAATAACTATTTTAAGTTGAATAGACTAAATACTTTAATTTTAAGTAATACCGCTGTTTAATTACTTCACTTATCTTTTTAATTGCATTAAGTTGTTCTTACTTAAACCGTTTAAGTTTTGTCAACTTAATTCTATCTGGGATCTGAGGAAGTGTACTCCCAGAGTGCATTGTGGCATGAATAAATTAATTGCTTCGTTTTACTATTTTTGCCTTTATTTGACTATTTGTCTTTTGTCAGTATAACCCCAATAATGACAGCAAGTAAAATAGTAAAGGTCGTATTAATAATAAAAAATGAAAAAAAAAAAAAAAAAAAATCCTTGTTACCATTGTTGTGTTTTGCATGCTGAATGTTGAAGTGTGTCGAGCATGGTCAAATGATATTGCGACAAATATAGAGGGATTATATCAAATCAATTAAAATGTTATGCCATAAATATTAGCAAAAAAAAATGTTAAAAGGTCATTATTTGACATGAAAAATAGTTATGTTCTATATCATTAATGGACAATTATTATTTATTTATATATATATATATATATATATATATATATATATATATATATATATATATATATATATATATATATATATATATATATATATATATATAGCCTACATATTACTTCCCTTGTTTTGAAATCAATTTCTTGTTGCATTGCTGCATTAATAGGAAGTTAATTACTATAATATGAATGAAGTTCTAAGTTTCCAACCAAAGGGAACACTAATCACAATTATGGTGAGAAGAAGTGGAGGAAATGAGTGATAAGTCTAGACAAAATTGCCCCGCCTCAAAAACACTTTACCCGTCCGCCTGTCCACCCGCTTGTTTTTTTGCTTTGGCAAAATGGTACTCAAACCAGTCAAGTAATGTTTACTTGAGTTTTCTAAGTAACGAAGGCATAGCATGCAAATAGTTCAGATTACTTACTTGTTTTAAGGAATGTCAACAAATTATTGGACATTAAGTAAAGTTTACTAAAAAAGTCTTAGTAAGAACAACTGTTGGATTTTACAGTGCAGCCTGAGGGTGACATGTGGTGCTCTAATGATGATTGACAGGCTTAGTACACACGACTAATGCATAGAATACCATCTTATAATTGCCTTAATGTAGTATTTATTGCTTCAGATGTTGTTTTAGAATATTGCAAGTTGTGTAGGAATTCCAGTGAGGAAAGTCATGTCTATTCTCAGATCAAACATCAAAACTCGAGCAAGGTTTACGTGAGGTCACGTGAAAGCCAGAAATCTTCCCCAATAATAATAAAAAAATTAATCTGCTCCAATGGCTCTCTATGAGAGCACGCTCCAGTTCCATTTTTCACCACAGATTTACATTGGAAATTTGTGGGGCGCTGTAGAGCTAGGGAGGGCTCAGAGACCGGCTGCCCCAACTAGTATCATGAATACATGCCTGTCGAACCCATGCGCTTCATATTAATATATCCTGCTCCCTTCACAACTTAAAAACTCTAGAAAATCCGAAAAATATTTGTTGCAGAATTCTGAATACATGTACAATTTATTATGGTCTATGTTTGCATGAATATTTTGGTGGGGCTCTAATTTATTGCTGCGGGTCTTGACTCTTTATTAAATCCTGAAAGTCGTTTTTTAACGGCAAAAGAGGGTTTGTTAAAAAAGTTGTTAGTAAATCTGGACCTAGGTCTTCAGATAATTCGGAATGATTCCTCAGGATGTTGATGCCTCTCAAAATGATTTGCTGTGGCCTTGGGTCTATAACATATGGTAGTAGTGGCTCTACTAGTGCAATCTTACACTTACTAGACCATGCTAACCAGCCAATGCTTGGCAGAGTTCACAAAAGGCTGCTAGTTTTATTTGACATTGCATGACTGCATCCATTGTCACTAGTCTATCTGACTTATCAAGTATGTGTTTGTGCATTAGTCATGATACAGTGATGCAACACTTGAGCCCTATTTGGACTAGGGGTGTCGAAATTAATCATTTCTCAATGCATCGCGATGCAGACAAGGACGATTCGGTATCGGTTCAGTAATAGAACATAACCGATTATAATGTACTGATTATTTCCTGACGTCATTTGTTGCGTACGTGCTTTGTCGTGGTAGCATACAATGGCAGAGACGCAAGTGTGAGTAATTAAAATGCTCTAACTACTTTTAAAGGTCCCATGGCATGAAATTTTCATTTTATGAGGTATTTCAACATTAATATGAGTTCCCCTAGCCTGAATATTGTCCCCAAGTGGATAGAAATGTTGATCGGTGTAAAACCGAGTTCTGGCTGTCTTTCTCTGCCTTTGAGAAAATGACAGGCCAGACGAGCCAATCCTGAAGTCTCCTGGTTTGACGTCCAAGCAGGAACGGTTACCTCCCTTTCCTCCGCCCAGAGAATCTGGCACGCCCATGCAAACGCTCGAGAGATCATGGGTTGTGAACGAGTGAATGCTGGCAGTTTCTCAGTGTTTGGATGTACAAATGAAAACAGAAGTCTTTTTTCAGTTCCTTCTGATCTGTGATCAGTGATTTCTTATGTGTAGCTAATTATTTATTATTCGTGCACACACTGCGGCTTCTCTCTCTCCCGACAGAACGGTGTTTTCGTGTTTTCTATCTTGTGAATCAGTGTTTTTGTACGTCCTCGTCGCGTCTATCTGTTCTTAAATGTGCATACAGTCGGGAGTTTCTGCTTAACATTGGCAGAGCCACATCTTTAGAGATAAACCTCACGCACGCCGAAGCTCGGCCTCCAACATCCCCGACCCCCAGTACTGCATCTGGCCCACAGCGGAGGCACCAAACGCGGCGTGAGATTAAGCAGAAGGGGGGTAAGCGTGAGGGAATCCGGCTAGGCTAGCCATCTTTCCCCACAATAAACTGGATTACATTCGATTACTGCTGTTGTGTCTTTGTTTGCGCTGTGTAAGTTACTCAATGCGCGTCACTGACGCTTTTCATATGATTGGAACATATCTAGAAATAATGCTTTAATCAAACTTACTACCTCGTTCATCTCGCTGTAATGGTACATTGCATGTGTTACAAAGTTGGTAGAATAATGATGAAGACGGACTCGGCGTGACTGGGACTCGTGTTTATTCATAACTCTCAGATACAAACACAATAAACTCACGCTGACAGACAGCGCTCTCACAACTCAGTAGTTAATATAAATAACTTTGTTAGCAATCGCTCCGTCTCCGTGATGTCCGGTTCGCGAACGAATCATTCTTTTGAATCGGTTCTTTTTAGTGAACCGAACCAGTTCACCAAATCGGACTGAATCGTTCTAAACGGTTCGCGTCTCGAGTCAGCGCTGATCCATAATTTACTAAAGTTACTAACTTTCTGACATGAGTGACAGCCCCTCCGACTAGAAATAAACTAATAACCTGAAGTATATTCTAGTAACTACAACAGTTCACCCTGAACTGAGACATGCTGAGAGAACTGATGAGAAGTGAACTCAGGTCCATCCGTCTCTCTGGCAGCAGCTTGTGCGTCGTAGACCTCGTTAAACCACGCCCCCTCCGCTCATTTCAAATGCAAAGATGTCAGCCAATCACAACAGTGGGCGTTTTTACTGAAGTCTCACAGCAGACACGCCTCTTGAAACAGGGCAGTCAGCCACAGGGCAAACAGCAGTATAGACAAAATGCCTTTTATTTCTAAATTATGACATTTTATGATGTAAAAATCATACTAACAATATAAGTACACCTCAGGAAACACTATAAAATAATAGAAAAATGCCATGCCATGGGACATTTAAAGCCGACATCTGGACACATTTAGGCTTTTCTGAATAACCTGGTTAGCACGACCTGGAGAACACACGCGCTGTGTGTAAATCAAAGCTATCTGATTTATCAAAACGATTTCATTTATACTTGGGCACATAAATGTATATCCGCAAAACGGATATAAATCCGATCTTCAATTCCCGCACTATATGCAGATTTATTGGAGTTCACATCACCGAAAACAACAGATATGAGCTGCATTTTATTGATCATCAGCTGATTTCAAAATCAAAGATTGCAATAGGAGAGAGCGTGGCAACAGCACTGTTAAGATCATTCATTTTCTTTACTTTTAATGAATATGATTGTATGTTGAGCACCTACGACTTTACTTTCGGTAGTTTGTGCGCTGGCTTGATGAAGAGATGCGCAGCTGCTCGTCTGCGGTGATGTGTGCTTCAGTAGCATTGTCATATCGTGCTATATACTGTCATATAGTCTATAACATGCTCACACGCGCATCATTTTTTTTTAGCATTGTTGCGAGGAGTAAAATTTACATATGTGGTTTCAACAACCAGATGCATTTAGACTTTAGTTTTGAGTTTAATGCGGACTAGCCCCTGTAAATTATGAAAATACCTTATGACCCCACGAGAAACAATTACCGTCCGAATAGGGCTTTGGTCTGCTTTGTGTTGTGATTTATTCATGCAGGGTTGAGGGTCAATCTTTGCTTACTTGGCTTTCTAAAGGTACTTTATACTTCACTGTATCCTTCAGATTTCGCTTCATGGCCCACTTTTTTTTTTAAATCTGCTCTTTTTTTGTTATGTACTGCACAGTACAGTATAAGAATACACAGCCAGCTATAAAATAAATTATATTAATGGTGGGAAAACTTGATTCTAACGGACATGGCTCATAAATGTTTTGAGTGCTATACCCGTTTCCATTTTCCGTATGTGATTTTTTACTATAAAATAGACAGTAAAATAAAGCTGAAATAAGATCTGCCATTAGACTTAAATATCCACCAGATAATGGGGTCAGCTTTCAGCTCTTCAAAAAGACCTTGCCCATATATTAATGTATGCTACATATTCTCTTTGAAATAACCCATAAAATGTGCATTTTTCCTGTCATTTAAAAAGTTTACACACACACACACACACACACACACACACACACACACACACACACACACACACACACACACACACACACACACACACACACACACACACACACACACACACACACACACACACACACACACACACACACACACACAAAATCAATCAATAAAAATCAATAATTGTTTTAGTTTTTTTTGTAGAATGTTTAAAATCTCATCTACTCACACAAATGACGACTCAAGTCATAATTAGCTGTTTTATTTTAGATGGAGTGGGTCAGCTCATGGGGATTTCAGTGACCCCTGTGATGGACTGTGAAATAAAAAATACAGTAAAAAAGGGGGAAAAAATTGCAGGTTTGGTTGCCAGACCTTTACCTTACAAAAAAACGTTGGACTGTATTTAAGCTTTACAGATCAATGTTTACATGTGCACAGTGTCAGACATACATGTACAAAATACCATCAGGGTAACACGGGACACTAAACTAATGCAAAAACATTCAATTTAACAACATAAATGGTCAGGTGTGATGCAAGTGTTTTTCGTTAGTTTCGGCCCACACAGTTATCACTTCATTCATGCTGGTCTGAAAACGAGGTGTGTTCAGCTGTGTTCTTGTTCTTTTTCACTTCCAAAACCATAGTTTTACTGTAAAATTACATTAAAACATTTTTCTATTACAGTTTTTCACCGTATATATCTGTATAAATCTAATATGGCTGCCATGTCTGATACCACAAAAACACAAAAACAAAACAAAAATAAAATATAAAATACTGAATACTCATACCCAGAAATATCAGAAATCTCTCAAACATTTGCTCAGAAACCCCCTAGAATAGGCACAGGGTCACTTTCTGTTATGACAAAAGAAATTCCCACTGCTTCTGGATACTCTCACCTCCTATTCTGACAATGGTACCTGTTGTCAGAGGATTCATTATCCCTGTGGGTCTGCAGCAGGTTTATCTATCGCCTGTCACTCAATTAACTAATGGAGGTTCCAGAGTGCAGTGACAGAAAATGATCATCTGACCTCAGCTGACCAGCAATTCTGTCACTCTGTTATATGGAAACATCTGTATGCATAGCCTGGGCCAAACAAATAATTTGAGATGTGCTATGAGTTTATCGCTGTCCTTTTCACTTTTCTGTGATTACTGTTATGCCAATTGGCTGACATTCTGTCAGCTTCAGTTAGTGAGAGCTGAACAGGTGAAGTTCAGTTTCAGAGAAACAATTACAGCTCGAGGGTTTATTCAGTCAAACGCTAATTGTGATCATAGACGCATAAAAGAAAAAAATCATATTAAGTCATTAATAAACCATTTTCCAGTTATTGGCCACATTTAGAGAGCTAAAGCAATCACCCTGCTAAAACGACAAGTTTAAAATCTGGTACATCTGATGTCATTAAAACACTGACTTTCATTAAGTCCACCTCAAGGCAACAGTCTATTATAACTGGCAGGACACTTTGTATCAAAAGGAGAGTAAATCAGATGGTGCTCCATGCTATTCCGTCCTGAATCAGAGAAGTGTGGAACTGAACTGTCAGTGTGATTTAATGTTATGGCAGAAAGGTGAGGATAGTGCATCAGGATGTCCTATTAGAGTTACATAAGTGATAGCAAACTGAAGGAATAATGCTGAGGCTGAATCCCAGCTTACGTACTTGGGTGCATTGAGTGCACTTTATACTGTTGACTGACAGCTGAGTCAGTCCTTGTATGAGATCTCCAGAAAACCAAATAGAGTAGACTGACAAAAGAAGGGACTATAAGCTACACTTCTCTTTTGAGTTAACTGGAGCATAGTTCAAATTGATAAGGGCTAGCGGGGGCCAATACCCTCTAATTCTAGCCAAAGTCAGACTGAAGGGCTATGGTTTAATGGGGGTGAAAATTAAATTAATTTCTGTTAAAAATTAAGAAATGCTTCCAATATTTTTAGAAACAAAAAACACTCAAAACACAAACCAAAACACAAAATTACACAACAATTATCTACGGCCAGCGAAACAAAAAACCCACAAAGCAACACACAACAGCACAAAACCATAACAAAACACAACAAAATAACACAAAACAAAACCCACAGTACAAACCACAACAAAACACTCCCACAAAACAAATAACACCGATACAGCACACAACATAGAACAACAAAAAAATCAACAAAACGCAACAAAAAACACAACAAAACAGTAATACAGCACACAATAAAACAACACTAACACCACCACAACAATAAAACCACAACAAATCACCAATACAATGCGCAACAATGCAATAAATAAATAAATCCAGGTTGATCGGGACACTTTTTCCAAGTCATCTCAATGGCAAAAAGTGTCCCAATCACCCTAAATTAAGAACCCCAGAATGGTAAAACTGTCCGCAAAAAATATTATCTGAGATAAAAATGAGCTAAAGTCTGAGAGATTTGCCTACTATCACAGATATTCAGTTGTTTTTATCTTATTTTCGTTTTCATGGACTTTTAGTTTGTATATCATTAGTGTCCTTTGGTTTTCCCACCACTCTTTAGTTACCATGGTTACTGATATGATTAGTTATTTTAGTTCAGCTGTGAATCATTAATTAACCTTGTTTTTACTACAACTTAAGTTCCTCCTTTTTCCTTTGTTCAGTATCGGGTCTCATCCGTGTAAAGAGTGTTTGCGGCTACCTTTTGTTCTGTGGCTTCGTGAATTGTGATTCAAACTTTTTGTTGAAACGTCATCTTTGTGTTTGTCTGCGACACATTGTGACAACTACATTTTTGGTTGACAAATAACAAGGTTATTGTCAAATGGATAACAGGAAAGGATTTTCTGCAAGAGATGATTTGGACAGGCAGGCAGTGTCCAGGGGTTTCTTAGTCTCTAAAACAAGAGGAACTTAGTCAAATTTCAAAACACACAGTAGAGTTCTCCTAAAGCACCTGTTATTAGCCTAAAATATGATTGCTAGATGACTCGGTTTACATACTGTGAAAATATGTTCATGTCTGCTTTAATCTGATGGGTAACCTGAGAAGAACTGTGTGCCATCGTTCTATGTTCACTGAAGCTTCTGCTTCGTCTTTTCATGCATGATTTGTCAATTATCATCTCAGTGATTCGGTTTTTGCTCTCCAATTAAAAATATTCTCTATGGCAAAAGATAATTTACTAATTTCAAAATTCTTTCATTAAATGAACTCATAAAGGCAGCAAACTGAACACGATATTCTATACAAATTCCAAAAAAGGGGCGGTCCTGGAGCGTGTGTCCATTGTGCCTTTGAGCAACACCCTTAACACCAGCTTGCTTCAGGGGGAAACTTCCTGTGATACTGTTCAAAGTGTCTATAAAACAACTCAGCTGGAGATGTTTCCTGTGCCATCTCTCTATGGGTTTAAATAAACTGTGTGCATAAAATGAAATTGTGTGAATCGGTTCACCCGCCACTTCCTATTGAGCTGTATAAAGCTCTAGAGCACATGTGTGGACATACATCTTACACATCGAATATAGTTCATTCACCGACAATATCCTGCTGACTATTGACATATTCATGCCCCCCTTCATGCACCTCCTTACTCTTTGTCCGTTTCTCTTTCTTTCTCAGTCTTCTCCCTAGGAGGCCTTTCCACTCAATACACCATATGTCACACTCAGCAATTGTGTCACACCAATATACAAAAACCAATTATAGCATTCACATTTTTTCCCTAGACATTATTGTTGTGTTGGCAGCTTTTCCAAGCACACAACGTGTATTTAACATATGACAGCAGTATTAAACTTAAAATCCACCAGAAAAATTTAAAATTGCTAAAGGAGAAGAAAACAACTATGGCTTAAAGTATGTGGACACATGAACACTATGCTCATATTGATCTTAATATCTTTTTCATTGCTTCTATCGAATGGAAAGTGATTTATAAATATAAAATATATAATTAAAGTTATTTAACATTAGATTACCAGTGTCCTTTTGACAATTAAATCAATCAGTTGGTTCAATAAATTACATTGTATTTTAAATTGTAATATTTCACTATATATACAGGTGCTGGTCATATAATTAGAATTTATAATTAGAATAAAAAGTTAATTTATTTCACCAATTCCATTCCAGACTGATATATTTCAAATGTTTATTTCTTTTAATTTTGATGATTATAAATGACAACTAAGGAAAATCCCAGTATCTCAGAAAATTAGAATATTGTGAAAAGGTTCAATATTGAAGACACCTGGTGCCACACTCTAATCAACTAATTAACTCAAAACACCTGCAGAGGCCTTTAAATGGTCTCTCAGTCTAGTTCTGTAGGCTACACAATCATGGGGAAGACTGCTGACTTGACAGTTGTCCAAAAGACGACCATTGACACCTTGCACAAGGAGGGCAAGACACAAAAGGTAATTGCAAAAGAGGCTGGCTGTTCACAGAGCTCTGTGTCCAAGCACATTAATGGAGAGGCGAAGGGAAGGAAAAGATGTGGTAGAATAAAAGTGTACAAGCAATAGGGATAACAGCACCCTGGAGAGGATTGTGAAACAAAACCCATTCAAAAATGTGGGGGAGATTCACAAAGAGTGGACTGCAGCTGGAGTCAGTGCTTCAAGAACCACTATGCACAGACGTATGCAAGACATGGGTTTCAGCTGTCGCTTTCCTTATGTCAAGCCACTCTTGAGCGTCAGAAGCATCTCGCCTGGGCTAAAGACAAAAAGGACTGGACTGCTGCTGAGTGATCCAAAGTTATGTTCTCTGATGAAAGTAAATTTAGCATTTTCTTTGGAAATCAGGGTCCCAGAGTCTGGAAGAAGAGAGGAGAGACACACAATCCACGTTGCTTGAGGTCCAGTGTAAAGTTTCCACAGTCAGTGATGGTTTGGGGTGCCATGTCATCTGCGGGTGTTGGTCCACTGTGTTTTCTGAGGTCCAAGATCAATGCAGCCATATACCAGGAAGTTTTAGAGCACTTCATGCTTCCTGCTGCAGACCAGCTTTATGGAGATGCAGATTTAATTTTTCAACAGGACCTGGCACCTGCACACCGTGCCAAAGCAACCAGTACCTGGTTTAAGGACCATGGTATCCCTGTTCTTAATTGGCCAGCAAACTCGCCTGACCTTAACCACATAGAAAATCTATGGGGTATTGTGAAGAGGAAGATGCGATATGCCAGACCCAACAATGCAGAAGAGCTGACGGCCATTATCAGAGCAACCTGGGCTCTCATAACACCTGAGCAGTGCCACAGACTGATTGACTCCATGCCACGCCGCATTGCTGCAGTAATTCAGGTGCCCCAACTAAGTATTGAGTGCTGTACATGCTCATACTTTTCATGCTCATACTTTTCAGTTGGCCAAGATTTCTAAAAATCCTTTCTTTGTATTGGTCTTAAGTAATATTCAAATTTTCTGAGATACTAAATTTGGGATTTTCCTTAGTTGTCTGTTATAATCATTCAAATGAAAAGAAATAAACATTTGAAATATATCAGTCTGTGTGTAATGAATGAATATAATATACAAGTTTCACTTTTTTGAATGGAATTAGTGAAATTAATCAACTTTTTGATGATATTCTAATTATATGACCAGCATAATGTCTTTTTTTTTTTTTTTTTTTTTTACTGTGTTTTTGATCAAATACAGTAGCCTTGATGAGCATACTTCTTTCAAAAACATTTAAATCAACAGACAGACCCCACACTTTTGAATGGTAGTTGGGCTGTCACAATAACGATTATGTTGGTAATCAAGTAATTGGTTGATTATTTTGACGATTAATCGAGTAATGGGATAGTTTTTCAGAAGGGGCTGAACAATAGCATGCTTAACTTATTAGAACTACTCCTCTTGTAAGACTTCTATTCAGGCCCGGTTCTACGGGGGTGCTAGAGCACCCTCAAACGCAAGCAAAAGCACCCTCAGTTGATACTGTAAGAATATTGGCGAAACCGATTTATCAGATTTGCACATTTGTGTCTGAGCTCTGGAGAGCGTCAAATGCATCTATTTACAGCATGTTTTTGCAACGGTGAGTAATGTAGCCAAACACAGTTGATCTCTTGAACATGATCAGAGGTGTTTAAGTTAGTCAGAATCTCACCGCTCAAAACGGCAGAGTTTTTATTCAGTGCTGAGTTAATGCAGGCTTGTGAAACCTCTCATTATCAAACAAAGTCAAGACGCGATGTAAGTACATTTACATTTATGCATTTGGAAGACGCTTTTATCCAAAGCGACTTACATTGCATTCAAGGAACATTTTACATTTTTGTCAGTTCTTGCTTTCCCTGGGAATCGAACCCATGACCTTGGTGTTGCTAGCACCACAATCTATTGTTTGAGCTGCAGGAATGCTTTAGATAAGAGATTTATTGTTGACATTATTGTTGACATTTTTATAATGTAACTTTGTGAGATCGCAATGAACAGCATTTTAGTGATCGTGATCTTGGCTCACTTTCGAGGCTACAGTCTAAAAAATTAATTGAATAAAACTATTGTTGCTAAGAGGACCGACGGACAAAGTTTCGGAAGTGACATCTAAATATAAATGCCACTCTGCACGAGACAGAAATATCCTCCTGAGACCCAGATTAGAGGTTTTGCCTCTGTAGAGGACATTATTTAGCAAATTTCTCTGATCACACACACAGTTTTAAGTCTGGATATTCTTATGCAATTTGAGACATTTTTATGAAAATATTATTACACGTCTTTTTACATGACATATTGATCCCAAAACACATTAATATGCAAATTAGATATAGTGTATAGATGCACTGCATAGAATGGGAATGGCATTTATGGCCATGTGTACACACATTGCATAAAGTAAAATGGTATATCAAATGATTCTGTTTTCTTTCATAACATTAAGAATCATCTTTATACAAAGTTTGGATAAAAAAAAGCTTGAAGCAAAAAAATCCCATTGTTTTTGTCTATTCATATCTTTTAATTTTCTCAATAAATAGTTCTGGTGTCCTCTAAAGAGCATAGGATATAGCATATAACATAGGATTTTTTTTTTTTTTAAATATCCATTAGTTTTTTATGCTCCAAATAAAATAAATCGCATTAAATAATTAATTAAAGCAATGTAAAGGCAGATTAATAGATTATTAGATAAACATTTGTAGCAAAATATTTTTTGAAATTCCAATTATTGGTAAAAGTGATTACTTGTAAATAAATAATCATACATTTCTCACTGTACACTGCTATGGTTGCTTAGCCTACATCTGCACTTTACTAGAGCACCCTCAGTAATTTCAGAAGCAGCCTCAGTGACTTGATTCTGGAACCGGGCCTGCTTCTTTTTCTTTTTAGTCAGTATACTCGAACCAACTGTATATCAAAAGTCTTACCTAAGGCTTACTTAATCTTGAAGGGATAACATCACAACAACAATTTCTAGGTTTCAGCAGGCCAACTATCTCAGCTAAAGACTGAAGGGAAACTGGATTAAACTGATCAAACACAGCAGAAATAGTACAGGCAAGCAAGGGGTAATACAAACCATGTTTAATATGCGATCTGATATCATCAATATTATTCAACAGCAAACAAGTTCAACAGATCATCACACACAATAGCTGGCCAGTCAGGACATTTAACAGTTGTATTACGCACTAGTATAGTTGATAGTATAGACAGTATAGCTTTACATTACAAATCTGGTGTAATGCGGCACGTTGAAGATGAACGTTATAAGCAACCCAAACTCACAGCTTATACAGCTTCTTTAACTGAATTGCAGACTTTGTGATTTTACAATGGTTTATATATATTGTGCTCCCTTATAAACAGTCTAATAATGCGGTTCATGGATTCTCATCCTTGGAATGCGTCACTTCCGGTATTTTGCCAGTTAATTTGCTATCAAGGATTTTTTTTAAAGGCCCACTGAAGTGCCTTGAAACACACAGCATTATTCAATATGTTGACGTAGACCTAATTTCCACTGAAACAGGAAAACAGGGCTGGACATATCAAACTGCTCCTCCCTTTTTTTAAATAACCACCACAGCTCGGCCAGAGCAGTTGAGCCACGGTTTCCTCCAGCTCCTAATCTCCAACCGTTTCTCCTCCAGCATTCTGTGCAGCATTCAAATGGGTCCAATATGTTTTATATGGTGAATCGCGCATATGATCCACTCTCTGCTATGGTGTCTCTGGACCGGAGCAGACTGTGTTCACAGCTGGCACTGCAATCAAACTTCATTCACTCCAATGGAAAGAATATTTACAAATATTTAGAAAATAGTAAATGTGTGAACAAATGACCGATTTCAAATGCAACTTCAGTGTCTATTTCTAATGAAGGGAGTGGAACACTTTAGATTGGACAGAAAATCTGATGAGAAGCTGAAGTGCATAGTGATGTCATCACAATTATTGATCCAAATTGGCGAAAATGAAAGACGGTTTTGAATGCTTATATATATATATATATATATATTATATTCTTATATATTCTAAATGTGAATGTCATTGTTTTGGAGCACACTAGCTTATAGATAACAGTAAGGCTAACATATTCATACTAAAATCCCCAAAACATTTATTTCATGGTGATGTTAAATTGAGTACTCAAATTTAACCCATTTGTGCCCACATTTTTCTGAATGGTTTCATGCATAATCATGTTAATGTTCTGCATTTATTTTGCCAAGGTTTTTTTTGAATGTGCGGCAACTATAGTTGCCGGTGGGCAAATATGTTGTAAGCACCCCTTCAATGTCATATTTGAATAGGAGTTTGAATAGGAGTTAGATGAATTTGGCGTCTAACTCAAAATAACTGCTTTCAACAGATCAATCTCCATTCATAAACAAATTTATATAAAAGTCGAAGAACATTCAATGCAAACTCAAAAAAGATGCATCTATCTTTAGATCTTGTGAATAGGAAAGGACAACACACAACATATACATTTGTCTTAAAGTGGTGGAACATTTTGCAGAACAAAGTGCAGCCATTAAGTAGCCCCAACAGAGCATTGTATATCAAAAAGTTAAATGAAAATAATTAAATAGAATGATGAAAAAATTACATAAAAAAACAAACAAACAAACAAATAAATAAATGGTCTATTCCATCATGGCTGCCTGTAGTAGGTGATTTCATATAATAATGTAAATGTAAACTCATTATGTGTCTGAATTTCCACATTATAATGGCATCGTAAGCTAGTCATAAAAAGAATTAGGGTCCTTGACCGATTAGAATGAAACGCATCCATTCCAAACTAGATGAAGTGTCCTCAATATTGTGGCCCTTACAAGACATAATGTCATAAAATATTATATTTTCGCCTATCGAAATAAGGTCTACTGTACAGTAGAGATGTCAGTTAAAGGGTTAAGTTATGTTTTAGGTGGGATATTATGAAAGCAAAAAAACACTAAACAAGACCAAAAATCTTGATTTATTAACCTGTTAACACAGTATACCCCATTTCCCCATGATATATGTACTTACAAGTCATTTGCTCACAGGCAACTATAGTTGCCTCTTGGATTTTGACTAAGTATACAAGAAAACTATAGATCTCTTGTAAGATTTGTTTTGTTTTGATGATTCTAGAGACCTTCATGATATATATATATATATAGTGAGGAAAATAAGTATTTGAACAGCCTGCTATTTTGCAAATTCTCCCACTTAGAAATCATGGAGGAGAATCTTGGAATCAATTGTCATCGTAGGTGCATGTCCACTGTGAGAGACATAATCTAAAAAAAATCCAGAAATCACAATGTATGATTTTTTCAACTATTTATTTGTATGATACAGCTGCAAATAAGTATTTGAACACCTGAGAAAATCAATGTTAATATTTGGTACAGTAGCCTTTGTTTGCAATTACAGAGGTCAAATGTTTCCTGTAGTTTTTCACCAGGTTTGCACACACTGCAGGAGGGATTTTGGCCTCCACACAGATCTTCTCTAGATCAGTCAGGTTTCTGGCCTGTCGCTGATAAGCACAGAGTTTGAGCTCCCTCCAAAGATTCTCTATTGGGTTTAGGTCTGGAGACTGGCTAGGCCACGCCAGAACCTTGATATGCTTCTTACAGAGCCACTCCTTGGTTATCCTGGCTGTGTGCTTCGGGTCATTGTCATGTTGGAAGACCCAGCCTCGACCCATCTTCAATGCTCTAACTGAGGGAAGGAGGTTGTTCCCCAAAATCTTGCAATACATGGCCCCGGTCATCCTCTCCTTAATACAGTGCAGTCGCCCTGTCCCATGTGCAGAAAAACACCCCCAAAGCATGATGCTACCACCCCCATGCTTCACAGTAGGGATGGTGTTCTTGGGATGGTACTCATCATTCTTCTTCCTCCAAACACGTTTAGTGGAATTATGACCAAAAAGTTCTATTTTGGTCTCATCTGACCACATGACTTTCTCCCATGACTCCTCTGGATCATCCAAATGGTCATTGGCAAACTTAAGACGGGCCTGGACATGTGCTGGTTTAAGCAGGGGAACCTTCCGTGCCATGCATGATTTCAAACCATGACGTCTTAGTGTATTACCAACAGTAACCTTGGAAACGGTGGTCCCAGCTCTTTTCAGGTCATTGACCAGCTCCTCCCGTGTAGTTCTGGGCTGATTTCTCACCTTTCTTAGGATCATTGAGACCCCACGAGGTGAGATCTTGCATGGAGCCCCAGTCCGAGGGAGATTGACAGTCATGTTTAGCTTCTATCATTTTCTAATGATTGCTCCAACAGTGGACCTTTTTTCACCAAGCTGCTTGGCAATTTCCCCATAGCCCTTTCCAGCCTTGTGGAGGTGTACAATTTTTTCTCTAGTGTCTTTGGACAGCTCTTTGGTCTTGGCCATGTTAGTAGTTGGATTCTTACTGTTTGTATGGGGTGGACAGGTGTCTTTATGCAGCTAACCACCTCAAACAGGTGCATCTAATTTAGGATAATAAAATGGAGTGGAGGTGGACATTTTAAAGGCAGACTAACAGGTCTTTGAGGGTCAGAATTCTAGCTGATAGACTGGTGTTCAAATACTTATTTGCAGCTGTATCATACAAATAAATAGTTAAAAAATCATACATTGTGATTTCTGGATTCTTTTTTTAGATTATGTCTCTCACAGTGGACATGCACCTACGATGACAATTTCATACCCCTCCATGATTTCTAAGTGGGAGAACTTGCAAAATAGCAGGGTGTTCAAATATTATTTTCCTCACTATATATATATATATATATATATATATGTCAACAAAAAATACTTATTAGTAGCATGAATATTACCTTTCTTTTGGGAGGATTTGCCTTTGTCATGCTTCCTGGAAGTAGGGGTAGGAAGTTGGCTGCCTCATTTGACAGGGAGGAAGTTAATATCTTTTTTTTTATCCTTTATTTGGTCGTTTGCTTGCATGTCATTGAGACCTAATGATAAAATGATAACATCTAGAAAAATACATACAAAAATACAAAAGGAAAATTACAACTATACACTGCGGCAACTATAGTTGCTGGTGGGCTCAAGGAATTGTGAAAACCCTAAACAGTAGTATATAACATTACAGTAGTGTGTAACATTACAAAAAAACAAAAAACTAAACCTAAAATCAGTAATTTTTGTTAGGGTCAATCTGCTCAATGCAAAATCAATTCTGAATTGTTG
This sequence comes from Gobio gobio, assembly GCF_949357685.1. NCBI lineage: Eukaryota > Metazoa > Chordata > Actinopteri > Cypriniformes > Gobionidae > Gobio > Gobio gobio. The sequence continues at coordinate 46,580,247 of NC_137099.1, forward strand.
GAATTTCCGATTCTGATCACACATATAGGTCTTACTTGCCTTCAGTACCTTTAGAAAGTTCCTTCTGGTAAAGTAGTTTCTGAAGCATGTTCCTTTCAGTCCAGTGCACACGCAATTATCGAGAAGAGACAGAGCATAAAGACATATTGACCCAGAGTTTGAGTACTGACATTACGAAATGCTACAAAAATAGCAACTGTGCAACAGCACATTAATTAAACTGAGAAGCCAAGTTTGCAGTGATCATTACAATCAGCATGAGGCATGACACTTTTCTTGGAAGTAACAAGAAGTATTTTTCCAAACTTCCTGCCTTTGCTAAATAAGGATATTTTTATTAAGTAAATTCAGATGATCTAATTCAAAATGAAGGGGCAAACTTGATCTGCAGCCCTTTTGCCATCTCTGTTCATTGAAATGCAGACCAAAACACAAGTTAAAGTCCATTAAGGTCAATTTTAAAACTAAGTTGTATTGATTTCAAAGGAAATGCTATAATGGGTGAGAGAGAATCTACGGAATGTGAGCTAAATTACATTCTAGAGCAATTAATCAATGTAAAAAGAAGAAAAATATGGTCTTAAAAAATTGAAACGTTTCTAATTCTGTAGATGAACTCCATAAGTGCATATTGACCAACTCATGTCTGTAAAAAATGTAGCTCATTTTTATCCGTGTGTGACGCAAAGCTCAAAGTTATTCTGTCCTTCATTAAAATAGAAGAAATTAAATATTGCATCGCCAAGAGTCACCAAGTAGAACAAACACAGGCCTTTGCAGGACAATAAATACACTAAAAAAGGACAACTGCATTTAACATTTTTATTTATAAACCAAATGTATTAATACTTTGTCATATTATTTGTATCTTATTTGTGTGGATAATCCATTTATTACATTACAGTGGGTCAAAATAAAAAAATAAAATATACAGTATGACAATGCATCTATGGTAATTTGCCTCTGAGAATTATAGAAGGACAGAATTCAAAATCTTTTTAGAAAAGGAAAACTTATTATAGAGCATTTCTGAATATTCCATCAAAGCATTGAGTTCAGAACGATAAAGACAAACTGTTCAATCATTCAGATCCGCTCAGCATGAGTGCACTAATAATGGAAGTCAAGAGCATTTCATGAAAAACTCATCACGCCTTCATCGGACCCTTACAAAATGAATTGTTCTGAAGAGGAAACCATGAATGGCTCGGCTGATTTTGGAGCGGTTCAGCTGAAAGCAGTCAAATGAATGGCATAGTTTTAAGGAGTAAAATCAAAGCTGTTCTGTTCAAAAAACATGATCACAAATCTTTTTCTGCGCACAGCGGGAAAGACTGACATCAGCTTCCACTAATCACAGAGTTAGTATTTTAGGACATATATATATATATATATATATATATATATATATATATATATATATATATATACACCGATCAAGCATAACAAGCAACACATTATAATATTGTCTTGGTCCCCCTTTTGCTGCCAAAACAGCCCTGACCCATCAAGACATGGATTCCACTACTAGACCCCTGAAGATGTTAGCAGCAGATCCTTTAAGTCCTGTAAGTTGTGAGGTGGGACCTCCATGGATCAGACTTTTTTTTTCTTCAGCACATCGCACAGATACTCAATTGGATTGAGATCAAGTCAACACCTCAAACCATTCCTGAACCATTTTTGCTTTGTGGCAGGGTGCATTATCCTGCTGAAAGAAGCCACATCCACCAGGGAATACCGTTTCCATGAAAGGGTGTACATGGTCTGCAACAATGCTTAGGTAGGTGATACATGTCAAAGTAACATCCACATGAATGGCAGGACCCAAGGTTTCCCAGCAGAACATTGTCCAAAGCATCACACTGCCTCCACCGGCTTGCCATCTCCCCATAGTGCATCCTGGTGCCATGTGTTCCGCAGGTAAGTGACTCACACGCACCTGGCCATCCATGTGATGTAAAAGAAAACGTGATTCATCAGACCAGGCCACCTTCTTCCATTGCTCCATGGTCCAGTTATGATGCTCACGTGCCCACTGTTGGCACTTTCGGCTGTGGACAGGGGTCAGCATGGGCACCCTGACTGTTCTGCCGTTATGCCACCCCATACACAACAAACTGTGATGCACTGTGTATTCTGACACCTTTCTCTCAGAACCAGCATGAACTTCTTGAGCAATTTGATCTACACTTGCTCATCTGTTTGTTCGAACCACACGGGCCAGCCTTCGCCACGTGCATCAATGAGCCTTGGGCGCCAATGACCCAGTTGCCAGTTCATCACTGTTCCTTCCTTAGAACACTTTTGATATATACTGACCACTGCAGACCGGGATTACCCCACAAGAGCTGCAGTTTTGGAGATGCTCGGACAGTTGTCTAGCCATCACAATTTGGCCCTTGTCAAACTCGCTCAAATCCTTACGCTTGCCCATTCCTGCTTCTAATACATCAACTTTGATGACAAAATGTTCACTTGCTGCATAATATATCCCATAATAGTTGCTGTGATGAAGAGATAACCAGTGTTATTCCTGATCGGTGTATATATTCATTTTTTTCTTAGCAGACACAGTAAACAAGAAAGTAGTTTGTCTAACTGCAGCAGGTGTTCTATGGAGCTTTCACAGCTGTTCTGCCCCTCTACAAAAACATACATCTAGTCAATGCCAGACATCTGCTGACTCTCATGGATGCTGAGCCACTGTTGTTTTGAGTTCACTTAACCTCTGACCTCAGGGACACTAATGCATGACAATAGGAGGGGGAGCGAGCAACAGTCTGAATTCCAGAGAATGGGGATCCTGTGAGGGCTCCACAACCTCTGATCCACGGACACTCCATGATTCGAACTCACTGATGTTTGATTATGGCAAAAAGCCATGTGTGGGTCCCCGGTGGCTGAAGAGTGACTTTTGTTTTGTCAGTACGTTCTGTACTTCTTATTCTCACTAAGAGATGTCTCTCTCACCCCAGTACTGGTCATTAGTTGTCCAATAATTAAAAAATATTTTTGCGGTATTTATTATAAATTATTTATTTGTGCACATCATTATTTTTTTAATTCATGTGCCCTCATAATCTTTAATCAAAGTCATTTCCCTTCCCTCTTAGAGCAAAATCTCTACTCTGATGACGTGTTTTCTGGCGCGAGGGCTGGACAACCTGTCACTCACATGAGGTCACAGAAATAGCCAACCAAAAACATCCAATCAATTCCTGATGGACAAAATCAAGTCCCGCCCTACTTTTTTTTTTCTTGTTCAAGAAGATGTTTCACTCTGATATACGTCACAATAGGGAGGAAAAGGCTAGCACAACTTCTGTTTCATGCTGACTTTAATTACATCAATTACAACATACTATTTTCTTTTTTCTCTTTTTTTAAATAATGGGAATTTTGCAAGAGAGTTTTGTGAGACTGGAGTGAATTGCTAAAGTTCAAAAGAACAAAGAGAGTCGAATGTAGGCATTTTGATTAAAGATAAAGGAAAGCGAACTTGAAGTTCTCCTCTAGACATTTCTGGTTGACTAGACATTGTCTGCAACTACAACATCAATCAATGCAGAGCGGCCATGTGTCCTCTCTGTAGCTCTCACTGCAAATGCACTCAAACACAACAAAGGAAGCTTGAGAGAATGAAAGCAAAAATCTGAAAAAAAGACAGAGTTGGGCAATACAAATATACAGTCTGGAAATGTTTATTTCTTATGATTTTCTCCTTTCTTCTTCTGCTGTATGTTAAATGAATAGTGCTGAATGAATAGTTAGTTGCAAAGATACATTATGTCATAATTTACTCATTTAGTCTCAAACTTGCATGGCTTTCATCTTGGCATGAAACACAAAAGGAGCCATTCTGAAAAATACTAAAGTATATAACATTGATATAAGTGATCACCCGGATTTAGACCTAACTATATTGTAGTTATTTAAACCATTCACAAGTAAAATTTAGCTTATATACAGTTGCAATCGAAATTTTTCAACCCCCTTAACCCACAAGAGATTTTGCAGCCAAGAACACAATTTTATGAAAATAATTAAACAAAGGCATCAGTAAACTATTATAGAACGCTTATTAATACACATTTGAGTGATTCTGAGAACGTAAAGTTGATGAGAAATGAAAAAAAAAAAAAAATCGAATTGGCTGTAAAACATTCATGTTAAAAATTATTCAACCCCCAAAAGTCACATTTTGTGCAGAATCTTTTATTCTCTATAACCTCTAATAAACACTGCCTGTAAGTGCTTAGAAGCATCTCAGCAATATTGGCCCATTCCTCGCTTGAACAAGCTTCCAGATCACTGATCATCTTTGATTTTCACGTTCCAACTGCTTTCTTCGAATTCCACCAAATATTTTCAATGAGATTTAAACCTGCAGACCAAGCCACTCAAGAACATTATATGACAGATCCCTGAACCAAGCTTAAGTAGATTTGGATCTATACTTTGGGATGGCTGTACTTCAGGAAAGTCTATTGATCATCAAGCTTCAGTCTCTGCACCCAAGGCATCACCGTCTTTGCCAAAAATGGCTTGATACTTTAAATAATTCACAATGTCCTTCATAAAGTAGAGATTTCCACTTCCTGCAACAGCAAAGCACCCCCATAACATGACTTAACCACCTTCGTGTTTGACCATGGAGATCGTGTTCCTCTGTTCATAAGTTTTACCTTTTTTGCACCAGACATACCTCTGATCCTTGGGTCCAAACAGTTCCAGTTTGGTCACATCACATAAAACATTCTTTCAGAACTCCACAAGTCTATCCAAATTATTTTTATCATATTCAAGGCCTAGTCCACACATACACAGGTATTTTTATAACCAGTTTTTTTCCTCCGTTTTAAAAAACAATCGCGTCCACACAAGCACGGTTTTTAAAAAATCTCTGTCCACATGAAAACGCAAAACCATGCTATGATTGGCTGCCTGATTTCCAAATGGGTCCCATCCACGGCACCAATGAAACCCTTCTACAAGTTTACTTTGGATTCAGTGACAGGTACCTGTACACAGGGCAGGGGCAGGGCCCAAGTGGACTGAAGCTTCACACAATTGCCTTAATATGTTGTATTATTGCATTCTGGTGCCTCTGTTCTGCAATACAATGAGATAACTGCGCATGTATCTGTATACATGAGATAAGCACTGTTAGCAGAGTTATTAAACGCTACGTCCGCCATTGCATAGACTCCACTCATGTGAACAAAAGCGTTAACGGTGCACAATCTGACGTCAAACAAGGAAAACATACTTCGACATAAGCCGAAATCTCCGGTTTCACCATCTACACGACAACGCTGTAACCGGAATTTCTAAAAATCTTCACCCTGGCCGGAGTTTTCAATAAAGTCCGGTTTCAGTAACCGGATACTGCGGTTGCGTGTGGACGAACAGCCAAACCGCGTAGAAAAAGCTGCGGTTTTGAAAATACCCGTGTTTGTGTGGACAGGGCCCAAGTCGGCCTATTATGTTTTTCTTGGTCAAGAGTGGCATTTGGCAATATGTCCCAACATGAAGGCCATGCTTGTCTAGTGTTCTTCTTCAACTCTTCATTGAATTTTTTTTTCCTCTTTTCATCAGATCAACTTGCAAGTCTTTGGCAGTAAATTGAGGGTTTTCCTCAGTTGCTCTAATCAAACATTTTATTCCCCTTAATGGTATTGTGCTTTTTCCTCTCAAAACCATCAAAGGTTTTCTGGTACAACACATTTTAAACTTATGAATAAGACTGCAAGCTGAGTCTCTAGGAACTAGTGTTTTGGAAATCTTTTTGTAGCCATAGACTTTCTAAAGTAATTAAAAAAAATGTTCTCTATAGCTTTTGTGAGAACTCTTTTGACTCAACTTTAGCACATGCATGAGCTAATTGTATGTATGTGTAACAGACACATACATAGTTTCCAAAGGCTTAACTGTGTTTGAACATAATTTTGCACTATACCATACCATCTTGTCTTTTCTTTTCTAATGTGATGTGTGATTCAGTTCAGAGGCCACTTTTTGAACCCGATTTCAGGTTCAGCCATGGTCAAGACCCACCTCTAAGGTTACAGAGAATGGTCTGAAAAGATAAAATATCCAGTGAGCGGCAGTTCTCTACGTAAAAATGCCTTGTTGATGCCAGAGGTCAGATAATGGCCAGACTGGTTCGAGCTGATAGAAAGACAACAGTAACTCAAATAACCACTTGTTACAAATGAGGTCTGCAGAAGAGCATCTCTGAATGTACAACATGTCGAACCTTGAAGCAGATGGGCTACAGCAGCAGAAGACACACTGGGTGCCACTCCTGTCAGCTCACAACCGGGAACTGAGGCCACAATTACAATACCAGACATGTTATTCCTCTCTACAGCATCCCCACTTCTGAGCTTCACAGAGAAAATGGATTTTGTTTATACTGGAACCAGACAATCACACTCAATCGCTGCGAGCCCCCAGATATCAACCAAAGAGCGTCGAGCCCCACAACCACCAAAGACTGTGGGCCCAGCTCGCTCTGCCCCTCCTTCTGTGAGATTTCTTCGGTCACAACGCCAGGGCACACACCCTCCTCCATCTGCACCAAATGATATCAGCTCTCAGTGACGTGTTCTGGGTCCTCGCAAAGTCAACAGCAACCTTATCAAATGTTTACAAAACAAGCGTGAACCCAGTGTGCCTGCCTCTTTCTCTATTTCTGTTCTATTACGTGATAGAAAGTCTAAGGCCTTTTCAGGCCGTATGGCAACCCCATCTAATCTGTTGCCTGTTACTTGTCAAACTAAGATTACTGTGGGGGAAAAAATTAAAATGAATACTGTTAAGTTAGCACTTTTAAACATCCGTTCACTTAAAAACAAATAATTTCTAGTCAACGACTTAATATCCACAAACAACCTAGATTTTTTGCTTCTAAATGAAACGTGGCTAGAAGACAGCTACAGTGCAACAGTCCTCAATGAAACAGCCCCTCCTAACTTTACTTTTATGAGTGTCTGCAGGGCAGTCAGAAGGGGTGGAGGGGTCGCTGCTCTATTTAAAGATGTCTATCAATGTAAGCAAGTATCATTTGGTGACTATTTGTCTCTAGAATATCTGGGCATTGTGCTAAAAGGTGCACCACGCATCCTGCTTATCATTATTTATAGGCCTCCGAAATATTCTCCGGCCTTTATTGATGACTTTACAGAGCTGTTATCAGCAATCTCATCTGAATATGACTGTTTTGCTATTGCTGGGGATTTTAACATTCACATTGACAATGCTGAATCCAGTACAACAAAATATCTCATGACTGTTCTTAACACTTTTGATTTGGATCTACATGTACGACACAACATGTACATGGACCCACACATGATCGTGGACACACTCTAGATTTACTTATCAGTAAGGGGCTAAACATTTCATCGATAGTTATTAAGGATATGGCACTGTCTGATCATTTCTGTATTTTCTTTGATATATCAATCTCTCCTGCCATTGAAACTAGATCTGTCTCTGTCAAAAAGAGATGCTTAAAGAGAACACTAGTGTGCTGTTTATGAAGGCTATATCTCTAACACCAAGCATATCTGCAGACTGTTGATTTTCTCCTTGATTCTTTTAACTCAAAAGTTAAGAGTGTAATTGATGATATTGCCCCTGTGAAAGTCAGAAAAAAGAGTGGCAAACAAAAAGCACCTTGGAGAAACTCAACAGCAGTGCAATTAATGAAAAGACAATGCAGGAAATCTGAACGCATGTGGCGAAAGACAAAACTTGTAGTCCATTACAACATCTATAAAAACAGTCTTCGTGCTTTCAATGTGGAACTAGGCAAAGCTAGACAGACCTTTGTTTCAAATATTATAAACAGAAACATAAACAACACGCGCACTCTTTTTGCTACTGTTGAGAGACTAACAAACCCCCAAAGTCACATTCCCAGTGAAATGCTCTCAGACAGCAAATGCAGTGAGTTTGCTTCCTTCTTCTCCAAGAAAATCAATAATATCAGAAATGCGATCAGCACATCGTTGAGTTGCTCTGAGGTGAGTCAGATCAGACCACAACCTCCGAAAGTATTGGGAGTAACTGGTATACTATGACTGATTTCGAAGCAATTGATGGTAAAATTTTAGAAGAAACGGTACAGCACCTTAAAACATCAACCTGCGCTCTTGACACACTCCCCACTTCTTTTTTCAAAAGTGTGTTTAACTGTTTAGAAGCAGATCTCCTAGAAGTGGTAAACGCCTCACTTCTTTCTGGGACTTTTCCAAACTCCCTTAAAACTGCAGTAGTAAAGCCTCTCCTTAAAAAGAGAAATCTGGATAACTCCATACTGAGCAACTACAGACCAATCTCAAATCTCCCCTTCATAGGCAAGATCATTGAAAAAGTTGTTTTCAGTCAGCTGAACAAATTCTTGAACTCAAACGGATACTTTGACAATTTTCAATCTGGTTTCCAACTGCATCACAGCACAGAGACAGCGCTCATAAAGATTATAAATTATATTTGCCTCAATACAGATACAGGCAAAACATCAATTCTGGAACGACTCAACCTCAGTGCTGCATTCGACACTGTTGACCACAACATACTTCTTGACAGGCTATAAAATTGGGTTGGGCTTTCTGGAATGGTCCTCAAATGGTTCAGGTCATACTTAGAAGGGAGAGGTTATTATGTGAGTATAGGTGACCATAAGTCTGAGTGGACATCCATGACATTCTCGAGTCCCTTGAGTCCCACAAGGGTCAATTCTTGCACCACTCCTATTCAACCTGTACATGCTGCCACTGAGCCAAATAATGAAAAATAACAAAATGGCTTACCACAGCTATGCTGACGACACCCAGGTCTACTTAGCCCTATCACCTAATGACTACAGCCCCATTGACTCTCTATGTAAATGCATTGATGAAGTTAACAGTTGGATGTGCCAAAACTTTCTTCAGTTAAACAAAGACAAAACTGAAATCACTACATTAGGAAACAAAGATGAAATTCTCAAGGTGAACGCATATCTTGAGGCTAAAGGTCTAAAATAAAAAAATCAAGTCTGGAATCTTGGTGTGATTTTGGAGTCAGACCTGAGTTTCAGTAGTCATGTCAAAGCAATAACTAAATCAGCTTACTATCATCTGAAAAATATTGCAAGAATTAGAAGCTTTATTTCCAGGCAAGACTTAGAGAAACTCGTTCATGCTTTTATCACCAGCAGGGTGGACTATTGTAATGGTCTTCTCACTGGCCTTCCCAAAAAGACCATTAGAAAGCTGCAGCTCATACAGAACGCTGCTGCCAGGATTCTGAGCAGAACCAGAAAATATGACCATATCACACCAGTCCTCAGGTCTTTACACTGGCTTCCAGTTACATTTAGGATCGATTTTAAAGTACTGTTACTTGTATATAAATCACTCAATGACCTAGGACCTCAATACGTTGCAGATATGCTGATTAAATACAAACCCAACAGATCACTCAGATCATCAGGATCAAGTCAATTAGAAATACCAAGGGTTCACTCAAAGCAAGGAGAGTCTGCTTTTAGCTATTATGCCAGCCGTAGCTGGAACCAGCTTCCTGAACAGATCAGATGTGCTCCAACAGTAGCCACTTTCAAATCCAGACTCAAAACACATCTGTAAGCTAAAGAGCATAGGACAGCCGCCTGCTAAATACCCCCCAAGAAGTGCCGAGCTTGGCGGCTGGTATTAGAGAGGGGGCCGGATTGTTTGAACGGGAGGGCCCGTGAGCGGCTTGTGTCGCCAGTGGGCAGCCCCTTTTAGTTCACGCCCGGTTCTTGATCTGAGCAGGGTGTAGTCTTGTATGTGGGAGACCGCCTGGAAGAAAAAATGAGAAAAAGAAATATGAGATCTTGATTTAGATATTTTGTGGGACTTACCCCTTCCTTGCTGCATGGAAACTTTCCACTTCTTGCTGCAATGAATCTATCCACTTCCTTACTAAGTTGAAACTTTCCACTAGTGGAACCTATCAATCTCGAGGGTTTTATCCGCTTTCTTGCTGAGGGAAAACTATCCGTTTCCTTGCTGTGTTTAACAACTTCCATTTCTTGCTGTGTGAAAACGATCCATTCCTTGCTGGAATCTTCGACTTTCTCGCTGTGTCGCAACTTATTTGTTTGAGGAGACTATTCACAATCTTACTGTTTGGGCAACTATCCAGTATCTTACTGCGTAGACAACTATCCACTATCTTACTGCTTGGACAACTATCCAGTATCTTACTGCGTGGACAACTATCCAGTATCTTACCGCTTGGACAACTATCCACCATCTTACTGCTTGGACAACTATCCACCATCTTACTGCGTGGGCAACTATCCACTATATAATTGCGTGGACAACTATCCACCATCTTACTGCATGGACAACTATCCATTATCTTACTGCGTGGGCAACTATCCATCATCTTACTGCATGGACAACTATGCATTATCTTACTGCGTGGACAAAACTATCCACTATCTTACTGCATGAACAACTATCCACCATATAACTGCGTGGGCAACTATCCACTATATAACTGTGTGGGCAACTATCCACTATATTGCTGCGTGGACCATTATCCACTGATTTACTGCTTGGAACTATCTGCTTTCTTATTGCTCGGAAACTTCCCGCTGGCCCACTGCTCGGAAAGTTTCTGCTGGCCCCCTGTGTGGAAACTTTCCGTTGATTCGCTATGTGGAAACTTTCCAACTGACTCAATGCGTGGAAACTTTCCCCTAACTCGCTGCATAGAAACTTTCCACTGACTCGCTGTGTGGAAACTTTCCGTTGACTTACTGCGTGGAACTTCCCGCTGACTCGCTGAGTGGAAACTTTCCATTGATTCCCTGTGTGGAAACTTCTCGTTTCTCCTGGAAATACTAAGACACAAAAGAACAAGGGTGAAGTGGGGAATCAATGTTCGCTGGACAGAAAGAAATCCCCCGGTGGACGACCTAGAGGATTTTTAAGTAATGACAGTTTGGTGAGCTTTTTTGATGTGGAACCAGTTGGTCCTGATATAGCTTTTAAAGGCATCTGAGGACCATCTCCCGAGAGCTTGGATCTGCTGTTGGGAGAGGCCTTTTTGAGCTGCTGATGTTGCCGCCCCAATGCGGAAAGAGTGGCTTGAGAAGTTCTTTTCTGGGATGCCTGCCTGTTGGAGAACGGATTTGAGGTGTTTCTGAAACCAAAAGCGCATCACGGGTTTGTTGGCTTCATCTGAGAACAGGGGTTCCAGGGGAGATTTGGCCTGAGAACTTCTCCATTGGAGGTAAGCCCGAACGTACTGGTATGGTTGGATTGGTGATGAAAGGTTAAAAATGTAGATAAAATTACCTTTTTTGGTTTGGTCGGTCTTACTTTGTTTAATCAGGTATGAGATTGTTTCCTCATCCATAACTGATAAGTCTGAGATGGTGGGGTGGATTTTTGGGTCGAATTTGGAAGTAATAGCGAGTTCCGAGCATCTGAGAAAACCGGAAAAGGCTAAAATAAACATGGTGTCGAGTGTTCGGGCGGGATCACTGGGCTGGTAGCTTGTACGCAGGGTGTGAATGCATTTGGTGAGGATGTCTATCGTTATTGGTTGTCTGGTGTCGGGGCGGGTGGGCTGGGATCTTTGAATCCCTTTGATCAGTAGGGAGGTTTGTGAATTGTTTATCTCGGGGGAGGGAGCACCATGTAGTAATTTTTGAAAAAACTGAATGCCACTCAAGTACCCTTTGATAGACCCGACTTGGCGGCCCTTAACGGTATTAAGTTAGGAAATAAATGAGGTGATTGAAAGGAGAGAGAGAAATCGGGGAACGGCATGTTATAAGAGTTGTGGAATGCTCTAAAAATTTTCCAAGCGGTTATGTAGGATTGGAGGGTCCTGGGAGAAACTGCTTGGAGGATGGTGTCGAGTGATGCGTTGAGGAGCGGTTTCAATGGGTGGGTTATGGGAATATCAGTTCCGAATAGCGAGGCACTGGAGTTGGGAACTGATCCGCCTCTCGAGACCGCTTCCTGAATGTCTGGAACAGAAAACGAGACAGGGAGTCAGCGATTTGGTTTTCTGATCCAGGGACGTGTTTAGCAATTATGATGAATTGGTCGCAAGCTGAAATCCACGTGAGACGCCTTAGAAGTGGCATCATGGCAGGTGCATGGGAACCGCCTTTATTTATGCAATGCAGTGTTGCTTCATTGTCGCAGTGCACTAGAATGCTTCTAGCGGCCCATTCTTTCCCCCACAAAAAAGCTGCTACTACGAGAGGGTAAAGCTCAAATAGTGCTGAGGACTGTGTTGTGTCCTGGAGCTGCGGGGGCCATGGAGAAGCGAACCAACGACCCTGGTAAAACCCCCCAAAACCAATTGAGGGGGCGGCATCTGTGAACAGTTGTATAACGATAGGGGACAAAATGAGATCACTATAGAAAAAGGATAGGCTGTTCCATTGATTCAAGAACATTACCCATAACCTGAGTTCGTCACAACATGCTAGAGTTATTGAAATTTGGTCCTCTAGCAAGTAGACAGAAGACGCGAGTGAGAGGAGATGCATTGTGAAGGGGTGGCCTTGCGGAATGATGCGCATTGCGAAGTTTAAATGACCAAGCAGGGATAGAAGTTCACGTTTTGAACACTTGGTTTCTTCGAGGAGACTAGATGAGACTAGAATTATTCGGTCGATTTTCTCTTTGGGCAGTGATGCCTGTAATTTGGCTGAATCTAAATTAATTCCGAGGAACTCTATGCATGTGGCGGGCCCCATAGATTTCTCCTGTGCAATGGGGATTCCAAGCTCAGCAAAAACTTTTTGAACTGTGAGGATATCTGCGGCTGGGATGGCATCAGGAGGCGAGATAATTAGAAAATCATCTAGGAGTTGAATGAGGTGGGGAATGGCATAATTGTTTGACAAGATCCAGCAAACAGCTTCTGATAACATGTTGAATATTTTAGGGCTGCTTTTGCATCCGAAGGTTAAGCATACTGCGAAAGAGTATTTCTCAAGCCAGCGAACTCCGAAGGGGCATGAATCTGGATGGATGGGCATTACCTTGAAAGCAGATGTGATGTTAATTTTTGCCATCCATGCACCCCGTCCTGCGAATTTGATCATGCCAATTGCCTGATCTACGTCGTGGTATTTAAGCAAAAATTCGTCGAGAGGAATCAAGCTGTTTATGCTGGGGAATGGGGAATTGTGTGGGGCTGACAGATCGATTATTAGGTGTTTTTTACCTGAAAATTCTCTTGTGGCCACTCCAATGGGGCTGATACAAAAACACGTTAAATGGGGGATTGTTGAACGGCCCGATCATAAAGCCTGACTCAACTTCTTTTTTGATCAGGTTGTTTACGACGGTTTCTAAGAGAGCGGATTGCAGATTGTTGCAAATGGTGTTTTGTGAGAGTGGGCATTCTACGCCAGGTTTAAAGCCATTTCAGAGGCCTGACAGCAGATAATTAGTAAAACTGGCATCCGGGTAATGAGTTAGTTCGAAGTCCAGGCGTGAAATATTTACTGGAGTAGATAAGTAATTTTGTGATTTTTTATTTACAGACTTGTACACTGGACATACAACACGGGTGTGAGCGCCGCCACAGAAAGAACAAATATGCATGAACCGGCAGTGCTGTCTCACGCATTTCCCGGAATTAAAATGTCTGCAAGGCTGCTTGCTGTCTTCAAAAGAGGAGACTCTCCTTTCGACTTCCGGGTTTGCGCTGACGGTGCGGCCCGTGGCACGTAACTGGTGGATCATGCGGTGTTCGTTTCTGGGCGGGATAGAGAGGAAGGATTAACCTGAGGGCATGCTGAAGTGGAGTGTGCCACTGACCTGCAGACTGCGCAAGAAATGTTTTTACAGCCTAAAAACACCCTGCTGTGGAGATCCGCGTCGAGTGCACCCCAGTATGTGCACTGGTTCCACTGGGCGACTTGCACGGTGCTTTTGGCTGAAAAGAGCTTGTGGTAAGTGTAGAAGTGCCCTCCCCCATAGGACAACGCGGGCTCAGCTATTTGCGTCGCCTGTGGGGGAAAGCTGAACAGATGAGAAACGTGAAAAAGCAATGGAATATTCTGGAAATGAAAGAATACGGGATGAACGAATGTTAGTGTTTTTTAGGCTGACGGAGAAATTCCAGCAGTCTACTCGGCGATCTGATTCGGCTGCGGGGAGCAGAGAGAGGAGAGAGGAAATATCTACATCCGCACCTGAAAGGATCTGAGCGCGGATGTTTTGGGCTACTGGTGGTGGTTTCATGGCAATGGCGTTGGATGGCACGGGCATCAATGCTGCTGAAAAGAGAGAGTGTTGAGTTTTTGACTGCATGAGAGAGCTGGGGAGATTACAAGCCTGGGCTGCAGATGGTGGTGGCGGCCCGGCGCTTGGATTACCCTCTGTGGCTTGGAAAGGAAAATTTGTTGGAGGATAGGAGGGAAAGGAAGGAAGGATGATAGTATGAGGAGAGAGTTTGTACTGCAAGCGAAGGCATACCCGCGCTTGTTTGCGCCACTGGGGCTGCAGGCCACTGGACGTGGGCGGGGTTATAACCTGTGAAGTAAAACTGTTGGAATGCTTGAGCCTGTGCTGTCAGCGGATGCATCATCGCACTGGCGTTTGCAACAGGCGCTGGAAGCCACTGTGGGAAAAAGGGGTTATGAACAGCGGGGGCATTAAATTGCGAAGCTGTGAGGAGGCCGCTGGGCCCGGCTGCATGCGGCATTTCAGCAGCAGAAGCCGCGGTGAGGGGCTGAGCCACGTCAGGAGGTTGTAGAGAGCCTGCTCCGGCAGGATCCGGGGCGTGGCCCAGGCTTGCTGAAGGCCTGCGGCGGCGGCTCGATGGGCGAAGCCTGCCGGATTTTGTGCTGGAGGATGATGATGGTGTCTGGCTAGGCGAGCTTTGAGCTCTGCGGGCTCTGCTCTGCCTGTGGGCCGCCTTGGGAGCTGATGAGGGCTTAGGAGAGAGGTTAGTTGACTGAACAGACACGTAAAGATTGTACAACTCTTGTTTGTTCATTTTACGTGAAGCCTGGATGTTCGCGTTCCCCAGCACTTGCCTCAACCCTGCTACGGTCCACTTCCCGATAGGTGGGATCGTCGGGGCGGCCGAGCGGTAGGAGAAGGCCAGGGAGGCCCCGGCGTCTCCGCGTGCGTGAGCTTGTTAGAGCAGGCGTGTGGCCACGAGAAGAAGCCTGGGGCTCGGCTGTGATGGCCGGCGTCGGACAGGTGTTGCTGGAGCCGGCAGATTGCAACGGCGGATCCCTAGGGAGGTCTGCTTCATCATTGGATGAGGAGCTTGGTCGTTGAGACATCTTTGCTGATCACTGCTGATAACTGTCAACAAACAGAGGTAGGACTGCTGCTTGTATATATACCTCTATTGTTGATTAGCTGAGTGCTCTCCACCTGTGTCAATTATCTGAACGTGCTTCTCCCGAACTTTGTTACTAAAACATCATGAAGAGGGAGGGGAAGTTATTTTAAGATTATGAGGGAACATGAATTAAAATGAAAAGCAAAAACAAATGATGGGCACAGATAAATCATTTATAATAATTATTGCAATATTCCAGTCTCTAATCATAGTAATTGTATGACAAAGAGTTAACATTATTTCAAATGTCTTTAAAGTCATAAAGGTTTGTAACAAAATGAGAGTGATTAAATTACAACATTTTAATTTTGAATGAACTTGTCCTTTATTCTATCATCTACCAATACTACCTGCAAGCTCTTATAAATCAGACAGGCATCTGACCTCGCTTTGAACGTGACCAAGACAGAATATACCTCAAAAAAGCATTTATGTGCCAATGACAGTTTGGAGATGGGATTTTCGCACTAATGCGTTTATCTAACGTGGCCAGATCTCATCTCCTCAAACATGAGGCTCTTTCAGCAAGTTTTGTCAGGGCAATCAAAGGGACTATCACAGGTTTAATCAGGCTCACGTCATTGAAATTCCCACTGAAGCAACTCATCAGACATCTGAAACTGCGGTTGCTGTTCACTCTGTTTCAGGAAAAAAATGAAAACATAGACAAAAGTTGTCTATTTAAAATGCAATTGAGGACAAGGTTCACTTAAATTCATTAGGATTATGCAAATTGGATGAGTCTGACGCATGTCACACTGTCATGAGAGGAGGCAGATCAATGAAGACGGCACATTATATTCAGTGCTCAGTCAGGTGAGGCGCTGCATTTGCCAGCACCTGCACTCAAAAAACGTCTGTTCATTGTTTCTACAGTGAAAATTATACAAATCCCTCCAAGTGGCTATTAGCAACATTCTGCCAATATTTCATAGTATTACATGATCTTTATTTACATTGCAGCATTATTTGGTTGCAGTATTATATGTTCCAAACCTGCATGACATCCTTTATTCTGTGGATCACAAATGAAGATATTTTGTGGGGTGGAGCCACAATAATTTTTATAGTATGGACTGGTGTCTTTAATGACGGAATAAGTGCAATTCACCTTTTATTGCACAAGGTGGCAATGTCTGATACACAACGATGAAGTGACGTTTCACTCATCGTCACCTCAGACAGAAAACGAAACAATAATAATTGTAATCTGCTAAATCTGAAATGGCTCAGCGATTTATAGACTCAAGAATACATAAATTCCAGACACGGAAGACGCTCTGATTTGAATTTACAACATATTTATTTTACCAACCAAACATGTTAGAAGAACACACATATATTTAATTAAAATAAATAAAACGTTGAGATGTCTCTTAAAGTTTGTGTTGTTTTTTTTTCCTGTGATTTTTTTGAAAGTCATGTAATGAATGCATTTCCAAATGTTGTTTCTTCTTTTTCTCCCAAAGACGAACCCCGGCCAGCCATCGGTCCCTTTCTCTGTGTCAAACGTAACTTTGTTTGTCGTCCTTTACGCTAACTCACCGCAGCTGCATCTTCTAAATAATGCCGCGAGTGGGGCTTAAGGAAGTGACGTCACCTGCATCTGCGCAGTGCAACCTCATGCAGCCCCTGAAGTGAGACACAGGAAACAGAAATACTGAAAAATAATAATAATATTGCGACTAAACAAGACAAAATAACGTTATAACATTTTGTCTCGTCGCATTTTGGTCAACGAAAATGAAAAGGCATTTTAGCATAGTTTTTATTTGGTAAACCACATTTAGTCTTGTTTTTATACGTCAACAATATTGCATTATAATTATAGTCATCGTCACATGACCAGCATTTATACTGCGTCTCCTCTCGTTTTCGTCTTGTGATAAAGGTTAATTGATGACGATATTTATAATTTTCGTCATTAGTCATTGATATTTAATCATACAAGCAACACTAGTATGGACAAAAACATTATTTTCTCTCAAAACATAACATATATTTTGCATTTGGACTGACATGAGGGTGAGTAGATGACAGAATTTTCATTTTAGAGTGAATTATACCTTTAAAAAACCTAAAGACCCTGTTATTCTCACAGCAAAGGGGCTGTGCTTAGAGGTAAAAAGAAGTTTGAAATACAAGACCAGCATTATAATGTTATAATGTGAACACCCTGACACCATCTGCTAAGAGCGACGTTGAATATGTAGGGGAGCGCGGGGCACAACCTAGTGCCGGGTTAGTTGTAACACGCATGGTTTAAAACTTTCCACACATGCCAGGATGACAAAACTTAGTAGATTTACTAGTTGCCATATCAACATTATTTAGAGAAAAAATTTGCCAAAATTAAAAAAATCTTCGGAAGATATCACTGAACATTTATTTAACCATAGCAAAAGTTGATATCTTACTTAAGTTTATTTTTGTAGTTTGAAGGTGTTTACCAGCCGGAGCAAACTTTTCCGAGAAGTTCACGTTGGCAAGCTATTTCGGATCCTGAAACAAAAGCCACATTTCCACCACAGGAACTTCCCCCAGGAACTAGGAACTTTGGGGTGGACTTGGCATTATCAATATGGCCAGTGATATAACTGACTTCTCTTTAATGACTTCAGTCAAGCTCTGGAATATAGAAAAACAACAGTACACAGTAAACAGCTTTCACGTGTGACTACTGACTATGAATGTATGTAAATCACTGAGCACTTATCCTGTTTTCCAGTGGACCACAGGTGGAAAGTATTGCTGAGCCACAGCACTGCCCCTTGGGGACGTTGGTGGGTGACAGAACATAATCCAATCTGCTCTTGCTGAGTCAGTACCTGGAGAACTGCACCTTCATGCCTGAAGAAAGATCAGCTTACTTCCCCCCTTTTCACAATCTCACATCAATGCTACAATAAAAGCATGTGGTGATCTCAGTAGAGCTTTAAGGCATTAGCGGGTGTGTATCTCATTCACCCAACAGGGATCTGTATTTGAGCACACAATGGGATTTACAGCTCACCAAGTCAAGTACATGGAAGGCTGAGAACTGTCTATGTAACTGCTCCGGGTTCATTTTGGGTTCAGAGAAGATGTGTATATTATAAATGAACATACTAAGACAAATTAATTGATGTTTATATAGTAAATCATTCACTACTGAAATAATACTTTATAAAAGAAACCAGGACTAGTTATCAGAAGGGCTATACAGTTACTTTAAGTTTTAAATCCAAATTCAATGTACACACTTTACTGTGGTAATTATTTTTTTATTTTATTTAAGTGTGCTATTAGTATACTTCTTTTAAACAAACAAATAAGAAAGTATACTTTCAGTGTACTTTATACTTAAAATTGCACTTAAGTAGAGCCTATTTTCAATATACTGACAGAAAAGTCTGTATTTTTGGGCTATACATGTACTCAAATCTTTTGATCTACTTAAAAGTATAATGGAGTATTCTAAGTATACTTGGCTTGTAGTTGTGTTTAATCTTTGGATCGAATAGCCTAAATACTTTTTCACATAGGTTCACATACTTTCTTATAAAATTTGTTTGTAAATATTGATTTAAAAATAAAACTGATTTGTTACCAATTCTAAGTATCTGAATTTTTGTATAGGCTAGTCCACTGGTAGTGTACATATTTACTTAAATTCTACTTTACCCTTTACCCACCACAAGCGCCTGTCATGACTGAAGACAGGAAGCAATTGCAAGTAACTCGTTTAATAGAACAATAACTCAGAATTCCACACATACTAAGGCTGGTGACGCAGGGACTGAGATGATCAGATGAGATGGTAAGACGAGATGTGCTGGTGAGAGGTGACGATGAACAATCCAGACAACAGAGCAGAAGTCCACAAACACCGAACAGGGAAGGAATCACAAACTGGAACACCGCACAGGACCGGGTAAGTAGCACACAACAGGAGACATCAACAACGATCTGACAAGGGAGATGAGAAACGAGTGAGTATAAGAAGGCTCAGGGAATTAGCTGCAGCTGGTGCTGGAAATGAGATCAGCTGGACTGCTAATCAACCTAAGTGGCTTGGTCCCGCCCACTCACACACACCCAGACACACATAACACTGACACAAGACAAACAGGAAACAATGCATTCATAAACCGCGACAGCGCCATTGACTGAATTTTCTGGCTATCCATGTTTTCACAGTTATATGGTAGGGGGTGCTATTACACTTCTTCTGAAAGAGTACAGACTCTTCGTATCAAAACACAGGTGAAGAAGGAAAAACAAGTGATAGAAGATTGATAACGCAAATGTAAAACTATGCGATCATCAAACATTAAACAGCATAGAAATAAAAACTGCCAAGGTACTGAATAAAATGTCGACCCATGAAGAGGAAACGACTGTGCAAGCTTTGGGAGTGTTGATGGACTCGATCTAAATCAACTGTGTTTTGATCATTGTTCTGAATCCCATCCGGATGTAGTCTTTGACAAAAATTAGATTTTCTCAGATTTTTCTTGAAAATTTAGCTTTTTCTTTTAATGAAACTTACCTACATTCAAGTGTTGATAAAAAGGAATGCATGAAGAATAAAATGTTTTAAAATGGAAAGAGTTAAAGTACAGTTACAGGTAGGTATATACACTCACCTAAAGGATTATTAGGAGCACCTGTTCAATTTCTCATTAATGCAATTATCTAATCAACCAATCACATGGCAGTTGTTTCAATGCATTTAGGGGTGTGGAACTGGTCAAGACATTCTCCTGAACTCCAAACTGAAAGTCAGAATGGGAAATAAAGGTGATTAAAGCAATTTTGTGCGTGGCATGATTGTTGGTGCCAGACGGGCCGATCTGAGTATTTCACAATCTGCTCAGTTACTGGGATTTTCACGCACAACCATTTCTAGGGTTTACAAAGAATGGTGTGAAAAGGGAAAAACATCCAGTATGCGGCAGTCCTGTGGGCGAAAATGCTTTGTTGATGCTAGAGGTCAGAGGAGAATGGGCCGACTGATTCAAACTGATAGAAGAGCAACTTTGACTGAAATAACCACTCGTTACAACCGAGGTATGCAGCAAAGCATTTGTGAAGCCACAACACGCACAACCTTGAGGCGGATGGGCTACAACAGCAGAAGACCCCACCGAGTACCACTCATCTCCACAACAAATAGGATAAAGAGGCTACAATTTGCACGAGCTCACCAAAATTGGACAGTTGAAGACTGGAAAAATGTTGCCTGGTCTGATGAGTCTCGATTTCTGTTGAGACATTCAGATGGTAGAGTCAGAATTTGGCGTAAACAGAATGAGAACATGGATCCATCATGCCTTGTTACCACTGTGCAGGCTGGTGGTGGTGGTGTAATGGTGTGGGGGATGTTTTCTTGGCACACTTTAGGCCCCTTAGTGCCAATTGGGCATCGTTTAAATGCCACGGCCTACCTGAGCATTGTTTCTGACCATGTCCATCCCTTTATGACCACCATGTACCCATCCTCTGATGGCTACTTCCAGCAGGATAATGCACCATGTCACAAAGCTCGAATCATTTCAAATTGGTCTCTTGAACATGACAATGAGTTCACTGTACTAAAATGGCCCCCACAGTCACCAGATCTCAACCCAATAGAGCATCTTTCGGATGTGGTGGAACGGGAGCTTCGTGCCCTGGATGTGCATCCCACAAATCTCCATCAACTGCAAGATGCTATCCTATCAATATGGGCCAACATTTCTAAAGAATGCTTTCAGCACCTTGTTGAATCAATGCCACGTAGAATTAAGGCATTTCTGAAGGCGAAAGGGGGTCAAACACAGTATTAGTATGGTGTTCCTAATAATCCTTTAGGTGAGTGTATATCAAGTATGAAACATTATTACCTAAATAGGAACATAGTAGTTGCTATACCTAAAGTGCAAAGATAATATATGAATAGTAAACTATTAGTATTAGTAAACTATTAGTTATATTCACTTAAAGAAAACATACTATATACTTGCAGTATAAAACTACTAAACTAGTAGTTTACTGAAAGTAGGCTACACTTCCAAATGCACTGTCATAAACTTCATAAAAATATACTACAAGTATTAAAATAGTAAACTACCATCACATAAGTTCACTTGCAGTATGGATGCGGTACAAATGATAAACATAGGCTAGTTGTGAAACTATATACTTACAGTTTACCTACTGTTACACTTATAGTACACTTAAACGTATACTTTTATACTAAAAAGTGGGCCAATTTAGTCCCAAACAGCATTGAAATAGTACACTTGCAAGTTTACTACCAGTACATTGATATTAGCATACTTACAACATAAAGTATACTTAAAAATATACTTGAACATTACATACTTCATAAAATGGACATCTTTTCCGTAAGGGATCCTGAGAAATGCATCTCCATATTACAATGATGAAGACTGGAGTAATGATGCTGAAAATTAAACTTTACTTATTTTAAGTAACATTTTATATATTAAAATAGAAAACAGTTTTTGAGGTAAAAAAAAGAAAAGTTTGGGGAAAAAAAGCCTACAGAAGAAAGCTGTCAAAGAGGCACTGCTGTTGTCATTTCCCTTGTTACGTGTCATGGTAACTAGATTTCATTCTTATCTCAATATAGAGGCTATACAAGCTCTCACACTCACCTCATTGTCTGGTTTGTCGCTCACACGTGAGAAGGACTTACCGGACTACCTGACTACCTACTTGTTTGCCATTCAGCCGTCATAAGTTCACCCAACTCCCACAGCAGTCCTCAGAATCCTCTCCTGCCCAATTACCTGTGGAAAATATACAGATACTTTATATTCAGCTAAGTTACCTGTTTGGATTCTTTAAGCATTGGCTCACGTTCTTGTATTGTGTTTTCCCGAAGTTCCTCATTAAAACTTTGAGTTGAATCTACTCCTGTTGTCTGTTCTCTCCTGTTTGTGACATTACATTTTAATATTACCACTTTTTTATCTGCTTAAATGTTTTTCCAACTGCTCATTATTTAATTTGGTAATGCCACATTGTATTTTATAATGGCTTACCAAATGCTATTTACTATAATATATATATATATAAAAATAAATTACCATGAATTCATGATGAGACATTTTAACATTTACAAGTATGCAATTATCTGATTGCATCTCAGCCACTGGCACAGAAGTGTAAAGCAGCAGATAATTGCAATCAGACTTGAAGCAAAGAAGTATAGGAGACGTCATACATGCAGAAAGGCAACTATATTGTCCCAGGCCCTGTGATGAGGCCCACCTACAATATGTTGGTCCGTGCATACATGGAGAGGTTAGGAATCTTGCTATCGCCAGGAAATAAAAAACTAAAAAAACTATTTCTTGTTTATATCTTACAATTCGGACTTTATAATGTGCAACTGCATGTTTATAACTCGCAATTCCAAGACAAATCTCAGAATTGCGACTTGCGACATACAAACTCACAATTCTAATTGCTTACTGGCAATTGTGAGTTTATATCTCATAATTCTGATATATAAAGTCAGAATTGCGAGAAATAAAGTCAGAATTGCAAGGATCCGCAAAAATCTGTGGCAGAAACAAGCGTCCATACAATTTTTATCTCAGACAAAGCACAGAATAAAGTCAATAAATATTTAATTTTTCTTTCTTCAAAGGAAAAATATCTTCCACATTTACTTTTTGCCTGTTAGCCATATAAGACAAATCATTTCTCAGTGTGATTGACAGTTAATTTGTCTGGAAAGGCTTATTAAACACTTTTTTATTTACTATTTGATTTGGAGTTTATTAATTTTAACACACATATATGTTAGAAGGAACTTTTGAACGGCAGTGTAGCCTATATACACACAAAACCCACATAATATGTTTGTATATGTAAATTATCAATATAAATTAATTTCAACCAAAGCTAAAGGCCAGCTAGCCTAAATGTTTTATTGTCTTAACCAATGCAAACACTTGATCTGATATAAAGCAGGTGGCCAAACGTCCCAATACAGTACTACCACAAGTCACCGGCAGATGGAGACATTTTTTCAGTGTGGAACATGAGCTATTTCACAAACACACCTCTAGGTGACACTGTTTTATAAGGTAAAAGCCTCAGCCTTGGTTGGGATCGCTCAAAACATTATATTTAATACACAAATGTTTATATGTACAGGCTCAAAAAGGTAGACTACTTCCAGAGATCCTCATTTAATCTGTATTTTTATTTTGGCTCAGTTGCATTAAAAATATGGGGTAATGAACATCGTACATACATATTTTCAAGATTTGTGGCTTCTAAGGTGTAAAACATGTCATGCAATACTGCATTCTCTCAATTGAAGCATGGGGATTGGTGGATTTGGATCTGATCTTGGCCTGTGCTTCATCTGTTCCTAAGCCTCATAACACAATCTTGATTGAGCAGGATCATCTTTAATCCTGTTAAACCTAGTATGGAATTAGGAACTACTTTTTTTCAATCTTCTTCTATGGTGATGCACTGGTGTTTCCTGTACAAAAGGCAAACAAATGGCTACAAACAAGAGGTAATTTACCCATGTCATCAACTTGAGCAAACAGCAACTCAAGCATCTCAAGTAAACATCATTCAATGTAAGTACTTTTCGTGAAGTTTTAGGCGGTTGGAAAAACTCATTCATTTTAAAGTCGCCATGAAACAGAAGTTGTGATAGTCTATTCTTCTCAGTTGTACAGAGGAAATGCGGATCTATTAAAAGAACAGAGCTCAGGAAGTGTGATTTTACAGCTTCTGTTTAAGGTGTAACTGGATGTTGCTATCGACCGTGCCAAAGAAATTGGACAGTGATGCACTTGTGCATTTAGGTCTCCTTTTGGCACTTGGCAGACAACACTCAACAACAAAAACAGTAATTATTTGGCTAATTTAATTGTTCACAGTGGTTCCACACATAGGAAATGTGTTTTCTTAACAATATTTTCAACTGTGTACTCAAACACCTTGTGGAGCGGGAAACCTAATTGAGAAAGATGCAATAAAATTAGTCATGTTGAACTAACCCAACTGTATCTCCTGCAATTAAGTACTGGTTAGCAATCGCACACATTAGCACGCTAAATGTAACTGTTGTTTATTATATGTAAGGTTGGGAAACAAGATCCAGTTCTCATTTAAAACCTGTTCCAATATAGAGCGAAACAGAGTGGCCAGTTTTTGTCAATTTAGTGAAATGACTCTTTGGATTGTAAGACTGAATCAAAAAAACTTGCTTCAGTATGAATCTTGCTTCGCGAACACTAACAAATGCATTCTGTACATGTTATGAATGTGTGTAGTATGAATGAAATTCAGAAGTACTGCATCCGCCATGTTGTCACTGTCATGTGACCTACATTGTCAGTTGTGTCGCTTCACTGCCATTCTCAAATCCTCTCTCACAGCCTAGTAAAGGCTTTAGATGCTCTCTTCAGAATCTCACCAGAAATAGTAAGTCATCCAGGTATACTTTTCGCTAAATGTTTTTAGAATACTATAAATACAAATCTAATATTATTTTAATCTTATGTCTGTTATTTAACAGTTGAGATAGTTCTTTAATGCTGATCTAACCAGCAGAAGACACGAGCCGGGGTTTGTGCAGGTGGGGCATGTTGTCACACTGCGTTACAATGAGCCCCTATTAGAACTATGCTATAATATTCTATACTTTTATTAATTCTATTGAGAAACCATGAGAAAAAGGTGAATAAAGACTGAGAGTCAAAGTTCAGAAATGCTTTTTTTTTTTTAAATACCCTCTATAACTGTTTTGAGGTGTGTTTGTTGTCAAACTCAAAAACTAGTTTATGTTTGCTGATTAAAAAAATGCCATCATTTTATTTGTAAAAGTTAATAATCGAATTTTATTGACAAAATATTTTAGTTTGTCATGGATTTTTTTTAATTTATTTATTATATCAGGTAACATTTTAACCTGTGATTTAGTCATGTTATAATGTACCCCAGCAATGAGGCATGTTGTCACATTTCACTTCCATTCTTTTAGGGTAAATCAAGAAAAAAAAAGTGTACACTGTATTAATGAAACAAAACCAAATAATTGTACTAGGCATGTGTGCAATTAATGAGGGAAAAAGTAAATACTCTGAACCACAAGTGATTTACACAAACTGAGAAAGTAGAAAAGTGAGATGGTGGTCTGGTGGGTTAAACCATGGAACTGATACGCAGAAGGTTGCTAGTTCGATCCCAGCGGTCACCACCAGTGTGTCCTTGAGCAAGGCACTTTACTCCATGTTGCTCCAGTGGGATTGTTCCTGTAAGAAGTGCACTGTAAGTCGCTTTGGATAAAAGCGTCTGCCAAATGCATAAATATAAAAAGCGTTAGCTTTGTGTCCCGCTCTCCCCTACTATTACATGATAGTATTATGGTAGTCAATGGAGGCCAAGATCTGCTTGGTTACAAACATTCTTTCAAATATCTTCTTCTGTGTTCAGCAGAACATAGACATTTACACAGCTTTGGAACAACTTGAGGGTGAGTAAATGATGACAGAATTTTAATTTGTGGGTGAACTATCCCTTCAACTAACTTGAATAAGCAGCAAGACAAGTCTTTCTTTGTGTGAGGTTTTATGGCGGTTTGCAAACACTTTTAAACACCAAACAAAGGTAAGATACCAGAGTAAATGTTTGGCAGAGTAAACTCCTTACCAGAGTAAGAGTTCCCTTACGAGAGTACTCTCGTATTGCGTTTTGCTAAAACGCTATGGGGGAATTCCTTTCCTCGAGATATTGAAGCAAATTTTTATCCAAAAATACCTTTTATACGCAGTGCAGCTGCACAACTCTCAGCAGGAAGCAGCTGCGTGCTGATTGGCTGTGCCGTTGCAACTGCAGCAACCTATAGCGAGACCTTGGGGCGGGACGGACCAATCAGGTCCTTCCAAACTCCCGCCACAAGGGGCAACATAATTTGCATAGCCTAGGGTATATAAGACCCACTCTCGCAAGGTTAGTCAGATTAATTCTTCTTCAGCGACTTGCAATCGTTGAGCTCCGGATCGAAGCCTGCCGTCGACACGCACCCAGCGGAACACGCAGCCTGAGGACGTCGGATTCTCCGCCTTCA
Source organism: Gobio gobio (assembly GCF_949357685.1). Taxonomy (NCBI): domain Eukaryota; kingdom Metazoa; phylum Chordata; class Actinopteri; order Cypriniformes; family Gobionidae; genus Gobio; species Gobio gobio. The sequence goes on from NC_137099.1 coordinate 46,606,723, forward strand.
GCCTGCCTTCCAGCTGCGCCATCCGGCACCATATCCTTTATACCTTCTGTTTTTCTAAAACATTCAAAAAGAGCCGAGACGTTGATACAAATGTCTCGTTCCTGCGCCTCGTGCAGAGGTTTCATCGCGGACGAGGATCGGCACATCATCTGCGTGTCATGTCTCGGACGAGACCACACGCAGGCTGCACTCAACCAGGGCGGCTGCCCTGAGTGCGACGAGCTGGCGCTGCAGACCCTTCGGGCTCGGCTCGCCAGCTTCGACTCGGATCCCGTCCCGTGCTCCCAGCCTCTAGAGCCACGGAAGAAAAAACGTCGCGACCAGAGGCCACCGGAGCGCTCTGACGAGCACACGCCGGGCATGTCCCCGCGTGCCTCGCCATCGCCCGTGTTGTTCGCCGACGAGCAGCACAGCTCCCCTCGCATGGCGGCTGCTGCTGTTTCGTTCGGCGGACCGGAGGAGGAAGAGGATGACAGCCTTTCCCTTGCTGCATCCGGGAGCGGGTGGTCGGACGCCGCCTCGGAGCACGCCACTTCGACGCGGACGGCTAGCGGCGTCATAACCTCAGTCGACTCTGAGCTTATGCGCTTGCTCACCTAGGCCGTGGACGACCTCGGCATTGACTGGTCTCAGCCCGAGGAGCCCACGAGAAGCCGTCTGGATGAGTGGTATTTCGAGAACCGCCGTCAACCTACCGCTCAAAGACCCGCTCCCTTCTTCCCAGAAGTCCACGAGGAGCTAACAAAATCGTGGAAGGCGCCATTTTCATCACGCGCCAGATCCTCTTTTTCTCCAGCGCTCTCGGTAGTCGATGGCGCTCAGAAAAAAGGATATCAAGCCCTTCCTCCCCTCGAGGAGGCTGTCGCTGCACACCTTTGCCCGCCCTCCGCCAGAGGATGGCAGTCAAAGACCGTGCACCCTTCCAAGGCCTGCCGCACTACGTCCAGCCTCGCCGGTCGAGCATTCGCCTCCGCCGGCCAGGCAGCGTCAGCGCTACACTCCATGGCGGTTCTTCAAGTCTTCCAGGCCAAACTCCTCCGTTCCCTGGACGAGTCTGTTCCTGATAACGAGGCTCTGAAGGATCTGCGCGGCGCCACTGACTTGGCCCTGCGCGCCACCAAGGCCAATGCTCAGGCGATCGGCAGATGCATGGCCAGCCTGACGGTGTTGGAGCGCCATTTATGGCTTAACTTAACGGAGATGAAGGACGCGGACAAGACCGCTTTCCTGGACGCGCCCATTTCGCCTTCAGGATTGTTTGGTTCCGCCGTGGTTGGGTTCACAGAGCGCTTCACTGAGGCACAGAAAACTTCGCAGGCAATGCGACATTTCCTGCCCAAGCGTTCCAGCTCCTCCGCTAGCCGTCAAGCTAAGGCTGGACCAGCCCAGCCCGCCAAGGCGCCGCCTTCAGCTCGCCAGCCTCACGCGGCTTCCAAGCCCGGTCAGCGTTCCCGCTCTACGAGCCGCAGCAGACCGCCGGAGCGTCGAGGTCCACGACCCAGCAATGTGTCGAAACCTGAGCCTCCGAAGCCGTCCTAGCCAGAGGTATGAAGAGAAGGCGGATAGTGCCCGCTTCGGCCGGTGCACCGCCTCGCTCTCTTCCAAAACGTTCCCCAGCTCCCTTCAAGGCGGCTGGGAACGCCACATTCACAGCCAACGAGCCCGCAAGCAAGCGTGCTCGCCTGTACACAAACGCCGTTTTCACGGCGACCCATATGAGTCACAAAAAGAGCTTTTTCTCTGTAGGCAGTGTGCCAGCATTAAAGCATGTACCCCTACACTCAAGCACTCCCCCATGTTCCCCAGCCCCCTGCACTCAGGTGGCTGGAAACATTATTCTCACAGTCAACGAGCCCGCACTCAAGCGCGCTCGCCTGTACACAAGCACCAATCCTCTATGTCCCCCGGCCCCCTGCACTCAGGCGGCGGGAAACAATTCCCTCATAAGCGCCAGCTTAGCGCAAGGTTATCGGGCCACCGAGTCCCTGTTACTCAGCGACTCGCCCCACAGATTAATTCAGCCCCTGGCTTCGAAGGCCGAGGCCTGGCGGGCCATTCCCGGCATTTCGAAATGGGTGTTGAACATAATAGAACGAGGTTACTCGCTACAGTTTGCTCGCAGACCACCGCGCTTTCGCGCCGTGGAAGAGACAACGGTGAGAAGCGACAAAAGTCACGTGCTTCGAACCGAGATATCAAAACTGTTAATAAAGGGAGCGGTAGAAGCCGTACACCCCTCACAGAGCGAGTCAGGCTTTTACAGCCGTTACTTCCTTGTACCAAAAAAGGACGGTGGTCTAAGACCCATCCTAGATCTCAGACATCTGAACAAAGCCCTTATGAAGCGCCCGTTCAGAATGTTGAGAATGAAACAAATCCTCGCGCACATTCGCCCGGGAGATTGGTTTTTCACTGTGGATCTAGAGGATGCCTATTTTCACATACAAATAGCCCCCCATCACAGGCCATTCTTGAGATTCGCCTTCGAGGGGAAAGCATACCAATACAAGGTGCTACCTTTTGGTCTATCTCTAGCCCCTCGCACGTTTACAAAGTGCATGGAAGCGGCGCTAACCCCGCTGAGGCTTCGGGGAATGAGAATTCTCAACTATCTCGACGACTGGCTCATAATAGCTCAGTCAGAGATACAGTTATTAAACCACAGATCTTGGCTTCTCAACCATTTACAATGCTTGGGACTCAGAATCAATGTGGCAAAGAGTTTATTGTCTCCCACACAGAAAGTTTCGTTTCTGGGAACAGTATTGGACTCAATGCAGATGAGCGGGCGGCTGACGTCACAGCGCGCGCTCTCTGTTCGGAACCGAGCGGTTTCCCTCAGGTCCGGTGCACACATTCCTCTCAAACACTTTCAGAGGATGTTGGGTTTCATGGCCTCGGCGGCGCCAGTTCTCAGACTGGGTCTGTTGCGCATGCGCCCCCTACAGCACTGGCTGAATCGCCGCGTTCCAGCTCACGCATGGCTTTCGGGCCGATTGCAAATCAAGGTAGACCACAGCTGTGTGTTAGCTCTGGCTCCTTGGAAAAATCCCGTCTGGTACAAGACGGGCGTGAGTTTGGGCACTGTTACGAAGTGGAAGGTTATCTCGACAGATGCATCCAACCTAGGTTGGGGAGCCCTTCACGAGGGCAGGCCGATCTCCGGTCTCTGGTCAGACTCGGAGAAGAGCCTTCATATAAACTGTCTAGAGATGAAAGCGGTCACGATATCGCTAAGAGCTTTCCTTCCGTACATAAAATACCACCATGTCCTGATCCGAACGGACAGCAGGTCGGTGGTAGCCTATATAAATCGCCAAGGCGGTCTGAGATCTATCGATCTGCACTCAATGGCGGAAGAAGCCCTAATATGGGCAGAGCACAATCTGAGCTCGCTGAGAGCGACTCACGTGCCAGGCATTCTGAATTTGGGTCCGGACATGCTGTCCAGGGGCAAAGTGTCCCCGGCAGAGTGGTCTCTTCACCCAAATATAATTCAGATAATTTGGGGCAAGTTTGGAGAGGCAAAAGTGGATCTTTTCGCCTCAAAAGACAATGCTCAATGCCGAATATATTTCTCCAAGCGCGAGGATGCGTTGGCCCACGAATGGCCCAACCTTCCTCTTTATGCGTTTCCCCCAATCTCAATGTTACCTCAGGTCATAGAGAGGATCAGGGAGAGCAAATGCGCTGTGCTTTTAATAGCCCCGCTTTGGAGAAATCAACCTTGGTTCTCACTGCTGAGTCAGATGTCAGATGCAGCTCCGTGGCCGATCCCGCTGAGGAGAGATCTTCTCATGCAGGCGGAACGGCAGATCTGGCATCCCCGTCCCGATCTATGGGCGCTTCATGTTTGGCCCATCAACGGGTACATGAGAACCTTTCTGAAAGCATAATGAACACTATTACTGAAGCTAGAGCCCCCACTACTAGGCGGCTCTATTCAGGCAAATGGTCAGTCTTTTCAGACTGGTGTAAAGCGCGAAGTCTGACCCCACATGATTGTGCAGTGTCAGAGGTGCTTACATTTTTACAAGAGCTTCTGGACGCGGGTCGTTCCCCCTCCACGCTCAAAGTTTATGTGGCTGCTATAGCAGCGTATCACATTAAAGTGAACGGACTGTCACTAGGAAAGAGCGATCTCATTGTTCGCTTCCTTAAAGGGGCTAGAAGGCTTCACCCACCTCGTCCCCCTTCAGTCCCTATATGGGACCTGTCCACGGTCCTAGATGCCATGAAGAGCTCTGCATTTGAGCCTCTGCATTCTGTGAGCTTAAAGCTCCTGTCACTAAAGACCGCTTTTCTGCTAGCGATTGCATCAGTTAAGCGAGTGGGTGATCTGCACGCGCTCTCTGTGAGCGCCTCGTGTCTGGAATTTGGGCCAAACGACTCCAAAGTCGTCCTCAAACCAAGACATGGATATGTACCTAAAGTGCTTTCAACTCCGTTCAGAGCACAGGTTATTTCACTTTCGGCACTTTCATCACAGTCAGATGAAATAGATGCTAATTTGCTCTGTCCTGTCAGAGCGCTGAGAATATACATAGAGCGTTCCGCTGTTTACAGGCAAACTGAACAGCTCTTTGTATGCTTTGGCGGACGCACCCGAGGGTGCGCGGTTACAAAGCAGACCCTGTCACGGTGGATAGTGGATGCTATCTCACTGGCCTATGAGTCTAAAGATCTCGGCTGCCCTTTGGGCATTAAAGCCCATTCTACTAGAGGCATGGCCTCTTCGTGGGCTTGGTCTACTGGCATTTCTCTGAATGATATCTGTGCGGCGGCAGGCTGGGCCTCCCCGTCCACTTTTATCAGATTCTATAATTTAGATGTTCCGGCTTTACAAGCTGGGCTTCTTGCTGTATGAACAGATTAACCCCTTGAGGCTCGATAAGTCCGGCCTGGGTTTAATATTGTATAAGTCATAAGCATATTCCTTACGGCCCGAAGTGTCTGGCCACTCTTTATTCCTGACCCGATTATGTCCGGTCTATACTTATTGCACGAATATCGTGTTCATTCTTATGAGGGCCCGACTCAGGTCTGGCCCATTCTGAATTATTGATATCATACTACAGGCCCACCTAGGTTGGCCTGGGTTTGGTGTCGTCGGCTTTAGAGCCGTTAAGCAAGCACGGCGTTTTGCATTGGTCCCCCATAGCGTTTTAGCAAAACGCAATACGAGAGTACTCTCGTAAGGGAACGTTTCGGTTACTAACGTAACCTCGGTTCCCTAAGATGAGGGAACGAGTATTGCGTTTTGCTTGCCGTGCTTGCTCACTTGCTCAGGAGTCGCTTCAGTCGATTAACCTGACTAACCTTGCGAGAGTGGGTCTTATATACCCTAGGCTATGCAAATTATGTTGCCCCTTGTGGCGGGAGTTTGGAAGGACCTGATTGGTCCGTCCCGCCCCAAGGTCTCGCTATAGGTTGCTGCAGTTGCAACGGCACAGCCAATCAGCACGCAGCTGCTTCCTGCTGAGAGTTGTGCAGCTGCACTGCGTATAAAAGGTATTTTTGGATAAAAATTTGCTTCAATATCTCGAGGAAAGGAATTCCCCCATAGCGTTTTAGCAAAACGCAATACTCGTTCCCTCATCTTAGGGAACCGAGGTTACGTTAGTAACCGAAACGTTTTTGCTATTCCTGTAACACTATTTGCAATATAGTCCGAAGTCTCAATGCCAATGGGGGATTGATTAAGGAGTTGAGTTCATGGGGTAATAAAACCGTGAAGGCAGCTGTGATGAGTCAGCCTGACACTTTTATGGAGGTTAGCCACTGGCAGAGGCAATATTGACAAAGACAGGGGCAGGGAAAATATCATGACCATACCTTATGAGATCTTACAAAGTATTACTGGATTTGGTTATAAGAGTAAAACAATGGATTTAGTCACTCACAAAATATACTGTATGTAAGTGACTAGGTAATGCTTTAGATTACGGCCCGGAAAGTACTGTGTAAGTAAAGCGAATTTACAGCATAGCTTTCGGTAATTATAGTGTGACTATAAAGTAAGTATGTGTAGGAACAATATGTAACATTGGGGGAATAAAGGGGTAACTATCTGGAAAATTAACAAATTATTTATACTGTAAGTATTTAATTAAGGGGTAATTATCTGTGTAGTTACAGGGTAAGTATGAATCTGAAACAACAGGGGAAAAAGCACCACTTTAATTTACAGCCCGCAGATTCATACCCTAACCCTTACCCTGTAACTACACAGATAATTACCCCTTAATTAAAAAATACTTACAGTATAAATAATTTGTTAATTTTCCTGATAGTTACCCCTTCATTCCCCCAATATTACACATTGTTCCCTTATACCTACACGTACTTACTTTAGACTTACACTATGATTACCTAAAGTTATGCTGTAAATTCACTTTACTTTCGCAGTACTTTCCGGGCAGTAATCTAAAGCGTTACTAGTAGGGCTGCACGATTAATCGAAATCGAACCGCAATCGCGATTTGGCTTATGTGCGATTATGAAAGCGCAAAGGCTGCGATTTTAATTAAATAAATAAATGCCCAGCGTGTCAGTGAAGAACGGCTCTGTGATCAGTAGTAAACGCTGCTCCTGAAAGCACTGCGAGTTTGAGCAACATGTGTCAGACATCTTCACAAACTAGTAATGCGAAGCGTTCATAAACCTGTTGTCCAACCAAATAAAATGTTTAATAACATGTTTTAACTCACTTCATATAGTCAGTCGAGCTGATGTGGCTTCTTATCACAGAATGCTAATCAGCACTGCATACTTTTATTATTATGAAAATACCCTTGAAGAACTCAAATATACCATATCTTGTCGCAGAAGTATTATCTTCATGTTTAATCAGTCAAAGCGTTTCTATCTTCGTTGTATTCGGCATACAGCAAGCTTCACATTAGGGATTTCCCATAGGGATTTCCAGAAAACAAACGATTACTTCTCTGGCGCAAATGTGCCATTTCTGCTCGAGGGCGCCCTCTGGCCTCCAGTATGAATGACACTTTTGGGTAGAAAATAAGAAGAATAAAACTTCTCTCTAAATAAATGTATATGACAATCCATATGTTTTTCTTCAATGTACAGGATATTTTAATCCCCACAGTGGATGCATTAGAGGCTCATATTTCATATTAAAGACATAAGAAATTTAAGAAATTGATATCACAGATAAAAAGCACAGATTTGTATAATAATAATTGTTTTTTTACAATAAATCCTTAGACCTTTCTAATGATTTTTAGTCATAGGCTATCTGCATACTAACAGGTTACCAATAATTTTTAGTTTTCTGTAAAATATAATATTTCTTATTATTATTATTATTATTATTATTATTATTATACTGTTATATTTATTTTAAATGCTCCATTTTAATTTTTAAATAATTAATGTTATTGTAATAGTAATATTTCTTATTTTTATTTAGCAATAATAATAATCATATTATTATTAGTCACATTAATATATAAACACAAAATGTTATATACACACTTTTCATTAGTAAAAATAAATAAATAGATAATAATAATCGCATTTTAAATCGCAATCAAAATTTTTACCAGAATAATCGCAATTAGATATTTTCCCCAAATCATGCAGCCCTAGTTACTAGTGACTACACCGAAAAATAAACATAATATGCCTTACGCAGCTCTCTGGAACACTTGTTTCTGATTGGTCAATTGCACCATCTGGCAGTCAAATATTTCCTAATATTCCATATTCACCTTCGTCAATGGCGAAACTGTATATCAAACCACTTACCTGGTTAACTGAAACTGCCGCTATTTAATGTCTCTCAAATTACATTATGGACTCTGGCTATTGTTTCAGACAAATAAAACTGGCACTATCTTTCATTTCAGTTAGCAACTGCATAGGGGAAATTACCTCAGATGTCTTTAATATTAATGTAATATTGCTTTGGTGATGTTATGTTGTTGTAAGACTGATTGTTTTTGTTTGACACTAATGGAATATAGCATAATATACAAGTAAAAATACTTTACACAGGTAAAGTTTTAATATAATCTCAACTTAGATTCTCATTGCATGCCTACATATTTTATTTTATTTTAATGACTTTAGCAGTCTGGGTAATGCAGATAAGTCGGACAATGTATAGTCAGCTATTATCGGAAAATAAACAATAATACAAGACCCCTGTGCTACATGAGTTTATTTTGTGATAATGACCAGCTGATCGTAAAGTACATTATCCCTGAGTGAATATGAAGGAATGAGAGAGTTTGGGTTTTGCAAACTTTGGAATATAAAAGCAATGCATTTGGATAACAATATGAGCAATGCAAATGCAAGTTTCTAATGTTGCCAAAGAATAACATTGATGTTATGATGAAATAAAGCTATATCAAACAAAACCGAATAACATGTTCAACAGCCAACATAACAGCATACAAAATCCTTGGAGAAGCATGAACTATTTAATTGTTGTCAAGAAACCCAGACCAAAATGGATATTATGCAAATGTTTTCAGTAGAATTAGCTTTTACTCATTAGTAAAACTTTTACTTAGAGGAGTCATATGGAAATAATTAATATATTCAATAAAGCATGTAGATAGAAAAACAAAACCTATTCTATCTTGAATTTAAATTGACAAAATTTTCCATGTGGAATAATACATGCAGAAATCAGTCAAGAAAATCAATACTTCTTGAGACCTGAGTGCACCAAATTAAAGAGTCTCTCACATGACCGGTTCAGGCTATCACTTTATAGCTACAACCCACGCATGTTGATTACTGCGCAAAAAAGAAAGAAATACATGCACACTGGGGTATCTCCATGAAACTGGTCAGAGACACTTTTTTTCTCTCTTTTTCTCTTTTTGTCATTGAGGGCCAAGACATAACTATACAGAATATTTGGTTAATTTCGTATATATATATATAAAAACAGTCTAGCATTCAAGATATGCAGCATTCAAGACACTGACTTATTGTATACATATTTTCCTTTTAATGAAGCAAATTCTGAACCATCAATGTATGGAAGAACAGTTTTGACATTTTCATAATAACCTCTTTAACTTTCCAATGGGAAAAAAATTACCTGCAGAAGATGCGACTTCATTAGACTGACAAAATTGTGCACAGCGTTTAATATTCATGCTTAATAAAAATAAATAATTAGCCTTCCCTGGCCATAGATTTGAGACTAGCCCTCATTCGTCAATTAAAAAAAGTTATACATAGGTCCATAGTGGACAAAAAGTGTCAAAAAACATAAAAATTTGAAGCTTGGGAGCACAGACTTTAGTGTGGTCTCATCTTTAAACAAGACCCGTGGCAGATTATTGTTGAAGTAAAAAAATGTTTACATTTATGAAAAGGATTAATAAATTTTTTTATGTAAAATGAATATTTTATGTTGAACTCTAAAACTGAAAATCAAAGCCAGAAATCTAACCAAGTTGTGTTCCAAATTTGAGGTTGATATCTCAAAAAATGAGCTTTCAGTAAGATTTTGTTTAAGTGCAGTACCAAATTTTCCCCATTAGATGCCTCTGGTGATGCACAGTGGTTGGATTTGTAATTTGCAGTACAGTAGTTTTTGTGTTATTGTTACTTTTGTTTGTTAGTTTATTATGTGTTTCTTCTTTAAATAAACAAATTTTTGAGTCAACTTGAATTGAGCGTGGCCTCCCCGTTGTGTTATGCTGCCATGAGCCAGGTAGCATGTAACAGTATGTTTAGAGCATTGAGCAATGTGGCCAATCACAAACATATCTTTTGATTTCTTGAACAATTATACTAGAACTTTGTAACTAAAATGATTGACAGCTTTTTAGTGATTATAAAAGGAGCAGTTTTTACACACATTCTGCCATGCCAAAACCCACATGTAGTGCTTGCTTTTCTGTTAAAATTAACAGTTAACGTAGATGCTTTGATTATATATATATATATATATATATATATATATATATATAAATTGGGAGCATTTATGCTTGGATGTGTAGGTTGTGCAGCAACACGTAACTTGAAATAATTTAATGGAAATCAATTTAAATACGTTCTAAATGGGAAGCACATCTCCTTAGCCTTTTAGAGTTGATTCACCCTCCGTCCTTGTCAACATCATTGTTAAAAAGGATTCATCCAAACAGAGCGCTGTTTACTGAGTGACGTAAGTCAGTGCCTAGCAGGGATGCACTATGAATGCCCCGATACAGAATTAATATTTCCGTCAGGATTGGATTTATGTAAGAGAGGTAAAGGCCCACTGAAGTGCCTTGAAACACAGAATTATTCAATGGTTGCGTCCAAAAACTGGAAAATGCTGCCTTCGGAGGACACATTTCAAGGTAGGAAGGCATCAAGGCACATCCAAATCTAATGTTAGCTTCACTTCCTGCCTCCTGAGAGACCTTTACCTGATCGATTTTTGAAGGTAGCATAGATGTATCCTTCGCTGCCAGAACCAACTGTAGAAAACAGTATGCTGGGACTATGTGTAATGGATTCCACTGGAGCCAAGTTGAAGGACCCATGTGCAGTTCTTTATTTGCAAGATCCAAACATAAAACAAAGACGTTGCAAACTGACTTGGAAACACTCACCAACAGCGGGTAACAACATCAATAACAGACAAGGACACGGCAAACATGAGGGCTTAAATACACTGAGACTAATGACAAGAGACACCTGTGAACCATGCTTAAACAATGAACCAATGACAGGACAAGACCACATGAGAATCACATGACAAAACCAGGAAGTGCATGACAAGACTGAACATGACACACTAAAGCATAACCAAGAACATGATAAACTTAAAACATGAACAATGAACAATGAACCGTCACCAAAACACCCTGTGACAGATCCCCCCCTCTATGGGCGGCCCCTGACGCCCAAACATAACCAAAACACCAAAAGTCTAAACACAGTCTTGGGGGGGGGGGGGCGGTCTTGGGGGAGGGATGGTGGGCCAGGCCCGTGCAGGGGCACCGGAACCAGACGTGACCTGGACAGGCCTGGGAGCTTGGGCGGACCTGGACCCTGTGGCGTGGGCGGACCTGGACCCTGTGGCGTGGGCGGACCTGGACCCTCAGGTGCCGTGGACGGCCATGGCGGCAACGTCAGTTCAACAGGCCATGGCGGCAACGGCGGTTCAGGGGGCCACAGAGGCTTGGCCTTCGTGGCCTCCATGTACCCCTTGCCCCCCCAAAAAATTCTCTTGGGCTGGACAGCGGGCTTGTGGGCTGGAGCGGGCTCGTGGGCTGGAGCCTGGACGTGGGCTGGAGCCTGGACGTGGGCATGGCTCACTGGTGTGGAGAGTACTGTGGGAACGTGGAGCTCCTCATCCACCGTTCCTACAGTAAAAGATGAGCCACTCAACTGAAGTGCAAAGTCAATATACTTGGCCAATGACCAGTGGATCTTGCCTCCAGAAAACTGGGAACGAATTGGTTCATTAAGCCCAAATCTAAAAATGTTCTTGAGGGCCACATCATTAAAATCTACAACATAGCAGAGACCACAAAACTCCTGTACATAATCCTCAACGGAATGATTGCCTTGACGAAGGCGTAGGAGGGCAACTGCTGGGTCCATTGTTGGTTGGTCTGTTATTCTGTAATGGATTCCACTGGAGGCAAGTTGAAGGACCCATGTGCAGTTCTTTATTTGCAAGATCCAAAGACGTTGCTGACTCTTGACTCTTGACTCTTGACTCTTGACTCTTGACTCTTGACTCTTGACTCTTGACTCTTGACTCTTGACTCTTGACTCTTGACTCTTGACTCTTGACTCTTGACTCTTGACTCTTGACAACACTCACCAACAGCGGGTAACAACATCAATAACAGACAAGGACACACGGCAAACATGAGGGCTTAAATACACTGAGACTAATGACAAGACAAGTTACACCTGTGAACCGTGATTAAACAATGAACCAATGACAGGACAAGACACAAGATCACATGAGAGCATGGGAATCACATGACAATGAAACATGACAAAACCAGGAAGTACATGACAAGACTGAACATGACACACTAAAACATAATTAAGAACATGATAAACTTAAAACATGAACAATGAACAATGAACCGTCACCAAAACACCCTGTGACACTATGTTAGTTATTATTGATAATCTCTGACAAATATTTTGATTTTGCTGACTTGACAGCTTTCTGAAATACTGAGAGAGAGCCATAAGTTCATAGGAAACCTGCAACCTATCCTTCAGCCATTTGCGTTCATATCTCCTACAAGTTTGTCTGGGCGAGTGAATAGAGTAATTTAACTATGGTTCAGGTTTTATCCTCAGCCACGTGGCCTTCATTGGAGCAATGGGATTTAAAATATTCAGTCAAGTGGTCTTAAAAGAGCAGAGGTACTTATCAGCATTTTGTATCCTGGGTGGTAAATCCATTCAGCCAGGGACATGAACCGTCTGCATAAGATGAATCAAACTCCTCAGCAGCATTAACTGTGAAATGACAATTCCATCAAAGGCTGTCAAAGCTGCGACACCAGGTCGACCAGGAAAGGCGGCAGTAAATAAAACAGATTTGTGGTGAGGAAAGGTGGTGTCACAAATTTCAATGTTCAAAATAGCCAGACCATGAGTGAAAACCAGATCCAAATTGTGACCTTGGATATGTGTGGGTCCCTGCTCCCATTGCGTACTATTTAATGAGTCAATAAGGTCACAGAAATCCCAAGGGTAGAAGATCTGAATATTAAAGTCACCAGTAACAAAATCTTTTCAAACTTTGTTACTACACCCCCAAAAAGACTGCAAACGCATTTAAAAACACACTATTTGATTGTAGAGGCCTATTGTTACAAACAGAACTGGATCAGCATTCATTTCCATTTGAAACATTTGTAACTCAAAGCTCTCGTATACTTCCAATGTCCATGGAAATTGTCTGATGCTAGACCCCCTCTGCAACCAGATATCCGAGGGGTGCTAATAAAAGACCGCTCCACTTGCTATGGTGTTTCCTCCATGGGGTAACAAGAAGCCTTCGAGCAGATAGTCAGGGATATCTGACAAAACCGGTGGAAGATATGAACAAGGGAAATCTGAGACAGCGTAATTAGCCAAAAATGGAATTTCATTTACAACTTTCAGAGTTATCATTTTAGCACCAAACTTTACACTTGGCACAATGCAGTCAGGCAAGTACTGTTCCCTTTCGAAAGGGAACTCGCGCTGCGTCAGAAAGACGCTACAGGGGGAACGCCTCCAGCGTGACAGGTGTCTGAACTACTATCAAATCACGCAATCCTATTGACCGGCGACAGCCTATGATGTCATCAATGTGCGACCAGGAGCTGATCATCGCGGGAAGGTGTTCTTCCCGCAGACGATCTGGCGGCTGACGAGACTTATCTGCAAGTACTCTAGGGATGGCGGGGAGAAGGGAGATGTATCTTCTCTGCCATCCCGACCGCGTATGCTGAGCCGTTGAATGTTATGGAACATGGCAGGTGGGCTGCAGCTGCCATGTTGGCACATAAGAGGAGAGATCGTTCGTGTTAGATTAAACGATCAATTTCTGCCCGGCCATGAATCATCAGCTCAGTTGGGTTTTTCATTCTCTCCTGATCTTCCTATTTAGATAGGCGCATTCGGCAGTGTCTGAGGACCGGCATACCACTGAGATCCGGGTCCCAGGTAGGCGGGAGGCGTCACGGTCAAAGGACCGGTGACGGGGCCCGAGGGCCAACATCGCCTCTTGTGCGCCCCCTCGGTTGAGGGCGGGGCGCAAAGAGGTGGACTCCAGGGAGAAGTAGGAGCTGTGTATCAAAAAAGCGGTTGGCGTGGATGATGGGTCTTCTCCCTGAGGGTGAGTTAAGAATTACACTGACCCACACTCCTCTTCCTTCTTACATCCGGCCCGGGGTGGGCCTGTGAAGATGATATTCTAGGGCCCGCCTGGCTGGTCTGTGAGAGCGCCCCCCTCAGGCCGGTAGCGTTCCTAAGCATACATGCTGTGAATAAGGCTCATGTGTGGATATCATCGCGCACCGGAGGCGAGCTGGTAAGTCCCCTTGAGAGTGAAACATTAATTATTATGTTGTGTAGACTTTATGCTCCCCGCTGAGGGTTTGGGGATCACGGGATCATTTGGAGGATACTATAGGGCCTTGTAGTTCCCCTGTTTGGTGGTTAGAATGATTTTTAGAGATATCATTAAGTGGTCTGTTTAGAGCTAGTTTCATTAGTAGAGAACCAGCCGCCACTCTGTTCACTGTGCGCAGTGAATAGACCTGCTGCTGTGCGCGAGTTGCTGAGGCCACCGCTCATTCTGGCGGTTATGTAGTGCACTGCTAGGCATGTATATATACACACATATATATATATATATATATATATATATATATATATATATATATATATATATATATATATATATATATATATATATATGTATATATATATATATATATATATATATATATATATATGTATATATATATATATATGTATATATATATATATATATATATATATATATATATATATATATATATATATATATATATATACACATATATATATATATATACACTATATATATATATATATATATATATATATATATATATATATATATATATATATATATATATATATATATATATATACACATATATATATATATATATATATACACATATATATATATATATATATATATATATATATATATATATATATATATATATATATATATATATATGCACACTATATATATATATATATATATATATATATATATACACACTATATATATATATATATATATATATATATATATATATATATATATATATATATATATATATATATATATATATATATATATATATATATATATATATATATACTGTATATATTTTAATATCGCAATGGCAGTTTCCAAAACCCCTAGTACGTAAGGAAAGGCACGCAAGGGAAACATTTTTGTGCCATCCCTGCACAAACATTTAATACAGTTACTGTTTGTACTGACACACACATACATTACATATATTTACGGATATTTAACAAAATAAAAGAACATCAATCCCTTTGAAAACATCTTGGGTAATGAAAGGCAGTGATGACAACACATCATAATGGGATGGTAAAGAGCAATCAAGACCCAAGAATATCATGTCACCACTCTGATTCCTGGAAGGGGAATAAACAGGATGCTTCACCACTTCATGAGGATTAAACAATTCCTTTTAACCACTCCTATGCCACGTTTAATTCCGCTGTGTCTTCACACCAATGATTGAGTGCTGCCACTCAATTTAGTACACCCCGACACATCTATCTGATTCCCATTGTGCAATCAAAAAAAATCTCAACTCTCTTCCTACCCTATATAGTGAAACAACAAAGCAAATATCTCTTGAAGAAAGTAAACACTTTGTCCCTCTGTAAAAAAGAGGATGTAGTAAGAAAAGAAAAATAATGGAGGAGGAAAAAAAAAGGATGTGCCAGGAATAGAAAGGACATGCAATGGAAAGGAAGAAGAAAAGGACAATGAACAGGGACAGGGAAAAAAGAACAAGGAAAAATTACTGGTGCAAGAGAAAAGGAAAACAAATGGAAAGGTTGCAAGAGGAAAGTGTGATGAAATGCAGATTATTGCTGTGGTCCTTTTGACCACGCCCCCTAGGTAACATTTGTGATGGAGTGTATATAAGGCGTGAGGTACGGAAAACGGGTGTTGCGTCATACTCAGCTGGTCGCACTTCGGTGACCCGTTGCGTTGCTTCCTCGTTGGGTGTTTTTCTCCATGTGGTAGATGCTAAAAGTAATTTTAAATGTTTGTTGCCTGCTAATAGTAATTTTGGTGGAGCTGGTGTTCATTTGAGTGCTTGTTGCACCCACGGATGGTTAACAACCGTTGCTTTGCCATTGCGCTCCACTGCACCTACGAACTGCATGTGATGCCTTTTTGGGGGAATTCTGCCGTCTGCATGTGATTGGATAAAGTTGTGGCTGCCGGATAGATTATGTGGTTTGCACGATTCGGTACGTACAGCCCACTCCTTCTTCCCTTTGGCCCTCATAAAGGTAACTTGGTTATAATTTTTTTGTGTGTTTTAGGAGTTTAAACCATTCTGCGAGCGTGCCTGTTTTGCTTCCAGTTTGTCATGGTTTGCATCTTGGACTTTAGCATGGCTTGCACCTTCAACTCTGCTATTTTGCTTTAATTAGGGGCCAAGCACCGAAGGTGCGGAGGCACCTATTGTAATCGTTAGATTTCTTATTATTATTATTCCGCCATGGAAGTCTATGGTAGCCCATAGAACCGTTTGCGGGAAAATTATGAAATTTGGTACACTGATAGAGGTCATTACCAATAGTACCCACACCAATTTTGGAGTCTCTAAATCAATCTCTCTAGCGCCACCACCTGTCCAAAGTTTGACTCATGTTTTTGCTAATAACTTTTGAACCATAAGGGCTAGAAACAAAATCATTACAATGTTTCCGCCATTTTGAATTAACCGAAACCCAACTTTTTCGAACTCCTCCTAGGCCGTTGGTCCGATTTTCACGAAAATTGAACCCGATCATCTCCAGACAGGGTTGACAAAAATTCAAGTTGATAGGTTAAATCGTTTTTGATTAACACGCAAACAAATTTTACATAACGCTTGAAAAAACACACTTAAGGCAATATCTCCGCAACGCTTTACTGTATTCAAACCAAACTTGGTACAAGTCATCACAAGCATGACCTGAGGCAACATGCAGCGTTTCGGCGCAGCGCCACCTACTGGTCCAGAGATACGAAAAATGGCTATTTTTGCTTATAACTTCTGAACTGTTTGTCTAAAAATCATAAAAGTTCTCGTTAGATTCAGGACGGCATGCCGAGTCGTCTGATATCCAATTTTACAATATCGGCCATTTTGACTGTCGGCCATTTTGATTTATGTGCTAAAATGCTGTATTTTTTGAACACATGAATGGATTGTTACGAAACTCGGTATGGGTCATCAGCACGATGCCCTGAAGTAGCCTGACAAGTTTCAAAATAGTGCCACCTAGTGGATAATTTTTTTTTCAAACGCTTATAACTTTGGGTGGGGTTGACTTATTTTCATGGGATTAACTTTTTTTGTCTCCTGAATCCTTGCAGAGTCCAACGATACCAGACTTGCCAGGTTTTGGCGTATGGTTTGTGCAGCGCGGTAATTTAGTGCTTAAAAAAAGTTAGCTGATATCTTCGAAACCGCTAGTCCGGTCGAGACAAAACCAGCGCCAGAAAATCGGAAACATAGGTCGATAGCTATATAATAATACAGTCCAAATGTCAAAATATTGATAGTAAGGGGTAGTAAAATCCAATCAAAGTCAAGTGTCAGTCATTTTTTACATGTTTTTTCATATAAATGTCTATACCTCCAAAACTAAATGAGATATTTTCACCAAAATTGACACACATATGTATGGGCTCACTCCGATGACACATAAAAAAAATTGTAGGATTGTGCATCTTGGTGGTGCTATAATAGAACAAAACATGACATTGGCACTATGCAAATCAATGTTTTAATGTGGTGTTTTAACGGTTTTGCTTCAAATGTCTTTACTAATTTTTTTTGTTGGTCTGCTGCTATCTTCCTTGTTTGCTTCTGTTGCGCTTGGCCCCGTTAATGGCTGCTTGCAGCTATATTTATTATTATTATTATTCTTCCGCCATGGGAGTCTATGGCAGCCCATAGAACCATATGGTAAAAAGTTGTGAAATTGCACACTAATAGAGGACAGTCTGAAATGTCACCATAGCAAATTTGGAGTCTCTAACTCAATCCCTCTAGCGCCACCATCAGTCCAAACTTTTACTCATGTTTATGCTAATAACTTTTAAACCATAAGGGCTAGAAACAAAATTCCTTTTACCTCTGATTCCTTGGCTCAAGACAATTCGATTACACTCTATGACGTTATTTTTCGTCATGAAAATTTCCCGCCATTTTCAATTAACCAATTAACATACTTTTGCGAACTCGTCCTAGACGGTTCATCCGATTTGCACGAAAATTGAACCAGATCATCTTCAGACCATGATGACAAAAAATCTTGCAAATAAAGTTGATTCGTAAAATCATTTTTGATAAACGCGCAAACAAATTTCACGTAGCGGTTGCAAAAACACACTTAAGGCAATATCTCCGCAACGCTTTATCGTATTCAAACTAAGCTTGGTATATGTCATCACGAGCATGACCTCAGGCAACATGCAGCGTTTCGGCGCAGCGCCACCTACTGGTCCGGAGATACAAAAAATGGCTATTTTTGCTTATAACTTTTGAACAGTTTGTCCAAAAATCATAAAAGTGGTCTCGTTAGATGCAGGACGGCATGCAGAGTCGTCTGATATTCAATTTTACCATATCGGCCATTTTGGCTGTCGGCCATTTTGAACTATGTGCTAAAATACTATATTTTACAAACGCATTAGTCTATCATTACGAAACTTGGTATGTGTCTTCCGCACCATGCTTTGAAGGTACTCAAAAAGTTTTGGGGTAGTGCCACCTTGTGGTCAAAGGTTATAACAAAATTTACAAAAATGCTAATAACTTTTGATTAAATTAGCCTAGTTTAATGAAACTGGTCATAATAGATTTATTGGCTCATGCCGAGAACATGGATACTAATTTTGCCATATTTGGTCAAACATCCTGTCCTCAATGTTCTTACTTGATCAAAATCTACTTTTTCAAACTCATCCTAGACCGTTTGTCCAATTTCCACCAAGATCGAAGCGTATCATCTTCAGACTGTGTCAACAAAAAGTTAGGGATTTTGCATCAATAGATGAAACCGTTTTTGTAAACCGCAGCGACGAATTTGAGGCATGATGCCAAAATGACTCTTGAGGCTGTATCTCTGCAATGCTTTGACATATTGGCATCAAACTGTGCATGTATCATTGTTCCCTTATTCTGACCACACCACATCAATTTCGTAACTGTGCCACCTATTGGTCAAAAGTGATTAACCATTAACTTATATTATCATTGACTCTATATATGATATTTCAGCCATTTTGCCTAATCTTCTTAAACCTATAATTGTTCATTGTTGCAGTTGGTCTGACACTGTCAGACTACAATGCATTTTTCAGCCTTTTGCCTAAAATCATCTTAAAACGTGATTAATTGCTCATTGCTCCAGTTGATCTGACACTGCCAGCCATTTTGGCATGTCTTGTCTTCTTCTTTGCGCTTGGCCCCGGTATTGCTGCTTGCAGCTATATTTGTAACAGGTTTGCTTTTGTCTTTTTGCATTTTACTGTTTATTAATTGGTTAATGTTCTTTTTTTAATATACTGTAATTTTTTCTTTCTTCCTTCTTTTCCTGTGCTGGAGCTGGGACCTGGAGAAGGCAGGCTGACCTTTCCCGTGTGGTTATCTCACTGTTGTGGTGGTGTGGAGTTGCCGTGAATCCTTTGGAGTGTGTGAGTGTGGTTTGGGGCACGTGTGGTTATTATTATTATTACTACAGGCATTATTGAAGCCCGGTGTCAAGCCTGCCCCCCTAGTGGTAAGCCCCAGCTCTTTTGTTGTGGTGTGTCCGTTTTTTATTTCTTTTTGCGTCTGATAATTGTTGTTTTACAGCAGGTGTTGCTGCTTGCTGTGTGGAACCTTCCCTCTGTTATGTATTATCTATTGAATGAGACCAATTTTAACTTACTATTTTATTGTTTAATAAAGATGTACAAGTTTTTATACAAGATACCCATGCCTCCCGGTCATTTCATGAAAAATCGAACCTATGCCCCTTTGGCTTTTCCCAGAGTTAATTTTGGGTGGCGTAGTCGTTATCTTTTGGGATCAGTAATATAATTTAGACATTTGAGTGCTCATTACTGCTATTTGCCCTTGTAATACCTCTGATTGCCACAAAAGGAACACAATAAAAATGGTGCAAGAGGAAAGGAAAAGAACAGAATGGAAATGGTGCGAAGGGTAAGGAAAGGAAGCAAGAAGGGAAAAAAATGGTGCAAGAAGAAAAGGAAAGGAAGAGAGAGGAAAGTAAAAGAACATAATGGAATGGAAAAGGAAATGTTTTGAGAGGAAATGAAAATGAAATAGTGCAAGAGCAAATGAAAAGAAAAAAGTGCAAGAGGAAATGAAAAGGAAATGGTCCTAAAGGAAATTAAAGGAAATTGAAATTGTGCGAGAGGAAGAAATGTGTGCAAGAGGAAAGAAAAAAAATGGAAATGTGGCGAAAAAAGGAAAGGGTGCAAAAGGAAAGGTGAAGAGCAGAATATAAACGCTCCCAAAAAAGGGAAGGGTGCAAGAAGAAAGAAAAAAGAATGGAAATGGAATGAGAAGAAAAGGAAAAGAAAAGTGAAGGGTATAAGAGGAAAGGAAAGGAACAGAATGGAAATTGTGCAGGAAGAAAGGAAAAAGAGAGGGTGCAGGAAATGAAAAACTAATTGAAATGGTATGAGAAGAAAAGAAAAGCAATGCGTACAAGAGGGTAGAATGGAAATGGTCGAGAGGAAAAAGAGAGGGAAATGGTGCGAGAAGAAAGGAAATAGAATATTTGCTAGAAGAGAGAAAAGGATGAGAAAGGAAAGGGCACAAACGGAATAGAAAGAATACAAGAAGAAAAGTAAAGTGTGAAGATCCTAATCTATTCAACATTACCTAACAACCCAAAGCTCATAATTGGAGGTTGTAGAAACCATGAACCATCACGTCCCTGAACAAGAAACTTAACTCCAGCATGGTGCAAGGGAACTGTCCCTGTAATTATTGTTCTGTAAATCACCAGCCAATGCTCTAAATAACCCACACAAGCCTTTATAACTCAGTCACCCATTATTACTCTGCACATTATCACTGGAGAGCATATAGGGTATACTCAAAATGCAGCAATGTATGCTGTAACCTTCTATTCCACTCTGTGCGATAATACTACACCAAAATAGAACTTGGTTACATTTGGCACTGACTTCATGTTGTTCTTTTTCACTCTGCAAGTTTTTCTTTGATAATTTTAGTCAGCAGCCACAAATACTATGATTAATCTGCAAGCCAACAGCATTTCCATGAACCTTCAAAAGCACATAATATCTACAATTGTTTTTTTTGTTAGTTTTTTTTTAATAAATTACTATATCCTTGATGAGATGCAGTACTAATAGAATTCCTTCTGATGTGGCACTCAATTATTATTTTTTAGAAGGATGAAGATGAAGAAGGATATAGTGGACAAAACCATGCAATCTACCATGATGCAACAACAACAGGATGAAGCATAGACACCAACATATCGTCGCTGCCCGATGAAACTCACGTATGTCCAAAACGGTTACTTTTCAGGAAGTGAAAAAAAACACTGTATTTCAAAAGCAGTTGAATATAGCGTTGTCACACTTGGTACGGCATCTTTACATGTAACCATATTCTTGCCAGTGTAATGATATAATCCACATTTGACCAAAATTGAGTTTAAATGGACATACGTGCATATTTTACAGTAACGGTGGTCGATACGCGTTCTTCCGATCATTAATTAGAATGGCCAAGTCGCGTTTCATATTGACAGAGGAATACGTGCTGGACATTCTCAGCCTCTGGCAAGCGGTGATAGCAGTATGAGTGAGGCATGTTCTAGTGACAATCATGACAGTAGCATAGGCTATAATTTGATCAGTTTGACTAAGAAAAAAAAAGTTTGAATCTTATCAATGAGACCGAGTTTATTTACATACTAGCAAGCAAACTAATCTGTGAAGAACTAGATTAGAACTAAACTGTGGAGAGCTTCAATGTTGTACTTTCGGCTATCCAGTGCTGAGCTTCGATGAAACTTCACGAGACCGGCGAGACCGGCGAGATGCTTCCACAGGGCGGGAGATACGCGGCGTGATTGACAGCTTTGACACCAAATGGATATACGTGAAAATCAGATGACATGATTTCACAACTTTTCATTGGCCATTTAGATATGTGAAGCATAATGTATACGGAAATGAACCTGGACATTCAATCCGTCTCAAAATCGGCAAAATGGACATGGTTTTCATCGGACAGCGACGATATTGATTTTGTCCAGACACCCTTATAGAGAAACCTATGCTAAAGTGCCTCCAAAGGAAAAAGATACACACATCATTCCTTGCACAACTCAAACCGACAGCCTGTAAGTGATCAGTCCAAAGGCCTCATTAATAAAGACATGCAGAGAAATATCCTGTGATTTTTAAAAAGTAAACACACACACACAAACACATATATATATGTGGGCGGTATACCGGTTCATACCGAAGACCGGTATTTATTTTTGTTATGATATGAATTTTGATAATACCGCAATACCTGTATGTCACTTAAACAACGTTCGGAACGCGGCGCAGCGCGTCATTGTTTGAGAGGTGTTGCACTGTACTAGTGAGAGCAGTCAGAGCACAGCTGAGATCGCATTACAGCCTATGGCTGAATCCGAGATCGCCCCCCTATACCCTCATTCACTATTCCCTACGTTATCAAATTAATTTGAAGGAGTGAAAGAAAACGAGTATGTGAAGTCGGATAAGATTTTTTAAATGCTTAAGGTGCCCTCAACTCTGTTTTTTTTCTCTCTCTGTGGTCATATTTTAATATTCATGGGCCTGTAATGAGTGTGTTGCAGGTCTGTGTTTTATTGGTTGTCTCTCCATAGCATCATTTTGTGGGGCTTTGTAAACCAGTATTAACTCTAGTGTGGAATTTTTCTACAATATTCACCCGTCATGACAGTAAAATAGGGCATTCTAGTCAATCTACTGCAGTATTTCCTCTCTCAATCAGTAGAAAATGTGGTTAACACCCAGTCATGCATAGGGTGAAAAAATACTGTCATATACCGTGAAACCGATATAATTTAGAAAAATACCGTGATATACATTTTTGGTCATATCGCCCAGCACTAATATATATATATATATATATATATATATATATATATATATATATATATATATATATATATATATATAGTGAGTCACAGTCTTCAAGTCCAAGTCAAGTCTCGAGTCAAGTCTAAGGTCAGTTGTCCGCAAGTAATTTTTTTGCGACTTAAGTGCGACTCGAGTCCAAGTCGCAGACTCGAGTTTCCATCTCTGATATATATCATTATTTTTTTAAATAAGCTCATAAGAATGCACTTCAGTTGGCATACACCAACATTTGACATTTCCATGTCTGTTTTTACCTTGAAAGTCACTATTTGTTTCTCAGTTTTGATATAAAATGAAAACAATAGAATTTGGAATCAAATCGGCAACTTTACAGAAAATTCTTGATTCAATGTTACAATTTAGTAAGTATTCTGTTACCGGTAAGAGATGAGTGTATCAAAGTAGTTCAAATGGTAGTAATATACAGCTATAATATAGTACATGCTGTTAGGTAACTTCATGTATTCAGTTGAGCTAACACACCGAATGCGTTAGGCAGCAATTGCGTTAGGTTCGTAATAAATATGAGGGAAACAATGTGGCAAATTTTACCAACACTGAAATTCACTCGTGTCTGTATGAACATGAGCGGCTTCATCAAATCCTCATCAGCAGGAACAATTTCACAGCAATAATTAAAGTGCTAATCATTAGTTCTTGTAATCTTGTAATCATTAATCATCAGGAACGTTACATACCATCATCATGATGGCGAGTTATAAAGCTTGATAGTGGTGGTTTTGTATGCTTATGGAGTTTAAACAGACTTGCCTTTAGGGAGGCCTTTCTTCTTTTGTTCTCTGGCTGACTGGGAAATTCTGAGTGCATTATGGGGACAAAAAGTTCAACTTAAATGTACAGTGTGTAATAAAAGACGGTGAATATCATCTATTTGAAAGTTCATCTTTTAGGCAGTTCTACTTTACAAACATGTTTCTTAATTTATTTGACTTCAATAATGGATGTTGTATGTGGCATTCTGCCTTTCTTTTTCAGTCAATATTTGGCATCTGCTTAATACACAGCTTGAAACAATCAAAACTTGTTTTTCAGATATTTCGGATCTCCCCTCACATGTCATTTCAAAAGCAGGTAGGCTATCATCCATCAAGCGGGTTTCTGCTCAGAGCAAAGCGGCCAGGGCGAGGGTTAACAGGGGCTTCCTGATTGCTGCTGTTATTCTAGAGGAGTTCACTGCCTTCCAATCATCCACTACAGGGTCACGAACAAGGAGGGAAAATGCAGTCCAATCCTTATAAGATGAAAAAGTATGTGTGTTTTGGACTGGTACCAGCATGCAATTATTCCACAACACAGTCCACCCATCACTGATATTGGCGACCGAAGAGATGAAAAGAGCAGACTTAAGACTGAATTTATGGTATGTGTGGATGGCTCAGCTGAGGTGAATTGAGGAGCTGCGTGAAGAGCAGACAATGATATGAGGATAATCTTTGAGAGGTCAATTTATAAATAATGAGATTACTGAATGAGATCTAGTATAGATCTGACAATGCAGCGATGAGAATGGATAAACCAATCACAGAGACAGAGCTTGATAGTCATGCCTGAACAAAAAACAATAAGTAGAATTCACCAACCATGCATTCTGAAACTTTACAGACCTTAAGGATGTATTTGTAAGGAAAGCCCTTATATAGAGAAGGTTATGATGTGTGTAAAGCTAATTACACTTTTAAAATTTTTACTGTAGAGTAGACACTACACTTAAGCATCTGGTTTTACCATGCCCAAGTAGAAACAATTGAGGAAAAGATTGAAAAAAAGATTAAATCCCACTTGAGCATTTGCTTTGGTACATGAAATGAAACAACAATCTCGGCTCTTTTGTGCAGTTTGTCTGTTTTGTTTTTTACTAGAAATGTATGGATTCCTGACAATAAATATGTCTTCGTGGCTCAATGCATCTTTTAACAAGCATCAATGAAACATACTGAAGTATGTCGTGTTGGGGAAAGTTCCTTTAAAAAGTACTGCATTACAATATTGTGTTACTCCCTAAAAAGTAACTATTTGCATTTCTTAGTTACTTTTTTTACTAGCATTTTCTCGCTCCTCCGTCCTCCAGCCTGTGACCCGGAAACCGATCAACGAAAGCCATCTCAATTCTCTAATAGCACAGGAGTGAGGAGGCTTCATGAGAAGTCATGAGCGATGTTGCACAGGTGTATCCTATGTGGAAGTCTTTCTTGTTGAGAAACCAGATGTATAAATTCTCCTCCCCCTTCAGTTTTCTACATAAACATCTCACGTATTTCAACAGGGCATATTGAGTTATTATTTATTAAGAATTTCTTAAATAACTAAACCTTAACAACATAAGGACAGATCCATTGAGCGCAGCTGATGATGCTTTGAAGTGACGTTCGAGTGAACAAGAAGAATATTCCAATATACAAATAAGCTTTCCTTCGATTCCTCCGTCCACATTTTCTTTCCTTGCAGTCTACCCTTGCATCCTAGGATGCTAGGGTGGAGAGGGGGGAGCTGAGACGCGAGGCAAGGAAACGAGGATGCAAAAATTAGAAATGAGAAGCAAGAAAATGTACTAGTTACTTTACCAGTTACTTGAAAAAAGTAATCTGATTACGTAACTCACGTTACTGGTCATACATTGTCAAGTCAAGAAACCTTTATTTATAAAGCGCTTTCATTTTCAATAAAGATTGTTTCAAAGCAGCTTTACAGTGAGATTGTTTCAGCTGTACAGCAGATATAGAAGAAAATAGTGTCATAGTCTAGCTTAAGTAAGTTCAGTGATGGTAAAAAAAAAAGTTTAACAAAAGTTAATAATTTAGTTCATACTATATAGCCACTCTGGAGAAAACAGTGTTGTCATCATCCAGCTCAGTTCCGTTCTCATACAATGCAGGCAGATGGAATGCAGTGGAATATTTAGTGTCCTCAACTAAAAAGCCAAAGGCAACAGTGGCAAGGAACGTCTCTTGTTACGTATGTAACCTATGTTCCCTGAGAACAGGGAACGAGGCGCTGCGTCAGCTGACGCTACGGGGAACGCCTCCAGCGTGACAGGTGTCTGAATTACTATCGAATCACGGCAATCCTATTGACCGACGACAGCCTATGATGTCATCAAGGTGCGACCAGGAAGTATATAAGGGCACCTTGCCAACACGTCACCGCTTTTCGTCTGAAGGGACTGTTTGGCAGGCAAGTCCTGAGGCATGGCAAAGCGACGCAACGTCTCGTTCCCTGTTCTCAGGGAACATAGGTTACATACGTAACCAGAGACGTTCCCTTTCGAAAGGGAACTCCCGCTGCGTCAGCTGATGCTACGGGGAACGATATACCAACGCCACCATGCCGAAAGGAGTGCATGCCCACTGGCAGTGACAACTGTCAGGACAAGCAAATTCAACTGAAATGCCTGAACCACTCCCCCTCTGGTCGCATTAGGCTGTCAGTGACAGCACTCCCTACGGTCAAAGCCCAAGCTATAAACCTGAGAAGGAACCTTCGCATACCATATGAAGTCCTACCCTGGCCGCTTGAAGGCCTGGAACCAGCACATTTGACAGAAGGGGTTCCTTTAAGGGAACGTGGCAAGGGGACCCGAGGGAACCCGCGCCAGTCACTATTCGGGAAGAATTCAACGAATGCCACCAGGGAGGCCTGACCTAGCGACCTCTATGTGGGACACATAGGTTCGGCCAACCCTGTCTGTTGAAAACAGAGCCTCTGGTACTCGCCCCCGAAGAGACATCCCGCTGAGGTATTGCAAAATGGCAGTGTCCTCCTCCAGCCGGACCTCAGAGACGGGTTATCCTGGAGAGCAGCGCTCAGCGAAGTGCTTTCTAACCCTTGCTAGCGAGGGGAGTTTAGCCGCTCGATCCTAGGATCTACCAAGCACTTATTTTAAAACATGCGCAGGAGGCCGAAAAGGCTTACAGGCTGATCCTAGCTGGGAGGCCTCGAGGGGCCTACAACCGACGGATCAGTGCCAAGCGGCTATAAGCTCACAGAAGACTCTCACTTGAGAGGAGCTTCCAAGCCTGCCTGGTAGGTAACCATGCTGTAGGCGATCTATGAAAGTCCCTTCCTGTAGGGACCGCATATTAGCAGCGTTGTCTCGTCATGCTAGGGTATGAACACCGCCTTCAGGTGCTACCGGCTAGAAACCGGAGCCTGATAGCAGGTGACCACCAGCTGTCAGCGCAAAGCCAGTTATGTGTTCCCTCCTAGGGAACTCGTTCCCCAGGGAGGCCAGAAGGGGCCTCCACCTGGTAACCTGTGCTGACTGCTCGCGCGTCCAAACAGCGGAGCTTGCCCTCAGGGAGGCCTAATGAGGCCCACTACCCAATAGCAGTCGAGCTGGCCCTCGAGGTAGCTGGAAGATGGGACTCACTCCGACAGGGAGGCCTAGTGAGGCCTACCACCTGGTAGTAAGACCTGTTAACGGTCCATGCTAGTCTGTCACAGTGACTGGAACCGGAACCCCCCCAGGGAGGCCTAGTGCGGGCCTACAATCTGATAGCACGTTAAGCCAGCTAACTGAGCGTCCAAGCTTGGGGGCTCACCCTCAGGGAGGCCTGGTGAGGCCTACCACCTGTTCTAGCCATTCGTGCGAACCGTCAGAGATGACTGAGGTCCCGGAGCTCGCCGTTAGGGAGGCCCGCTGGGGCCTACCACCCAGAAACGAGTTTTCAGGGAGGCCTGGTGATGCCTACTACCTGACAGCAATCTTCTGCTAGGTGTCCAGTGACTGAAGACCAGGAACGTGCCCTCAGGGGAGGCCCGGTTAAAGCCTACTACCCAATGGCGAATCCCACAGGGAAGCCCCGTGCAGCTTGCTACCTGTTAGCAACCCATGCTACCATGTGGTACCGGAACTGGGGACCGGGGAACGATCTCAGGGAGGCCCGCCGCCTACCACCTGATAGCAGAACGTGCTAGCCTCCAGGGAGGCCTAGTGAGGCCTACTACCTGCTAGCACTCCACGCTCACCGCCACAGAGACTGGGAACCGGAATCTCGCCCTCAGGGAGGCCGGGTGAGGCCTACTACCTACTAGCAACTCGTGCTAGCCATCCAGTGACTGGAGCCCGGGACCACCCCCTCAGAGGAGGTCAAGTGAGCCTGCTTACCCCACAGCAGGCCCTTAGGGAGGCCTGGTAACGCCTACCACCTACTAGCAGCCCGTGCCAGCCGTCGAGGGACTAATGCCCAGGAATACCCCCTCGGGGGAGACCGGGCAAGGCCTGCTACTCACAGCAGGCTCTCAGGGAGGCCTGATGGGGCCTACCATCTGAGCCAGGGTAACCCAATAACAGGAGCCTACCCCTCAGGGAGGCCTGGCAGGGCCTACCTCCAAATAGGAGGTCTGCAGGTTCTATGAACCCTGCCGTGGATAGAAGAAGGCTGGCTGCTGCACCCGGGCTGACGGTAGCTGTCTGCTGCTGACGAAGAACTGGATATCCAGTTATCACCTGGGGACTAATCCCCAAGGAGGCCAAAGAGGGCCTACTAGTTGACGAGGTTTCTGCTGAAGTTGACGTCGATGTAAAAAATCCTCCAGGGCACACTTCCGGGCCACGACGTCGAGACTCTCTTGTCCTGGAGTCTGCTGCCCAGACTGCCCAAGCTGGCAACTCACAACCAGCTGGCCTTCATATGCCCGCACCTAGGGCTGGCTCCATCCCAGAGGCTAGAGGGCCTCTGCGACGGCGCAGTCTCATGGGCAATGCCTACAGACATGAACCTAATCACATTGCCAATAGCAGTGCACTCAGCAAACAAATGCCTAAAAACCCTCTAAAGCGAGGGGAGTACAACTTACGTCACCTGCTTTGGGGGCGCCACCTTACTTTTTTCATACAGCGGCCCGCCGTTCGTGCGAGGGCGTCAGCTATTGGCAATGCTCGGGCCTCAGGGGGAGCATCCGACCAAACCGCCATGCAGAAGGTTGCGATGTTCAGCTCAACCCGAGCCCTAAAGAAGGTGGAGCAGAGGACATAGAGCAAAGGGTGAAAAACATCATACAAATATGCAACCCACCGGCCATGCCATCCTCCAGGATGAGGCCGGGGGCCCCCAGAAGGTGGCGCCCACACAAGCTCTGGAAGGCGGGGTACAGCAAAACTAAAGTCTTAATCGCACGCCAGCGAAAGACGCTCAACCCCGCCCCACGACCACTGGCAAAGTCGCTATCCCTGCTGCAACACCTACACTGCATTACTAAATAACCCCAGAACGCAGAGAAGGGGGCGGGCCTTGGCCGGACGACTCTGTAATAAGAGGAGGCTGAATCAAGGATGCAGAAAACAAAGCACTGTTCTTATACTTAAAAGACAGGCCCGGGGCGACAATACCTGCCTTTAAAGGAAACGCCCCCATCCTTAGCGAAGCCTAGGCCAAGTGGTGCGGCGCTAAGCCTGCACTAGATCTACCCAGGGCTCGGGAAATAAATTTTATCACCCCTTATGTAAAAACAACGAGGCCCCGAAACCCATTCCAAAGCCCTGGGCTGGGCGCAGATCTCACTACAGCTCATGCATTAGTGCTTACCCGGTCGTGGCTACTTTATACTTAAAGCTAGGAAACAAAAACTCGCCCCCGCCCCCGCACGCCACAAGCCCGCGAGCAAGAGCGGCAAATACAACCATTCACATAGGTGAGAGAGATAACACGGAGAGGCAGTAAATCTCTACTAGCTAAAGTATAGCATTATGCACAAACATATAATGTTGCAAAGAAGATCGTTCTTAGCTTACTCACGGGGAGCTGCAGGCCCTGCGATGTCCAACGATGTTCCATAATCCCCCAAACCCTCTTAGGAGAGCGAAAGAGGGTCCTGAAAAACATAGTAAGTAATGTTTCACCCTTCTCGAGGGGGACTCACCACTCGTTCCTCGGGCGCTTCAAACCTTGAAGAACCATCCATCAAGCTAGTATACGACCACCATCCTGAGGGGGCGCTCTCACAGACCAGCCCGGCGGGCCAAGAATATAATCATCACGGGCCCACCCCAGGCTGGATGTAAGAAGCGCCTGGGGAGGAAATGAAGTAGAGTGAGGGTCAATGCAATTCTTACTTCGAGAAGGAGACCCATCATCAACGCCTTTTTTTTTTTTATTATTAAACTGCGATTGTGATATAGAACTCCTACTTCCCCCGGGAGTCCGCCTCTGTGCGCCCCACCCTCGACTGAGGGGGTGCCAGAGAGGCGATGCTGGCCCTTGGGCCCCGTCTTCGGTCCTTGGACCGTGACGCCTCCCGCCTGCCAGGGACCCGGATCTCAATGGTATGCAGGTCCTCAGACGCTGCCGAATGCACTTCAGCGATGCTGGTCCTCAGACCCAGTCTCCGGCTGGTGCACCACCACCACATCAGAAAACAACCCCTGATTGAGATCCTCAGCAGATCTGCCTGGTGCGCATCTTTGCAACACCGCCATGGTGAGAGAAGTAGCACTGGGCTGACCTGCTGCTGTGTATGCCCTGCCACTAGATTTGAAAAACATCATTTTGAAGACTTAGATGGCAGGGTTGGAGCTCTCAGTGTCCTCGTCCACCGATGACACATACCCATATTCTCTTATCCTCCATACATGGGTTATTTCTCCTCTACGCACCAACATGGCAGCCGCAGCCCGCCTGCAGTGTTGTTTTATATACATTCAAAGGCTCAGCATACACAGTCGGGATGGCCGAAAAGATTAATCTCCCTTCCGCCATCCCTAGAGCACTTGCAGATAAGTCTCGTCAGCCGCCTCAGCGAGCTCTATCCATGAAACCCGTGACACGCGTCTCCGCTCAGCCTCGGCATGAGCGGGACCGCATCATCAGTCTCGGATGACAAACCCTCTTCCCTCAGGAAGAGAATCAGACGAGAACGGAGCGATCTCGGATTGACAAACGCTCACATACACAAACAAACAAACAGCTCCATAAGAGCTGAATGAGCATGCTCTTGATCCCTGGCAGAAATACAAAAATTTGGATTACCTTAACTCGAAGCATTCAGACAAAACAGTCCCTGAAGACGAAGAAGCGGTGTCACGTTGGCAAGGTGCCCTTATATACTTCCTGGTCGCACCTTGATGACATCGTAGGCTGTCGCCGGTCAATAGGATTGCCGTGATTCGAAAGTAGTTCAGACACCTGTCACGCTGGAGGCGTTCCCCGTAGCGTCAGCTGACGCAGCGCGAGTTCCCTTTCGAAAGGGAACCAAAACTCCATCAGGTGACAGAGAAAAAAACCTTGGGAGAAACCTGGATCAGTCGGGGGGCCAGTTCTCCTCTGGCCAACGAAAGAACAGTGTATGGAGATGGGATAGTTGAGGATCAGTGCCACTGGCTGTCATGACGATGAGGCCTTCACGGGGGTGAGTCTAGTTGACACAATCTCTGCAAACACTTCAGGGATGCGTTGTGGTTGTGTCTAGGCGCAGGTCCACCATCTGATCTGGATATGGCCCTGATGTTGCTGACTACAGTAAACCTCGGGATAAACAAAGAGACTAATATTAGCATAGATGCCATATGTAACGAGTACACTAGGTGTTAAAGGAAGTGTTCCCGTTTCCAGTTGCCCTAGTTTATGCAACTTAACATTACCCCAAAAACTGCAAGTATAAGATCATAAAATGGAGAAATATTTCAAAAATCTGTTTAAAACTCATTTCATTTTTTAATTCCAAATAAAACATTTACATCACTTTTGATACAAATGTTTGATTTAAATTACTAATAAAATTAGCATAACCAAGTTAAAAGTAATCACGTTTTTACTGAAATAAGAAGAAGATTGAAAAAATTGTCAACATTTGTTCCCCTTCGAGGGAACTCGCACTGCGTCGTCGAGTGACGACACTCTGGGGAACGCCCACAGCGTTACGCATCTGAAGTATGAATGAAATCAAGCCAATCTGATTGGTGGTGCGTCGTGACGTAGTAGATGACGGCATACCCGGAAGATACAAAAAGGAAGCTGATGCAAACACACACTAGCTTTTTTGCTCTTCAGCGAAGCGCTATATGTGAAATTGTCTGTCTATTTGGTGTTGTTTTGTCACAAAATATTTATCCAAGATGGCTAGTGAGCAACAGTTCACGAGGTGTGTGCACCCGTGTCCGCGATTCATTTCGGGCACGGACACACACCTTTTGTGTGTGCAATGCCTGGGCGTGCAGCACGCTAGGGCGGCTCTCGAGGGAGCCGCCTGTAGCGAGTGTGAAAAGCTGCCGCTCAGGGTATTGCGCTCACGGCTGGCCGTGTTCAATGAGACCGGCCAAGCCCGCGAGCCCCAGGGTTCTGGGCCCGCTGTTGCTGAGGCACAGCGGCGCCGTAGATCATGGGGCTCGCAGCGGGACCTCGTGACAGGATATGGGACTGCTGAGGCACTTTCCCTATCCTCGTCCGAGGACTCCGATGTTCTCCCGGCCCGTGCGGAAGCCCGCGATGCGGCTTCTTCCCGCGGGGCGGAGAACCCGACGTTTCAGCTATCTGGCTCCGAGGAGTCGGATGTGCTGAGCGTCGAGGCGGGTGCAGTGGAGCCTGAGCCATCGCTTCACGCACCCGCTCCAGAGGAGCTAGTGGAGGTTTTGACCCGCGCCGTGGCCACTTGGCCACAGGAAGAACCGGAAATCCAGCCGCCCAGTAAGCTGGATGAACGGTTCTTCAGGCGCAGGCCTCAACCTCCACGCCGGGGTCTGCCTTTTTTCCCGGACCTACACAATGAGTTGTGTAGGTCCTGGGATAAACCCTATTCGGCCAGACTCACCAGCCCTCCAGTACTCGACTTTGGTAACGTACTGGGGGCGGCCGAACAGGGTTATGGGACACTGCCGAGGGTAGAGGAAGCTCTCGCGAGCTACCTCTCTCCCGAGGCCGCTTCGTCCCTGAAGACCCCGGTATTGCCCTCCAAACCAGCGCGCGATACATCAGCGCTGGTAGGGAGGGCATATATGGCGGCTGGGCGGGCTGGTAGTTGCCTGCACACTATGGCGGTGTTGCAGGCCTACCAGGCCGACCTCCTCAAGGAGGGTCTCCGGACGATGTCCTCGAACTAAGGAAGGCCACCGATTTGTCTCTCCGCATCGCCAAGGAGACGGCCCGTTCCATCGGCCGCTCCATGGCGGGTATGGTGTGTGTGGAGAGACATTTATGGTTAAACCTGTCGGGGATGAAGGAGAGAGAGAAACACTTTCTCCTAGACTCCCCGGTCTCGCCTTCTGGGCTTTTCGGCGGCGCGGTTAACACCGTCGTCGAGAGGTTCCAGGAGGTGAGAAAGCAGGCGGCGGCCTTCCAACAGTATCTCCCTCGTCGATCCAGCTCCTCGGGGAAGGCTGTCTCAAAGGGACAGCCTCGGCCGTCTACTAGCTCCTCGCACCGGCAGGTGCAGAAAGAGAGCGTTGCTTCTCGCGCCCCTCCTGAGGGAGCTTGGCAAAAGAGGCGGCGCTCTCGTGGCAAGCCTTCCGAGCCTAAGGTCGATCTGAGGACCGTCCTTCAGGCAAAGAAGGCTGCCACTAAGCGGTCCTAGCTGCGGCTGGATCGCTGAGAGCTGCCCCCCCCCGGGATGGAACGACCGAGGTCGTCTTCCCCCCGGAGCTCTCGGGAGATCAGTGCTGTGTTCCCGCCGTCACAGACGCTTCGGGCCTCACTGATCTCCCGCACACGCGTGCTGTCTTCGCTGCCTCCAACAGGACTTGCGGCTGGACAGCAAACGTGTGCACCCACAGAAAATCGAGGCTCGGTTGACACCCGAGGCCAGCCTCGAGAGGCTGGTTCCCTTAGTAGATTATCTTGGCGCATGGACATGCATTCCGAGTGTATCTACATGGGTCCTGCAGACTGTAGAGCTGGGTTACAGACTACAGTTCGGTTCTCCTCCCCCGAAGTTCAATGGGGTGGTCCGGACTGTGGTCGGCCCAGAGCAGGTTCGGGTTATGGAACAAGAAGTACAGGCCCTGTTAGCCAAGGAAGCCATAGAGCGGGTTCCGTTGGCGAACAGGGACTCCAGGTTCTACAGCCGGTACTTTATAGTTCCCAAGAAGGATGGTGGGTTGCGTCCGATAATAGATCTCAGGCTCCTGAATCAGTCTCTGAGGAGTTTCAGGTTCAAGATGCTCACAATTCCAGCCATCGTGAGTCAGATCCTGTCCGAGGACTGGTTCATCACGATAGATCTAAAGGACGCATACTTCCATATTTCCATCCTTCCAACCCTCAGGAAGTTCCTGAGGTTCGCTTTCGGGGGCGAAGCGTACCAATATCGGGTTCTTCCCTTCGGCCTGGCACTCTCCCCTCGCACCTTCACCAAGTGTATGGATGCAGCACTGGCTCCGCTGAGACTCCAGGGCATCCGTATACTAAATTACATCGACGACTGGCTCATACTGGCCAGATCGCGCGAGGTGGCGGTTCGGCATCGAGATGTCGTTCTGGCCCACATAAGGTGCTTGGGGCTGAGACTCAACACGAAGAAAAGCGTGTTGACGCCCTCCCAGAGGACCACGTTCCTGGGAGTCGCATGGGATTCCACGTCGATGCGGGCACGTATGTCTCCCGCGCGCGTGGAATCCATACTGGCGAAGGTCTCCAGAGTGAAGCCAGGCCGCAGCCTCACTGTGAAACAGTTCCAGAGACTGCTGGGGCTCATGGCAGCAGCGTCCAACGTGATACCTTTTGGCCTGCTGCATATGAGACCCCTACAGTGGTGGCTGAGGGCCAAGGGGTTTTCCCCAAGGGGAAATCCGTTTCGTATGATCAGGGTAACGCGCAGATGCCTTCGTTCCCTCGTCATATGGCGGAAACCTTGGTTCCTGTCCCAGGGGCCAGTGCTGGGAGCATCATGTTGCTGGAAAGCCGTTTCAACAGATGCCTCCCTCACTGGTTGGGGCGCGGTCATGGAAGGCTGCTTTGCGAGAGGTCTGTGGGAGACCCGGCATTCTTCATGGCATATCAACTGCCTGGAGATGCTGGCGGTCTACAAAGCTCTGAGGAGCTTTTAACCGGACCTCCGCGGCCACCATGTCCTGATACGCTCAGACAACACTTCGGTTGTCGCGTATCTCAATCACCAGGGGGGTTTGAGGTCGCGCCCTCTATGCAGACTGGCGCATCAAATCCTCCTGTGGTCCCAGGGGAAGTTATCGTCCCTCAGGGCGATGTACATTCCCGGGGACCAAAATCAGGGAGCAGACATCCTGTTGAGGCAGGTGCTGAGGCCCGGGGAGTGGCGACTCCACCCAGAGGTGGTGGAGGCCATGTGCGAGAGATTCGGCCAAGTGGAAGTGGACTTGTTCGCGTCTCGAGAGACGTCCCACTGTCCACTGTGGTTCTCTCTCAGGCATCCAGCCCCGTTGGGACTGGACGCCATGATGCAGACGTGGCCAAGGCTGCGTCTGTATGCATTTCCCCTGATCGCTCTGCTCCCGGGAGTTCTGGAGCGGGTCCGCCGGGAGGGCATCAGCCTGCTCTTAGTAGCACCCCGGTGGCCCACTCGAGTATGGTTCTCGGACATCATAGCTCTGCTAGACGGCTCTCCGTGGCAGGTTCCTCTGAGGAGGGATCTGCTCTCTCAGGCAGGGGGCACAATATTTCACCCCGGCCAGAGTTGTGGAGCCTCTGGGTCTGGCCCCTGAGGGGGCTCGGTACCTAGAGGCGGGCCTGTCAGCAGAGGTAGTCGAGACCTTACTCAGCTCCAGGGCTCCTTCTACCAGGAGACTGTACAGCCTCAAGTGGAATGTATTTTCCACTTGGTGTAGAGAGCGTGAGGTGGATCCAGTTAACTGCCCAGTGGCTTCAGTGCTGGAGTTCCTCCAAGATCGCTTCTCCGCTGGTCTTACCCCGTCCACCCTGAAGGTGTACGTGGCTGCCTTTGGGGCTTTCCACGCACCTCTAGGTTATGGACCTTTGGGGAAGCACCACCTGGTTGTACAGTTCCTCCGTGGGGCTCAGAGGATGAGGCCGGTAGCTCGCTCCAGAGTCCCAACCTGGGACCTGGCGGTGGTTCTGGAAGAGCTGGCTGAGGCCCCCTTCGAGCCACTGGAGCTGGCTGAGCCTAAGAACCTGACCCTGAAGGTGGCCTTTCTCCTCGCCATTATCTCTCTGAGGAGAGTGGGAGATCTCCAGGCCTTGGCGGTCACGCCAACCTGCCTGGAGTTTGCCCCCGGCGGAGTAAGGGCCATCCTTCACCCTAGACCGGGTTACATTCCCAAGGTTACATCTCAGGGAGCCCGGTCTCTGGTTCTTCAGGCTTTCCATCCCCCTCCCCACCTGACGGCGGAAGAGGGGAGACTTCATCTGCTCTGCCCGGTCAGAGCTCTGAGTATTTATCTAGAGAATTCTTCCCATTGGAGGAGGTCAGACCAGTTGTTGGTGTGCTTTGGCTCACCCAAGAAGGGGCTGCCTGCGTCAACTCAGACGATCAGTAACTGGATTGTCCAGGCTATAGCCACGGCTTATAGGGTGCGCAATTTGCCTTCACCCATGGCCGTGAGGGCCCATTCCACCAGGAGCATGGCTTCATCAGTGGCCCTCCTTTCTGGCATCTCGCTTCAAGAGGTATTCGAGGCGGCCGGGTGGGCCACCCCGCACACCTTCATACGTTTCTACAGTCTGCACCTCCCGGTGACGCCTGGTGCTCGAGTTCTTGCGTCCTGAGTGTGCCTGGGTTTCCAGCTTCACATTGGGACGTGGGGGTGATTCGGTGTGGCCTAGTGGGTATTAACGTTCCCCAGAGTGTCGTCACTCGACGACGCAGTGCGAGTTCCCTCGAAGGGAACGTCTCGGGTTATGACTATAACCCTTGTTCCCCGAGAAGGGAACGAGACACTGCGTCTCGTCGCCACACCTATCACGGCTAGAGCGTTTGCTTCATCGCAAAAGAGCTAGTGTGTGTTTGCATCAGCTTCCTTTTTGTATCTTCCGGGTATGCCGTCATCTACTACGTCACGACGCACCACCAATCAGATTGGATTGATTTCATTCATACTTCAGATGCGTAACGCTGTGGGCGTCCCCCAGAGTGTCGTCACTCGACGACGAAGTGTCTCGTTCCCTTCTCGGGGAACAAGGGTTATAGTCATAACCCGAGACGTTTTTCATGATAACTGTTTCTTTAAACAATCTCTGGACAGTACCACCAACTAAACCTATATCTCTGAGTTGAATCACCACAAATACAATTCAAATTAATTTCAAAAAGAAAATTAATTTAAATGTATAACTTGAAAACATCATAGAAGAGGTTATTTTTGTATGGACAGCATTTCAAATGTATTTTTAGATGGCAAAAGTAAACACAATGTATTTTTAGGTGCCAAAAATACCCTCACATCATTGATCCTGTATGGGTAGATCTGCAGAGGTTCATGGGTATTGATCTGAGCAGGTGTACGTGATGTTCGTGCAGCCATCGTTACCTGCAGTTTATTTTAAGAAGCTGACGTACTGTTGGCCTGACCCAGTAAAAACATTGTGCTTCAGGGTCCTCTCGGCAGCTGGAAGAAGTACTCCAAAATTTGTATGCAGACAGAGAACAGCCATCCATCTATAAATCGATCAAAGATAAAACACGATCATCATATTTAAATTGGTAGGCTTGTTTTTTGAGACATGACTCATAGGGCATGAATAAACAACGAAGAGCTTTAGAACATCTGAATCAACACTGTTGCTACTAACTACTTCTGTTATGTCTGTAAATTTGCAAGACACATATGTTCATTGACACTATGGCTCATTGACAGGACTCCCACGAAATGAAATGACATAGTTAGACACAGTTGCCAAAATAACATCTTCTGTTCACCACTTACAGACCATACAAACCAGAATGTACTCCCCAGAAATAAATCATCAAGAAACATGATAAATTACCAAACAAGCCTTTTCTTTAGTTGCAGCAGGGTCAAAAAGTAACGTACAAATCAATAATTGATGTGCGTTTTGACAGTTCCTTACTAATATGGAGGTGCTAGAGGCACAGCCATTGTTTACTGCCCAGTACCTTAAATTTGTTACCATGTGTTCAATATTAGATTTCTCCTATGATGGTCCAGTGAAGGGGGCTGTACTGTTTGAAACTCATACATCATTAATCAAAGTTCTTATTTCGGTGCAAAATATTTGAGTAGGAACCTAGCAGGATTATTTTTGGACTAACATTTAGAGAAATACTGAATTAAAGGTGAATGTGAAACTTCTTTTATAGGTTTTAATATAAAGTTACTGTATGTCAGAAAACACTAAAACGTTACCTTAGAAATGAACCAAAAGGTTGAAATATATCATAAAACATTACGTAATGTAACGTGTATTATTGAGAGTCCACAAGGCTAATAATCCATTCTTATCAAAAAGTAAAAAGTAGAGATGGGCGGTATGACGACATATATTGTTGCCACGGTATAAAATGCCTATCGTTAGAGATTTTGCTATATCATGTAAATCCAGTATGTAAATATATAGCACTAGTGACATCTTAAGAGTGATGCATGATTGTGTAGTTATTTATGGTCTTAAATATTAATATGAAGTATTAATATTAATATTGAGATGTGGGTCACACGTCACCTAAAGTGAGTGTGAGAGTGTCAGAAGACTCCTTCCTGTATTACAGGGCACCAGCCAAGGAATTTCACCTTGACAATAAATAACAATCATGAAAGATTGTTGACTGAATTACAATTATAAATTGAAGGAAGTTTGTCATCTGACCAATCTGAAGCATTCATGAGATATTGTTAACTTGTATAGCCTCTTACTGTTTTATCAACACAAGGAAGACACAAGTGTAATAAAAGGATTTTATTTACAAAAGGATAGACAAGAGTAACTAACAACTACTGCATGGATAAAGTGCAAAAAGAATGATAAATGCAAGATAATGAGTTGGATGCTACTATGGCAGTTATCTTGTGGAAAGATGAACAGTGATATGGTAAACCTTATTCTGAATTAAACAAATACATCAAGAGATTATTTGTTATTAACTGACATCAGCTATGCAGAATCTAATGCAAATTAGATAACCATATACTGACAATATACACTAATGCCAAGGTCTCTGGAAAGAGGTTTGGTGAAGTTATATATTTACGTTCCCCCTGGTGACGCGTTGAATCCGAGTGGTGCCGTCTTCCACTTGCTGAGCTGAACCGTGTTTCAGTGGGATGAAAGGAGTTGGATTCTGTTTCACAGCCTTGAACACAAAGTACTTGTGAATGTTGAACTCCTGAAGTACATTCTTATTCTGGAACATGCAGATGAAGGAGCCTTGAAGTTGAAGGTTCTAACGTCTGTGCAGACGATCCTTATCCTCTGGAACACGCAGACGGAAGGATCTTTAGAATCTGAAGTCAAGGCAAATCTGGGCAGTCTGGAACACGCAGATCTGGAGGATCTCTGATGAAAAGATTCTGAAGTCCGTAGAGAAGATCCGGGCAGTCTGGAACATGCAGATCTGGAGGATCTCTGAAGAGATTCTGAGGCTAGTGCAGAAGATCTTGAAAATGGGGGGTGCTGATCTTATGGTTGTTGATCCTGTTGTGAACTCCCCAAATTCAATTATTGCAGAACTTTTTTGTTTCTCATCTTGTTCCCTCTTGGAACTGGAAACTCTTGGGACTGGAACCAGAATCCTGGACCAATCCACAAAACTAGAACTGGAAACTAGAACAACTCTCTGTCTCAGAGAGAACCTTTTAATCTCTCCTGAGAA
This sequence comes from Gobio gobio, assembly GCF_949357685.1. Lineage (NCBI taxonomy): Eukaryota > Metazoa > Chordata > Actinopteri > Cypriniformes > Gobionidae > Gobio > Gobio gobio. Next base: position 46,646,399 of record NC_137099.1, read on the forward strand.
GGAGGGAATTGCAAATTGGCACCTTTCAGATCCTGTGTTTTGACTGGCTGATGCTGTCAAAGGTGGCCACGGTATGGTTCATTTGCATAGCTTAAAGTTCATGTTTAGAACAATGTCTCTAAGGTTTTTCCTATGCATAATTCACTTTCCAAACCAATTTCAGATTAACCTCGGCATTGTGCTGAAAACATAAAGTCCAAACATTGTTGGGTTATGTTGAACTTTTACCTATGTATTTATGTATACCTTAATAGATAAGTTTGTATATTTTGCATGTATACAAACAACACTTATTAAGTCTATCGAGTCCTGTTAAAGGGAATGGAGAAGATTTTCTCCATTTTCTCCATTTTGTGTAAGAAATACATGTTTTGTGCCTATAAACCACATGGAAAAACCAGTTTGTTGAGTTTGAGTCTGTAGTCATTCACACCTTGTTCTCTCAGGACTGAGAGACTGGAGTGAACAATGGCCAAATGGTGATAGGATCAGTCTGTGATCATGGACATGCTAATTTTCATGGCCCCCAGAATATTTTGTTGTATGAATATCTGAACATACAATACATCAAAAGAAAAAAACAAAGCCTGCTTTAAAAAAAAACAAAAAACAAAACAAAGAAACAAACAAAAAAAGTTTATTCTAGCTTAATACACTCTTTTTATCAACACTTAAATGTGATCTCTGACAAAGCAGCGCGCGTTCGCTGGAAATCGGTGGGGCCTGAGCTTACTGGATGGCGGGATTCCAACATTGATTGGTTCTGCGGCAGAGATGACCTCGATCGCTCCACCCCAGGGGGACAACCCTCAGAGGTCCTGCTAGAGCTAGGACCTCTTTCCGAAACAGACTCTCGCAACTAACCTTAGGTATTTTACATTTATTGAGTTCGGTGCCCTGAAGCGGCTGGCCGGCAGGAGAAAACCAAGCACAATTTTGTACAGGCCTCATCTAAGGGAGCAACTCGACAGGGCAGCAAAGACTTTGGGCGGACATTGCAAATAGCAATCCCTGGAAACCGATGTGTCCCGAGGAACACGAAGCGGCAAGAACAAGCACCGATTTCCTTAGGGCTCTTTTTAGGAGAAAAATCCTCACAATGCATGCAGGCAGCTCCCTCAGGAACTGCCCATACATGCTCTGCTCCCATCTTAGATGATTATTCAGATAGGTGAAACATGGTTTGGATGGTACGCTGAATTAAAATATCTAACTTATCAGATAATATTTCATTTAAATTCCTCAGAAATAAATGCAGCCATAATCACCAGTTGATATTGTTTTAATATTTATTTATAAGGCATTGTAATCTACACGTTGCATCTGCAATGCGAGATTCGAGCCGTGCACAATATATTTGGCTTTCATCCCTCGAGAAGAAAGTCAACAGCCACGAGGCACCTGCGAGCCCCACGATCTGAGCCACCGCGCAGCCTCAGCACACAGGACCCAAACCGCGGGGAGTGAACCTGGCTGGCCTCATCGAATATGACCAGGCAGGAGCACAGCACTCTGATGGGTAGTGCTTCACAGTGCTAAAGTTGTAAAACTCATTCTAAACATAAAAAAAGAGTCCACACCACAACTATAACAATAACAGCCCACAGAAACAATATTGTTGGAACATTTTTTTCCTTCTGATGAATGATAAAAACATTGACAGCCAATTCAAAAACCATCCTGCTTAAAAGATCTCAAGCATTTAAAGTGGCAGATGACAAAACTGTAGTGCACGCTTAGAATAAACAGAACAATATTGTTATGGTCAGTGGGGAAGAGGAGAGGCGAAGATATATGCGCAAGCAATATTTATAAACAAAACACATAAACAAAGATGATGCAAAATGGGAAAGGCAGACAACAAGAATTCTAACAAAAAAAAACATAAATCCATCAAGGAAGATGATAATAATCCAACGTGGAAACGGAAGACGCAACAGCTTTAGAATGTAGTGTAAAGACAACGACCGGCCAGCAAAGACTGATGCTGTGTTCGAAATCGCCTCCTATACCCTTATATATATAGGGCACTATTTGAAGGGGACAACCATTTGTAGTGGTGTCCGAAACCATAGTGGACATGATTGAGTGCACTTATTCAATCCAACACTACACTGCAATAACGAGTGTACAACTTATGTATAAGCATATACGCATATATGCTCATTGGCTAGAGAATACCCATAATGCACTGTGAGAGTCATGTGCTGAAGGAATTCCTGCGTCTCGACAGGAGATGATGACCGCAGCTGAATCAATCATCCATCCATTTCCCAAACTGCGCTGGTCCAGCATAATATCAGGTATACATTCCTTTTTAAATAATTATTAAATTGTTTAATTACGGTTTATACATGCTAGTTTTCATGGCAGAGTTCAAGAGTTTTTCATTACTACTGGAGCTGCCAGTTTTCCACGTTTCAAATAATTACTAAACAGCAAGCACAAACTATGCAAAAGCGGCAGTCCTTCCGGCATACTCAGTGTCCAAATTCACTCGCTCGTTTAAATTCGCTACTTCAAGTGGACTATATTAGTGGAGTAATGTAGTGATGAGAGTATAGACCCTTTTCACATTTCCGGGTTTCTCAGAGCGTAAGTCGTCATAGTTGGGTTAAATATTATAGCTGTAAATGAGAGAATACATACAAATGTTTTTGTGTGCCCATTTGCTCAAATAGCAGAAGAAAAACGCCACAATAGTGATTTCACAACTTTCAAAAAGAGGGAAAAAATAGAGTGAGATTGATAACGGCAGTCAAAAAAGAGAAATATGTTAATTTTTACCATCACTCCCATAGACGCTGTATTAGAAACACCCTCACAGCGGCGGTAAATAGTTTTTTTGTAATTTGATTCAAAAGTAATAAAATACAAAGTATTAGTGTTGTAAATGTACAACCCGAATTCCGGAAATGTTTAAAATTAAAACAAAATTAAAACTAAAAGCATTTCAAATCACATGAGCCAATCATTTATTTACAAAAGACCATAGATAACATAACAAATGTTTAAACTGAGAAATGTTACACTTTTATCCACTTAACGAGCTAATTTCAAACTTGATGTGTGCTACAGGTCTCAAAAAAGTTGGCAAGGAGGCAACAATGGCTGAAAAATGCAAGGAATTTTGAAAAGATTCAGCTAGGAAGACATCTAGTAACTAATTCAGTTAATTGATATCAGGTCTGTAACATGATTATCTATAAAAGGGATGTCTTAGAGAGGCAGAGTCTCTCAGAAGTAAAGATGGGCAGAGGCTCTCCAACCTGTGAAAGAGTGCGTAAAAAGATTTTGAAATACTTTAAAAACAATGTTCCTCAACGTCAAATTGCAAAGGCTTTGGAAATCTACAGTGCATAACATCATCAAAAGATTCAGAGAATTTAGAGAAATCTGTGCATAAGGGACAAGGCCGAAGACCTTTACTGGATGCCCGTGGTCTTCGGGCCCTCAGACGGCACTGCATCACTCATCGGCATGATTGTATCAATGACGTTACTAAATGGGCCCAGGAATACTTCCAGAAACCACTGTCAGTAAACACAATCCAACAGATGCCAACTAAAGCTTTATCATGCAAAAAGGAAGCCATATGTGAACATATTCCAGAAGCGCCATCGTGTCCTGTGGGCCAAGGCTAATTTAAAATGGACCGTTTCAAATTGGAAAAGTGTTCTATGGTCAGACGAATCCAAATTGGACATTCTTGTTGGAAATCATGTACGCCGTGTGCTCCGGGCTTGTTTGGAAGATCAAGTTTGAAATGAGCTCATTTTGTGGATAAAAGTGTAACATTTCTCAGTTTACACATTTGTTATGTTATCTATTGTCTATTGTGAATAAAATATTGGCTCATGTGATTTGAAAGTCTTTTTGTTTTAATTTTATTCAAATTTAAAAAACGTCCCAACATTTCCGGAATTCGGGTTGTACATATATTTAAAAAAAATGAAAATACAAAAAACGTTGCAGGATTTACGGTCTATAGGGGGCAATTCCAAACACAGAATAAAAACACAGGGGTATACCAAAGAGGTTAACAAGAAACATATGTAGGTAATGAGTTGTCATGGTGACTAACCAGGGTAACTATGGCAACTAACAAGTGTAACTATAGACTAGAGGGTATGAATGTGTCACCATTGGCTGGAGTGACCACAAATCACATCTAAAACAGACAAGAGCTTTGAGATTGACGGTAAAATTTGACAAGAAATCAGAGGTATATTTTTACAGACTGCTGAAAGCCACAGAAAAGAGAAGCAAATGGATCGCTTCAATTCACTAAAACAACTGGAATCCAGACAGCAAAACGGGAACTAGTAAACAGGAATTAATCACAGGAAACTAGAAATACTACATAAAAGAACACAAAACATACAAGACACAAGGGTGACTACAGATATACAGTAGTCTGATGGTGTGGACTCTAGTTATCCTTATAGTTATCATTCTTGGTGTGAACAGGCCTTTAGAATCCATCTAGGCGTAAACTAGTCTTTTCAATCAAGGTGGTAAACTGTCTTGCTTAGCTAGTGTAAATATAAAATACACTACGCATGTCTAAATACCTAGATGTACATTTAAATATGCCTACATTTAAAATGTGAAATCCCAGTTAAAAAAAATTATCACTGGGTTCAAATCAGTGCTGCATGTTTTAGTCACTGCACCAGTTAGAAGAGCTCAATGGTTGATTTCACATTATGCCAGGATGACAACCTCTAATTAACAGTCCCCTGATAGCGTGTCATAATGCTCAATTAGGCTTAATCAATGTCTGTTGTAAATCACTGTAATTGCTTCTCCATAGACCACAATAGATAAATTGCCCACATGATGCCGTGGTTCACATATAATTTTCACATGTTCAGCAGTGTGACTGACTCTGTAGCAAAAGTTTGATGTAGTCTGGTCATATTTGAAGCTCGACTAAATATGACAGACAAATGCCCTTAAAAGTGTCTTGTTGATCAACTCCACTATAACCGCATAATGTCAATTAGATATTTCTTTGTCAGAAGGAAAGGTTTGTAACAAAAGATGAAATGCAGGATTTCTGAGACTGCCATGTCTAATCAAAGCTAACCAAATTTCTGATTGGTTAGATCTCTCACTTGATCTTTCACAGATGAGAATAGTTATTTGAGTCTCTTTGGCACTGATTAAAAAAAAAACGGCGCAACGGCTGACTCGAGGGGGTTAACAACTAGATCTTTCACATAAATGTTGCATCTGTTATAATGCAGATTTTGAGGTAAAAACCCTCATGACGAGAGAAAATGAAAATAAGAGATGTACAAAATTGGTTGTTGTATGTTTTGCATTAATTATGTTATTAAATATATTTAATTAAACTGATTTATTTTCCGTCTGCACTTGTCAAGTCTTTTCAATGGCAATAATTGAATCAAGGAGGTCTATAACTGGAGAAACTATACATTTTTCCTTTCCATTCATCTTAATGGAGCATACAGTATCACAACATCTTATATGAGGATATGGCTCTGTACTATAGTCTCTCTTAAATGTTGCGTCCTCCTTCATGAAGTTAAATCTACATTACTAAAAGTAATATTAGTGTGTAACTGAGCAGCAGATTATGCAAAAAAATAATACTCCTCCGGGCTACTCAAGAACCAGATGTATTTAATAACAGACAGGAATATCTGATGTTGATTACATTAATATTATTGGAAATCTTGTGATCTGAACAGCCCATTTTGGAACCACCAAATATTTACAGTCTCTTCACACCTCATTACACAGAGGAAGTACGTGATTGGAGAAAGAACAATGTGGCCTCGGTCCAGAATGATATAAATTGAGAAAAATACCACTGACTGCTGCTCCACTCTGACACAGCTAATCCTCTATATTTATCATCAATTGCCACCTTTCTTCCCTTGTAATTTGAAAAATATTGGATGCAAACAAGATGTATAGGACCAGTTATAAGAAAACTGCATTGTTGTGAAGAGAAATTGATTAACTTTTGCAATTGTCAGGTACAGTATGCCTACCATTTAAGTTGTTAACTTTAACTTAGCATATAATATAGATGAATTGTATCAGATAATCAAAATTGCACCAGATAGGAAAAGTAGTCTGTGCTTTACCTTTTTACATACTGAATAAAGCGGTTATTTTGTACAGCTATGGTCAACATTCAATTGAATATTTCCATACCAACAGGTGTTTTGAAATTATACCAAGAACAATTCCATTATATGAAAATGATCACTGATAACTTGATACTGCATTTACAATTGCACATTACCTCTTTTGAAAAATCACATAGCGAGACAGCAGTTAAATGCAGGCTGTTGTGCATATACAAAGCAGAATATGCTGTTGATTGTTCAAACAAGGCATGGAGATGCTGCCCATGTGATCAACAATTTTCATTTCCTTGTACATTTGGAAAGCATTACTTGTTATTAGCGAAATAATGAAACTACCTAACAACATGCCACAGCAAATTATTCACATTTTTAGATGTAGATGGGTGAAGCCCCATTACACCAATAAATTGTTCATTTCCAGAGCTATATCTTAGCGGTGCCCTGAATCATTTACTGAAGCATGATTGGTATAGTGTACAGCCTTTCTATTTTGTCTGGAGTAAAATGACTGTTACATTCAAGGCCTGCTGCTGTAAATATAAAACATATTTGCTATATATTGGTCAGATATATTATAGAGTCGATGTCTCAGCAACAAACAACAAACTGCAGTCTTCCTTGTGTTCCTCAATACCTTCTTCATCTGCAGTAATTTCAAATCAGTTAAGAGAGAATAAGGAGTTAGGATGACTACGAAGAGGTCAGAATCAGAATCAGAAAGAGCTTTATTGCCAAGTGTGCTTGCACACACAAGGATTTTTTCTTGGTGCTGAAGCTTCCAGTGCACATATACAATACAAACACAACAAGAACATAGTAATACAAATTCTAAGAATAAAAATATGAAAATAGTATTAAAAAAAATATTAGTTCACAGTTACGTTTAGTCAGACTCAGAATAAACATTTACAGATTATAAACATATTTACAGTATGTGAGTAGTATGAATAAATATAAATATAAATATCTCCTGAGTTTAGAAGATATTGCACTAAACAGTGGGAGGGGGGGGGGGGTGCTAATACAGTTATTTTAACTGTTCAAGAGGGAAATGGTCTGTGGGAATAAACTGTTCCTGTGCCTAGATGTTCTAGTGGCCAGTGATTGGAGTTGCCGTCCTGATGGTAACAGTTCAAACAGGCGGTGTCCAGGGTGAGTGGAGTCTGTGATGATTTTCCCTGCTCTCTTCCTCACTCTGGAAGAGTACAGGTCCTGGAGGGTTGGCAGGGAGGCACCAATAATCCTTTCTGCAGTCTGGATTGTGTGTTGTAGTCTCCTGATGTCAGATTTGGTAGCAGAACCAAACCAGACAGTGATGGAAGTGCATAAAACAGACTCAATGACAGCCGAGTAGAACTGAATCAGCAGCTCCTGTGGGAGGTTGAACTTCCTCAGCTGACGAAGGAAATACAGTCTCTGCTGGGCCTTTTTCACAATGGAGTCAATGTGATTGGCCCACTTCAGGTCCTGAGAGATGGTAGTGCCCAGGAACCCGAATGACTTCACTGCTTCCACAGTGCTGTTCATGATGGTGAGTGGGGGGGGGGGGGGTCGGCTGTTCCTCCTGAAGTCCACTATCATCTCCACCGTTTTGAGCGTGTTGAGCTCAAAGTTGTTATAACTGCACCAGACACACCAGCTGTTCAACCACCAGTCTGTAAGCAGACTTATCACCGTTTTGTATGAGGCCGATGACAGTGGTGTCGTCTGCAAGTTTCAGGAGCTTCACAGAGGGGTCTTTAGAAGTGCAGTCATTGGTGTACAGGGAGAAGAGCAGCGGGGAGAGAACATACCCCTGGGGGGCGCCAGTGCTGGTAGTGAGAGTCCTGGATGTGAGTTTCCCCAGTTTCACAAGCTGTTGTCGGTCTGTCAGGAAGCTGGAGATCCACTGACAGATTGAGGATGGCATGGAGAGCTGGGTCAGTTTAGCTGAGAGAAGATCAGGCATGATGGTATTGAAGGCCGAACTGAAGTCCACAAATAAGACCCTTGCATAAGTCCCAGGTCTGTCGAGATGTTGCAGGACATTATGCAGTCCCATGTTGACTGCATCATTCACAGACCTGTTTGCTCTGTAGGCAAATTGTCTTTCAAACGACTTCATGACCACAGACGTGAGAGCGACAGGTCTGTAGTCATTAAGTCCAATGATTTAGTTTTTTTCGGGGAAGGGAATGATAATGGAGCGTTTGAAGCAGCAGGGAACTTCACACTGCTCCAATGATCTGTTGAAGATCAGTTGGTCAGCGCAGGCTTTCAAACAGGCAGATGAGATGCCGTCTGGGCCTGAAGCTTTCCTAGTCTTCTGTTTTTTGAAGACTCGGCTCACATCCTCCACACAGACCTTAAGCTCAGGTTGGATGACAGGAGGGGGGAGGAGAGGGGTGGAGGAGGTGATGGGGGACGTGTGAAGTGCAGATCAGAGTGGGTGTGTGGAGTGAGACTGGGCTTTTCAAACCTGCAGTAGAATGCATTCAGATCCTCAGCCAGTTGTTGATTCTCTACAGAATGGGGGATGGTGACTTGTAGTTTGTAATGTTCCTCAATCCTGTCCAAACTGAAGCCGGGTCGTTTGCTGAAAACTGGTTTCTCAGCTTTTAAGAGTAGATTCTTTTAGCAAATCAGATCTCCTTTGTCAGTCTGTTTCTGGCCTGGTTATACAAGACTTTATCCCCACTTCTGTAAGCATCCTCTTTGGCATGACGGAGCTGTTTGAGTTTCCCAGTAAACCATCGTGACGACACTTTGGGGAACGCCCCTCGCGTAAAGCGTCTGAAGAAACAGTAGAATCTGCCCAATCCGATTGGTGTTGCGTGATGACGTAGTATGTGACGGCATACCCGGAAGATACAAAGAGACGTCTGAACACAACAGAGATAGCTTTTTTGCTCTTCAGCATTAGCGCTCTGTGTTATCAGTCTAAGAGTATTTGGTGTTGTTGTTTTCCAACGTTGTTTTCACAAGCATTCAGGGCTCGCAAACTCTGTGGCTGGTCCCGTGCTGTTGAGGCAGCACGGTTGATCTATCATGGACTCGCAGATGGGTCTGTCAGGGGAACTTGAGAGTGCTGAGGAATTTCTTCTCCTTCCCGGTGACAGCACCATTGTTCTCCTTCCCCACGTGGAAGCCCGCGCTGCGGCTTCTTCCCCCGGGGTGGAGGACCCGATGCGTGAGCTGTCTGATTCTGAGGAATTAGATGGGCTCCGTATCGAGGCTCGCCTTTCCTAATGCTGATTCAACCTCGCGTTGCAGAGGCGGCGCGTAGGTTTGGGTCTGCTATTAGAGTGATACAATGTGACACGGTGAGAAAGCATGTGATACTGTGGGTGCGAGGCATGCAGTCAGCTCCTGAGGGGGTGGGCTGTTTTCATTGAGAAATATCTTGACGCGAAAGCCAATTGTATTATAGCGGCTTGAACCACGTTGCTGAGGCAACGTGTGGTTTACGAGTCAGTTTAAATACAATAAAACAGTATCGTCTGATGATTGTGGCTGTATTTAATTCTGAGGAATTAAATGAAATATGATCTGACTTTGAGGAGTTAGATATTCAGCCTATCATTCAGACCATGTTTCACCGTATTTGTGAAATGTGTTACTGTATGGCTTTCTTCTCGAGGGATGAAAGCCAATTGTATTATAATGGCCTGCGGAACACATCAGTTTCAGGCAATTGCTAATCGCAGTGTCCGCCCTAGTGTTGCGGCCCTGTCGAGCTGCTCCCTTAGATGAGGCCCCTGCTGGCCAGCCCCCTCTCCCGGGTAGGAGCGATCGAGGTCGCCTCCCTTGGGGAGCTTTTGGGAATCGATGTTTTGCTCCCGCCGTCTAGTACACTTCGGGCCACATCGTTTCTCAGCGCACGTGCGCTGCACCAGCCACCTCTAGCAAGACCTGCGGCGGTCCAGCAAACGCATACGCACACCGAGAATCTTCCTCGATTTCGCCCTGCCGGTTAGCCGTTTCAGGGGTCGGGGAGGAGGCTCGGTTGACACACGAGGCCGGCCTCGAGAGGTTGGTTCCCTTAGCAGATTATTTCGGCGGATGGTGTATATGCCTCCGAATATATCTGCATGGGCCCTGCGTACTGTAGATATAGGCCGCGGTTCAGTTCCCCTCCCCCGAAGTTCAACGGGGTGGTCTGGACTGTGGTCGGCCCAGAGCAGGTGCCAGTTATGGAACAGGAAGTACACTCCCTGTTGGTCAAGGAGGCTTTGAACGTATTCCTCCACCAGTCAGGGAGTCCGGTTTCTACAGCCGGTACTTCATAGTTCCTAAGAAGGATGGCCAGTTGCGTCCAACTTTAGATCGGAGGTACTTGGTTCGTTCTCTGGGGAGATTCAGATTCAAGATGCTTGAGGGTCGTGATTCAGATCCAGTCTGAGGACTGGTCTGTCACGGTGGATCTAAAGAGGACGCATACTTTCATGTTCCATCCTTCTGTGTTACGGGGGATTCCTGAGGTTCTCTTTCGGGGTCGAAGCGTATCATTATCAGATTCCTCCATTCGTTCCGCAGCATCACTGTGTAGCAGTTTAGGACTGCTGGGACTTGCGGCAGCTGCGTCCAACAGAATTTCTCTTGGCCTGCTGCACGAGACCCCTACAGTGGTGGCTGGGAACCAGGGGGGTTTTCCTTGAGGGGAAGACCATTCTATATGATCAGGGTAACGCACAGATGCCTTCGTTCCCTCGTCATATGGAAGTCCTCCATATCCTCCATATTCCCTCGTCCTCACCTCTGAGGAGGGACCTGCCATCTCAGGCCGGGGGCACGATTTAAGCCTACCCCCTGCCAGAGGTGTGGGGTCTCTGGGTCTGGCCCTTGAGGGGGCCCAGTACCTAGTAGAGGGCCTGTCGGCGGGTGTCGTAGAGACCCTACTCAGCTCCAGAGCTCCTTCCACCAGGAGGATGTACAGCCTTAAGTGGAATGTATTTTCCACTTGGTGTAGAGAGCGGGAGGTGAACCCAGTTATGTGCCCGATGGCTTCAGTGCTGGAGTTCCTTCAAGACGGTTTCTCTGCCGGTCTTTCCCCGTCCACACTTAAGGTGTATGTGGCTGCCATGGGGGCTTTCCACGCACTTTTAGGTTATGGGCCGTTGGGAAGGCACCATCTGGTTGTACGGTTCCTCCGTGGGGCTCGGAGGATGAGCCCTGCGGCTCGTTCCAGAGTCCCAACCTTGGACCTGGCGGTGGTGCTCGAGGGGTTGGCTGAGGCCCCCTTTTGAGCCACTGGAGTCGGCTGAGGCGAGAATACTGACCTTCAAGGTGGCCTTCTCCTTGCCATCACTTCTCTGAGGAGAGTGGGGGACCTCCAGGCCTTGGCTATCACGCCAACCTGCCTGGAGTTTGCCCCTGGCGTGGTTAAGGCCATCTTGCATCCCAGTCCGGGCGAGTTGCCATCTAATGTGGCTCGGTCAGTGGTTCTTCAGGCCTTCCATCCTTCACCTCACGTGACGGCGGAAGAGAGCAGACCTCAGTCTGCTCAGTGGAGAAAGTCAGACCAGTTGTTCTGCGAGGCGGCTGGATGGGCCACCCCAAACGCCTTCATTAGATACTTCAGTCTGCATCTCCCTGAGATGCCTGGCGCTAGAGTGCTCGCCCCCTAGTTGTGCCTGGGTTCCAGCTTCACACTGGGTTGGGTATGATTGGTGCGGCATAGTTGGTACTCGTTCCCCAAAGTGTCATCACGATGACGCAGTTCGAGTTCCCTCGAAGGGGAACGTCTCGGGTTATGACTATAACCCTTGTTCCCCGAGAAGGGAACGAGACACTGCGTCTCGTGTCTATCCAATCATCAGAGCGCTCGCTTCATCGCAAAGAACGCTATCTCTGTTGTGTTCAGACGTCTCTTTGTATCTTCCGGGTATGCCGTCACATACTACGTCATCACGCAACACCAATCGGATTGGGCTGATTCTACTGTTTCTTCAGACGCTTTACGCAAGGGGGCGTTCCCCAAAGTGTTGTCACGATGACGCAGTTCGAGTTCCCTTCTCGGGGAACAAGGGTTATAGTCATAACCCGAGACGTTTATCATTAGTGAATGATAAGAATGTCCTGATAGGAATGCATGTATCCTCACAGAAACTGATGTATGATGTTACAGAATCTGTGAGCTCATCCAGATCAGTGGTAGCAGCTTCAAAAACAGTCCAATCAGTGCAATCGAAGCAGGCTTGTAAGTCCAGCTCTGCTTCATTAGTCCATCTTTTTACAGTCCTTATTACAGGTTTAGCTGATTTCAGTTTCTGCCTGTAGGTCGGTATAAGATGAACCACACAGTGATCAGAGAGCCCCAAAGCTGCCCATGGGACAGAGTGATATGCATTCTTTATTGTTGTGTAAGAGTGGTCCAGTATTTTACTGTCTCTGGTGGGACATGTAATGTGCTGTCTGTATTTTGGCAGTTCACGGGAGAGATTTGCTCTGGTCAAATCCCCAAGAATGATTAAAAGAGAATCTGGATACCTTTGTTTAGTCTCAGCTATTTGTTCAGCCAGCTGTTGTAGCGCCGCGCTCACACACGCGTCTGGAGAGATGTAAACATTCACGAGAATGAACGAGGAAAACTCGCGGAAAACAGCAGAGTTTGAAAAATCCTTGTTAACGCGGGTGAGGAGAAGATGTTCATCCGTTTTGTTAGGAAGGGATCGGAGATTCGCAAGATGAACACTAGGGAGTGCAGTGCGGAGGCCACGCGCGCGAAGTTTAACCAGCGCGCCTGCTCGCTTTCCCCGCTTGCGTCTGGCCGCGCTTTTTAAACACACAGCTGCGGCTCCGACGAGAAAATCAAACAAAACATCAGAATAGTCAAAAACTGTAGAAATGTTGTCTGGTGTGTGTTTCCTAATGTCCAGTAGTTTGTCTGTGGTGAAACTGATCGGAAAAGAATGACTAAACGCAGAACAAACTAACAAAAACAACACAATAGCTGAAGAGCTCCATACTGAGGCTGCCATCCGCGGTGCCATCTTGGAATAAAATGGCTGTTGCATTTAAGTGTAATGTATAATTGTGAAGTATACCATCCCAGATTGTGTAAGCAAAACCTGGAATGGGTGACCCATTTAATTTCCATTTAAAAAGCGAAGTTCACCCAAACATTTTAATTCTGTCATTATTTACTCACACTCATGTCATTCCAAACCTATGAACCAAAACACCATAAAGGTTAACTTTAACATAGCATATAATATAGATGAATTGTATCAGATAATCAAAATTGCACCAGATAGGAAAAGTAGTCTGTGCTTTACCTTTTTACATGAATGCCTTATACAGCGATTATTTTGTACAGCTATGTACAACAATACCAACAAGTGTTTTGAAATTATACCAAGAACAATTCCATTATATGAAAATGATCACTGATAACTTGATACTGCATTTACAATTGCACAATACCTCTTTTGAAAAATCTCATAGCGAGACAGTAGTTAAATGCAAGCTGTTGTAATATTATGCTGATGGGACCGTTGTTACTCATTTAACATCGATCGCATATACAAAGCAGAATATGCTGTTGATTGTTCAAGCTAGGCATGGAGATGATCCCCATGTGATCAACAATTTTCATTTCCTTGTACCTTTGGAAAACATTGCTTGTTATTAGCGAAATAATGAAACTACCTAACAACATGCCACTGCAAATGATTCACATTTTTAGATGTGGATTTGTAAAGCCCCATTACACAAATAAATTGTTCATTTCCAGAGCTATATCTTAGCGATGCCCTGAATCATTTACTGAAGCATGATTGGTATAGTGTACAGCCTTTCTATGTTGTCTGGAATAAAGTGGCTGTTACGTTCAAGGCCTGCTGCTGTAAATATAAAACATATTTGCTATATATTGGACAGATATATTATAGAGTTGATGTCTCAGCAACAAACAACAAACTGCAGTCTTGCTTGTGTTCCTCAATACCTTCTTCATCTGCAGCAATTTCAAATCAGTTAAGAGAGAATAAGGAGTTAGGATGACTACGAAGAGGTACACTGCTATGAAACTTCCAGTCAAGAAGGGTATTATATGAATTTTTCTGATGCATTTAAGTGTAATGTATAATTGTTAAGTATACCATCCCAGATTGTGTAAGCAAAATCCTGGAAGGGGTGACCCATTTCATTTCCATTCCAGTCATCATTTACTCACACTCATTTCATTCCAAACCTATAAACCAAAACACCATAAACATATCAGTGTTCCAATCTTAAAAATTAAGGTTCCAGAAGGGGTTTTCAGAGGGATGCCATAGAACAAGTTTGGGTTCCCCAAAGAACCTTTCAGTGAACAGTTCTTAAAATATGTATTTTTTCTAAGTGTGAAGAATTGAACACACTGTACCCCAATTAGGACATACACACCAAAAAAATTTAATAAATAAATACACTTTAGTTATTTAAATAATGAAGAAAAATCACATAACACATGACAAAAGTCTTTCTGTGCTAAAATGTGCAATGTGTAAAATCTAGTTCAAATCCTCAGAAAAAGCCTCGGTAGCATATGTAACCCTCATTCCCTGAAGGAGGGAACGGAGAAGTACGTCAGAACTGACCGACGAATTGGGGATTGCTTTGGGAGACCAATCTACTTAGAGTGTAATCATAACGAGCCAATGGATATTGGCTTGCGGTTCCCTTAGGGAACAAGGGTTACATACGTAACTGAGATGTTCCCTTTCAGTCGGTCACGTTCGACGCATGCTGGAACTGACCGATGAATAGGGGATATCTACCAACACGCCACTGTTTCCACTGCATGAAAAGTGGGATTTTCGACCCCGTAAACGCCTGTATACTCCCGGAAATCTCCCTAATTTTCGGCAGTTTTCGACAATTTAGAGGCAGCGAACGTCGCGTTCGTCTGTGCCACAAATTGTCGTAAACGAACCATGACGTAGGTGGAGAGCCCCCCGCTGAGAGCCCGCGCGGAGGTGCAACGCCTCTAATTTGCATATGAATAGCAGCGAAACCAGAGACTCAACGGCCAGACTTGAATTTACTCACTCACTATTGGCTGAAGCCACTACATTTAAAAAAGAAAAATCCCTCGTGATTGGTTGGCAGATCACTGCAAACCAATCATTATTGGTCCCCCTGGCTCATTATAAATGTAAACCCCAATAATAATAATAAATATATAATTTATGTTGTAATAATTTTTTTCATATTAATGTTATTGTGCTATGAAGTATTCATACCATCAAGGAATATATGGGAAAATTATACGGACCGTGCCGTTTATTCAAAGAAAGAGCTTCATTTATAAGCATACAGCTGTTCATTCAAAGAAAGGGCTTCATTTATAAAACACAGCGGTTTACTCATAGAAAGAGCTTTATTGTTAAAGGTCCCGTTTTTCGTGTTTTTTTGAAGCTTTGATTGTGTTTACAGTGTGCAATATAACATGTGTTCATGTTTCGCGTGTAAAAAAACACAGTATTTTTCACACTATTTACTTATCTGTATACCGCTGTTTCCACTGTCCTAAAAACGGCTGGTGATTTCCTTGTTCTATAAAGTCCCTCCTTCAGAAACACGTAACGAGTTCTGATTGTGCAAGCGGTTCCTGTGCTGTGATTCAACCACAGCTTAGCGCACGTGAAAGCGGTTCCTGTGTTGTAATTTGACAGCAGCTTAGCGCACGTTGGAAAGGTCACGCCTCTTAACGGAGAGATGTATGCGTTCAATAATCTCCACAGCGTCCCTGGGAAAGCCAAACAAAGGTGATTTGACTCCTGGATGAAAATAACAGCGTCTCGATGACATGGCGATAAACACACTCAACGCAACAGTTCCTTTTCTCCACGCGACCGTCCGCTTCTCCACGTGGGACAGCAACAAGACCGCGCCCCCTTTTTCGCGTTTCTTTGTGGGCGGAGGTTAGTCTGTTCTACTGCTCTACTGACGTAATTAAAGAAGGAAGTACCAGGATGTAGTCCAAGCCAGCCGTTCGCTGTAGGCTTTGAAAGGGAACTTCTGTTAAATAAAATATCTCGCTTGGCATTGAACTTTGAGCTTTATAATTTTACAGGTATTATTTATGCTCTAACAGCAACATTACACACTAACTAAAGTTTGAACAATGGAATCGCGAAGAAGGGGACCTTTAAACACACAACTATGTACAGTGCAGCAGTAATGTCTCGTAATGTAAAGTTCGCCGTGCTCCAGGCTGCGAGAGGGCGGTGGCCGCACAATCCATCCAGACACCCCCTCAACAAAGCCGTCTTCCTCGTCAAACATGAGTTCAATGGTCGCGGACTTCCAAATGTCCACCTCATCCAGCACACTCTCGCTTCCAGCAACTGTAATACAATCCATAAAGACAATAAGCAACCTGAAAAATACTCACATTGACAAAAAAAGGATCTAATATAATAAATCTTACCCTTTTTCTTCTTGATCGACTCCGAGCTAATCTTCGCAGTTTCCGGCTGCTATGTAAGTTCAGGTTGTTTGTATCTGAAGCTCCGGCGTGTCGATTCATAATACGTCTTACAGGCAGCTGGAAAACAATTACATGAGACTGGTATTAATAAAAACAGTCCGGTAAAATTAAACAAGGAATGAGAAACACATTAGAAGTTACTTACACACAATTTCGTCATGATCAGCGGTTAAATCTGGACTCGCGGAAATCGCTCCAAGCAGATAAGAGCTCACGGCTTTGTTATGAGGCGAGGATAGTCTGTGTAAACAAAATGTGCAATTTTAAGCTCGGATCTATTAACGCATCCATTTCCTTATACAGCTGAATAAAAGCATATTCTTTAAATCGTAACGTTACATTACCCATGCTCTGGTTCATAGCGCCTGCAGTTTGCCTCAGAGTTATGAAGACGAAGACAGCCTCCTGAAAATGAGTCCAAAAAGTTTGTCGCGTCCATGCAGAGATTGAGTTGAAGACGGTGTCCTGTCATTGTTGATCACGAAAAAGGAAAGCAGCAAAAAACATAAAAAGAAGTTTAAAGCTCGTCTTCTACGCGTCATGGCCATGACCTCGACCTCGCACCTCATTGGACTAGGGCTCTAATATGGAACGCGCCCGGGGCCAAATCTCTTTATACGAAACTCGTGACTTATGATCGTTTCAACACGCCCTGTTTTCCGCTTCAACGCAGCAATTTTTTACGTGTTTCTTTTGTATGTGTAGACACGCACATTCTGGTCGTGTAACAGGTTATATTAACATACATATTAATATAAGATATTAATGAATTGCTTAACTGACTACTGTGCTAGAGTAAAGTAGCCTAATGTTACAATGTATATTAAGTAAATGCTTAATATTATACAATTATTATAATTTATCTATATGGGTTATTGTTTGTTTTTTAAAGTTAGGCTATATATAATTTCTAAAAGTATAGGCTAATTTACACAGCACATATTTATAACTGAAAACACACACAACTTTATTCACTTTCACATAATAATGTTTTTGTAATTTGGTGTTTAGTTTGTTGTATAGTTTGTTTATACTGTTCTGTTTTGTTTCCAGGAACATCTGATGAGTGCTATAATAAAATGACTTCATTATATTTAAAATATGTTTTGATATTCATTTTATTTATATTATTAATATTTTATTTACCCATAAACGTGTCTTTAGGAAGCCATAAGTTATAGAGACAAGAATAACTTTTGCCATTTAAATGCCACATTCATTTACTGAGGACCCATACAGCCAATGATCATGTGTGAAAACACATACATAAATTGATCACTTAGAAATCAAAACTAAGGTTTGAGAAAGAAAGAATATGCATACAACAAAATATATTGTTTCATAGCAGCTTCAGTAACAAGTTCAAAACAAATTGTGCTGTAAACCGGCTCTAACAAGCCAATATAGTGTCAATATTCAGCTCAAGTGACTTCAGTGTTGATTCAGGTCAGTTGATTTCAGTTCAACTGTAAATTCCTCAGTTGTGCATTGTGTGTAGTTAGATATATGCAAAAACAACATTTTTGGAAATAGTTAAAATAGTTTTGCACAAAGTGTTGCTTTTGCAAGAGATGTCTGATGTTTTGTGTGTAGAGTTACAAGAAATGGAGCCATATTTTCAGAAATTGTGTGTAAGCAATTAGATAAAACTGTAAATGAATCCAGTTTATTTTAGTTCAGGACTAATAGTCCAGGTGTTAGTAATCTGTGCTTAATCTTTGTTCCAGGCAACAATTTTTTAACTCACGATTAAATAGATTAAGGCCTACTCTTGGCATAATTTAAACCCTGTCCAGGAAACCACCTCTTGAAAATCTGCATTGATAATTCATAAAATGTGGTGTGAGCTCAATTTAAATGACAATTACAGAAAAACACAATCTGACTTAACTATAAACAAACAAACTTGTACTTTTCACATTTATGATTAATAGCCATTTAAAAAATCATTCACAGTGCAGGGTGGAAAAATTAATGTTGGTATGTAAACTGTATGCTTTACTTGATTTATTTGTGTGCTTTGGTTCATTGTCTTGTTGCATCACATAACCTCTCTAAAGGTTGAAGACATGAACTGCTGTCCTGTATTTATTTATTTATTTTACATAACATTGGTTATTGCTAATGACATACAGAGTAATTAATCTACACTGTGAGCCCGGACAAGTTGAATCTACTTAAAAAATTGGAGCAAACTGGTTGCCCTAAAAATGTAGTAATGTGAACTAAAACGAGTACATTTAACTTAAATTTAAGTTAACATTTTAACTTAAACTTTAAACTTGTTTTAGTCAAAAAAATTCAGAACCTAGATAAAACTCCCCCTGCTGCTACTCTGATTTGCATATGTGTAGCTCACAGCATGTTCATTTACATGATAAAGCCTCCCCTAGAATTAAGGGGAGGGGGGGTCAGGGGGGGACAACTGCCAAGCAAGGCCCACGTCAATTTCCGACAATTTACGGCAGTTTTCGGTGTTGCAAATTGCCATGCACAGTCGTAAACCTGAAGTTTCACGGCAATCTACAGTGTCACATACTGACGAAAATCCCACTTTTCATGCAGTGTTCTGGCCCTTCAATCGTCCTGCTTGAGTCCCCTGATCCACCCCAAACTATTGGAATGGAAAATTTTTAGTTTATTAAGTTTTAAACGTGGATATTTTTCTTACACAAACACATCGTTTCACTTCAGAAGGCCTTTATTAACTCCCTGGAGCCATGTGGATATATTTTATGATGGATGGATGCACTTTTTTGGGCTTCAAAATATCATCCTCTATTCACTGCCATTATAAAGCTTGGAAGAGCCAGTACATTATGAAATTTATCTCTGATTGTATTTGTCTGAAATTAGAAAGTCATATACACTTAGGATGGCTCAAAGGTGAGTAACTCATGAGGTAATTTCATTTTTTGGGTGAACTATCCCTTTAATGTGTACTATTACATACACAGTTTTTCTATATAATAAAATTACTGATTCATTGATTGCCTTCTGTGACCGTGATTCAGCTGAGCACTAATATATTATGCCATGTAATCAGCATAATATGCGAACCGCAAGGCTATCTTATCTGAAGGTCCTAACACTCAAATATTGAAATGACTTTGAATGAATCGTCGGCTGGAAATGTAATGAGAAGCTTGTCTGTGAAGATATATTGTTCATATAACTGAGTGGGCCTCCATGTGCCGTCCAGCGAATGAACAGATAAGACCATGTTCACTCCATTGAATGTTCTTAACTCTCAAACATACCACACAATTATAAAACACATTTACATTTTTACTCAACAAGGCTATTTTGCTGACAAAAATTAATGTCTGGTGCTCATTTCCAAGCCATTTACATCTCAGACAAAATCTATAAAGCATGTGGGGAGTGATGTGCAGAAGACGCATTACTGTATGAAGTGCACATCGTTATTCAAAGATAGCCTGTGAATATTTAGCTCTTTATTCATTTGATGGTCAAACCTTTAGTTTAAAGGCTGTTACATCATGACATCATGCATTTTGACCATGCATTGCATCCCTGTGCTGGAATAATTAGCCTGGCACAATCACGATCATCACTTCAATGACGTGTTAAAAAAGAACTTTAACACTTAGGGCCCTATTTTAACGATCTGAAACGCAAGTGTCAAAGCGTGAAGCGCAAGTAACTTTGTGGGCGGGTCTCGGCGCTGTTGCTATTTTCCCGGCGGGATAAATGGCTCTTGCGCCCGGCGCAAATCTAAAATGGGTTGGTCTGAAGTATCTTCATTATTCATAGGTGTGGTTTGGGCGTAACGTGAATAAACCAATCCGAGCGTCATCCAACATTCCCTTTAAAAGCAGGTGCGCAAGTTCCATTATGGATTGCTATTATTATGGCGTATTTACCAGGCGCACGCCAGGAGCGGTTCACAGCCGAGGAGACTGATGTTCTAGTAAGAGCAGTGAAAGACAGAGAAGTGAAGTTGTAATGTTGTACATTATGGTAAAGGTGATTTCACAGTCTTTTTTTTTTCAGTCTTTCAGTTTTTTCAGTTTTTCAGTCGATTTTTTTTCCTGGTTCTTGACGGACAAACCAATTTGTCAGATGTCCTTATATACATATATGTCTTGCCACTATTGGGCAAACAGGTCTTATCCTTAATTATTACAATTAGCCTGAATCATTTGTAAGCTAGATTTATGCCTATTTTTTCACATCTTCGTGGCACACCACAATGATTTCCGTCATCTCATGTGTTAATATTTTTTTAGTGTAACAATTTATGATTTGCAAAAATAACTGTTAGATCTGTGTAGATTACATGAGCAAAGTGTATGCGCGTTGTGCACGCTATACATTATGGTCAAGCATGCGCCCTTAAAATAGCATAATGAACAACGCGCAACGCGCCACTGACTTTAGACTAGGTTTTTTCTGGTCAGTGGCGCAATTGTTTAATGGAACAGCAAAATAGCACCAGGGATTGTTTGCGCCGGAACACGCCTCCTTTTTTGCGCTGAACCGCCCAGGTAGCGCAAGTTCATTCACTAGTTTAGCGACGTGCTTCTGTGGAGGGAAAAGCGCGCTTTGCGCGGGTGCAAAACAGGAATGACACATGCGTCGGTGTACAAAGTCAATTGCGCTGGGTGCAAGATAGGGCCCAAAGTGGCTGTTTGAAGTACATTCGCTTTTTATTAGCTATTTGATGTAATAATTGATTGAATAATAAAGTCTGTAGATAACCATATTCATAACGCTTACCCAGCTACCAAAAATATATTATAAGTAGGCTACATTTTTCTAACGCTCCCATTAAGTTATGAAAATAACATTTTGTGCTACCGTTTTGAGAACATTATTAAATAGATAACTTTGAACAAACATTCTATTAATGTTACTGGAAAGCTGCTTGTTATAACTTTGAGAGAACCTTGTGAGAACATAAGCCAAAGTTCTGAGAACATTCCCTGTTATCTGGGTAGGTTTCTGATTCGTTTTCAGAAACTGTACCCCTCATACTTTTAACAGCCACGCCTAACCTTGTTCTAATGTAAAAGCTTTTTTCGAAATTATAGGTTATTTTGCAATGTCCATTTCAATTTTATTCCATGTAATTTAAATGTAAAACACCTGGCTGTAATTATTGATAAAACCAGACAGATGACCCCAGGTGTGTTTAAAGCAATGCCATCTGTAGCACAGGGATGCAAAATTATTATCTACTGTAATCATCTATAATGTGAACGTTAGTGTTAAATTATAAGCACTGATCGCTATCTATGAATGCACTTTTTAACTTTCAATGTTTTTTTTAACCCGATCATCAGCAAATAAAATGTCAGTTTGAAGTTCTTAGGCACTTTTATAAAAAGTGTACTTCCTATGGGTATGCAGGGTTTCATACCAGGGAAATGTGATACTAGGTTTCTACTGGTCAGAAATGTACATTTAAAATACCCAGTGGAATCTCCAAGTTCCACTTTAAGACAAAACAAGCCATCACTTTTTTTGTGAGGTCAAAAGTAAAGCAAAGTTTTATCCTGTACAGTTGAAACTAAATAAAAAGTAAACCTGTAACAGATGCTGACAGTTTCTTTGATTAGCACAAAAGTAGAGCTTTTTAAAAAATGCTAAAGTCCTTCAAAATACCCCTGATAAATAAAAATCCACTAGTCAAGGAGGTAAGGAAATGTCACTTGATAGCAGCAGCAACCCATTTGAGTTTCAAGTGAAAGCATGAACTCCTCTATTGTAAATTCAAATTAAATGTAACTTTTTTTTTTAAACACTCTGCTGCTTTTAAGCTCAGAATGTTTTTATTTGCTGAAAACAAGGCTAATTGATTCTATCTAATGCCAAGAGTGCTTATCTACAGCTCATCCATAATGAAGTGCCTAATGAGATCAATGAAGAACTTGATAATGTGTTGCTGACACTGATTGCACCGAGACAGTTTCAATGCCCTTTTCTATAAAATAACGAACAGAGAACATCAGAGTTGCTTTGGTTTTCCAAAACATTAAACATTAAAAGAGTAAATTCTCCACAGATTAGTTATTATAGGTTAAATTCATCCAGAAGCTGTATGCACACTTGGTATTTCAGCGCAAAAAGTTGAAGTATGGCAAATTGGGGTAGTCTGCTGCATCCTAGCATAAACCGACCCACAATATCTGGAAATGTATTTTTAGAACAAATGATTTACCTGCATGATTTGTATAATTCCTGCCCCCTAGTCACCCAAACATTAGTCAATGAGAAGAGGCGTGGTTGACCAAACTTAATTAGTCAGCAGGTCAAAAAAAATAAATAAATAAATACCCGAAGTGGCCATGATGGACATGTGTTCGAAATCACCCCCTGTACCCACATTCACTATTCCCTTTATTACTCCACTAATATAGTCCACATGAAGTAGTGAATGAAAATGAGTGAGTGAATTTAGACACTGAGTCGCTGGAAGGACTGCCGCTTTTGCAAAGTTTGTGCTTGCTGTTTAATAATTATCTGAAATGTAGCAAACTGGCAGCTCCAGTAGTAATGCAAATATTTATGCCAAGACTCTGCCATGAAAACTAGGTATAAACCGTGGTTAAACAATTTAATAATCACTAAAAAATGAATTTATACTTGTATGATATTATGCTGGACCAGCGAGGTTTGGAAAATGGATGGATGATTGATTCAGCTGCGGGCGTCATCTCCTTGCGAGACGCGGGAATTCAGTCAGCGCATGACTCTCCCAGTGCATTTAGAGAATTATCTAGCTGTTGAGCATACATCAGTTTTACACTTGTTATTGCGGTGCATTGTGGGAATTAATGAGTGTACTCAATAATATCCACTATGGTTTTGGACACCACTACAAATGGTTGTCTCCTTAAATAGTGCCCTATTTAAGGGTATATGGGGCGATTTCGAACACAGCCATTGTTAACACGGCTGGCCCATGAGGTAATTATGTCAGTGAGGAAATTCAAACATACACCCATCATGCATCGACCTCAAACATCATTGGAAACATAAGTTATATTCTACGATAGATTCTTTACATGGCCACTCGCTCTAACACCACCCAACTCTATTATTAGGCGCATATCCAAGTGTTGGGGGCAGCCCTAGAGAATTGGGTACTAAAATAAGTGAAGTGAAGTGAAATTAAGTGAAGTGACGTGTGGCCAAGTATTGTGACCCATACTTGGAATTTGTGCTCTGCATTTAACCCATTCAAGTGCACACACAGTAGTGAACACACACACCATGAACACACACCCAGAGCAGTGGGCAGCCATATTGCTGCGGCGCCCGGGGAGCAGTTGGTGGTTCGGTGCCTTGCTCAAGGGTCTCACCTCAGTCATGGTATTGAGGGTGGAAGAGCGCACTTGTTATTCACTCCCCCCACCGACAATTCCTGCCGGACCTGAGACTTGTAACCCGCAACCTTCAGGTTACAAGTCCGACTCTCTAACCATTAGGCAACGACTGCCACAAACTTGGGCAAATATACTGTGATTCCACCAGGTGCAATTTGTTCATAGTAAATTCTCCCTCAATCTAAACATGCAGATGTTGAATCTCAGACTTTCCCCCTACAGCTTGCATCCAATTTCAAACAAAAAAATCTGCCAAGCACAGGCTGATTTGGTGATTAGGGAAAAAGATCCCTTAAAGGGTTAGTTCACCCAAAAATGAAAAAGATGTCATTAATTACTCACCCTCATGTCGTTCGAGACCCGTAAGACCTCCGTTCATATTCGGAACACAAATGAAGATATTTTTGTTGAAAGCTGATGGCTGAGAAAGGCTTCAGATAGGCCTCCATTGGCATTCAGTACACTTATCCTCCCAAGACCGATAAAAGGCACTTAAAACGTCGTTACAAAGTCCATCTCACCACAGTGACTCTACAATAATCTTACGATGCGACGACAATAGTTTTTGTGCGCAAAAAAAAATCAAAATAACACCTTTATCCAACTTGTTACTGCCTTCCGTGTGTGCCTCCACGACGCATGCGCGAGAATATGACGCAGATCCGGCGTTCGGACAGATGACCCAGAAGCGATTTGTTTACAATCAGAGGAAGACGCGTGTCTAAGCTGTTGGATTGTACATTGATCGTGCTTTAGGTCTCGGCGTAGTGCTCAAAATGGGGCTTAACCCTTAATCGTCCCTTGGGGTCCAGCTGACCCCACTGGACTTTTCCTCCATTTTTTAAAAGTGTTCCCTTCATCTCAGGGCCATGAGACTCGGTGACTTTTGCTAAATAATCTATCTAAACATGCACAAAAAATCTGGGCTTGATTTGGTTGTTCTAAAGGTGTGTAAAAATTTTTTTACCGTTTAAGTCCCTCGGGGTCAGATTGACCCCACATTGAAAAATACATTTTTTTCACTTTCTTTGTCAATTTTTTTTTACTAAATCCAGTATAAATCTGAAAATTTCCACATTTATATCAAGGTCTGGTCCTAGAGCATAAACACAAAGTAGAACGAACTTTCTGTCTCATACACACACGCACACACACACACACACACACACAAACGCAACAGAGAGCATTTTATAGAAACTGGCAAATAAAATCAACAAAACTGGCATAAATCTGAAAGATTTTCATACATAAAGGAAGGACAAATACTAGAGCACAAATGCAACATGGAACAATCATGAGAAAGAGAGGGAAAAAGGCAAATAAAAGAAAGATGAAAGGCAGCTTAACTTTTGCATAACTTCCCTATGGACCTCTAGTGGATAATGTTGTCATTGCACTCTCTTTCTCTTTAACTATAATTCCTAAAGTTTTTCCACAAACCTACAGATGGCGGTATTCTATCCCTAACACATAGAGCAATGTCCAAAAACTATTTATATTTATTTAAGATCATCATTCAAGTGATTTTTTCATAAAAAAATTATTTTTAATGAGCCACTTTATGACATAGTTAAGTATTTGTGCAGTAAATAGGTAAAAAAACTACCAAATACCCACAAAAACACAGCATAAATGTATAGTTGAGAAGTAAATAAAAAAAAATGATATATAGTTTTCCATGTAAAAAAATTATATTTCCTTATGCAATTGCTCTGTAAAAGTTTGGGGTCTATCTGACCCCAAGGGACTCAAACGTAAACCCTACTTGAGGGGCGATTAAGGGTTAAGTGTGCATTTCATGGATTCCCGAACCCCGGCGCTACGTCATATTCTCGCACATGCGTCGTGGATGCACACGCGGAAGGCAATAACAAGCTGGATAAAGGTGTTATTGTGATTTTTTTTTTGCGCACAAAAACTATTGTCGTCGCATCGTAAGATTATTGTAGAGTCACTGTGGTGAGATGGACTTTGTAATAACGTTTTAAGTGCCTTTTATCTGTCTTGGGAGTATAAGTGTACTGAATGCCAATGGAGGCCTATCTGAAGCCTTTCTCAGTCATCAGCTTTCAACAAAAATATCTTCATTTGTGTTCCGAATATGAACGGAGGTCTTACGGGTCTCGAACGACATGAGGGTGAGTAATTAATGACAGAATTTTCATTTTTGGGTGAACTAACCCTTTAAGAGTGCAAATGTGTCTGATTCAAAATTGTCTGCTGTGGAGCATACTTGATGAGTGCAAATATATAATTTCTGTTAATCAATATACAGATGGTCAGTATGACAGATATCAAATAGGAAGCTTTGAAATTTGCATGTAGTGTAGTTTTATCATTTAGCTGTATTTGATTGCGTGCAATATAAATTGTGAGTGGGTTGTTTGAATCACCATGACCTAAGACATTTGAAAGGAAAATTTGAAGAGACAGAAAAAGGGTTTGCATCAAAACCTAAAATATAATCTCTAAATTAACCAAGACGATTAATGTTGTGCTGTTATTGAAACGATCTGAGAAGCTGACAGGCGAAGAGGTGAAATATGATCTGAATAAGAGTTTCTCTTGCTAATTGGATAACATGTTCTGTCTTCGTCAACATTTTCAAAATACTGTGTAGTTTTACTGAATCGAAGTAGAATAGGCAGGAAACCACATTTCACTTTGCATGATGCAACTGCTACATACATTTGTATAATCACAGCACTGCAAGGTCAACGTATAAATCAAATTTGCCTCATAAAAGAAACACTGCTGTAGCAACACTTATTCCGGTCCAACAAAACATCAATAACAAGACATTTTCACCTCAGTTCTGAGAATTCCTTGTCAATTGTCAGATATTTAAATAGTGTTGGACAATAAGAGGTGGGGTTAACTGTAATATGTTTTATAATACATATATAGAAAAATACATTATAGGTTACACTACAAGCGACAAAAAAGCAATTAAGCCTTTGCATACAGTTTGTGGCCTGAATGACTTATTGTTTTTGAAAGAAGACTCTTATGGTATCCAAGGCTGCATTTATTGGATCAAAACTATCTTTGTGAAGGCAAAGTTGAATTTCAGCAGGCATTAATCCAGTCTTCAGTGTCACATGATCCTTTAGAAACCATTTTAATATGCTGATTTTCTGTTAAAGAAACATTTCTTCTTCTTATTATTATTATTATTGAAAATGGTTGTGCTGCTTATAGTTTTGTGGAAACTGATTAAAAAAAAAATTCAGGATTCTTCAATGAATACAAATTTCAATAGAACAGCCTTTATTTGAAACAGACATAACTTGCAACATTATAAAATGTCTTTAGGAAAATGAGCTGTTAACATTGTTAGTCATATGAGGTACGCATTCTGTAAGTGCTGGTCCGTGTGTAAGAATGCTACCTAACCTTGGCCCATGATTTACTCACCATCAAGTCATCCTAGGTGTATATTACATTCTTCTTTCAGACGAGTACAATCAGGGTTATATTAGAAAATGTCCTGGCTCTTCCAAGCTTAATAATGTCAGTGGAATGGCTGTTTCCATAAAAGTGCATCTATCCATCATAAAACTGCTCCACATGGCTCCAGGGGGTTAATAACAGCTCCAGGGGTTAATAAGGATGGCTTGAGGGTGAGTAAATCATGGGCTAATTTTCATTTTTAGGTGAATTATCCCTTTACCCTTGAGAGCTGTAATAGTAAAAACGTACTGACATTTTTTGAGAGTTCCACATGTAATATTTAGCTATTTCATATGCAAAGATGTTTACCAATCACAGCCATGGGTGTTTACACTGAAGTCACACCCCTTAAAACAGAGTCAGGGTATATTATAATTTTGACAATTTTTGATGTAAAAATCATACTAACATTGATGTGCACCACAGAAAACCTTAAAACAATGCAGTTCATGGCACCTTTAATTAACAAATTGGATTATTAGGAACACCTGTAACAACAATGAGTTTCGGGGAATAATTAATTCAAATGGTATAAATATTCATGAGTCTATGAATATGATTTGCTTGTTGTACAGACAATATTAACATTTAAAAGTAACCTTTATCCAAATTGATTTCTTCATCAATTATCAATCTTACAAACCTTAAGAAACATTAATCTGCTTGATCAGGACAAATAATATTTCTTATGTTTGTACAATTTGTATTACTGAAGTAGTAATACAGGAAAATCAAGCTTAAATGGGTAGCTAAAATCTTACGTCTAATTGACTTCGATATTTGTGAGCAAAACAATACGGATTCAATTTAATGCAATTATTGGGTTTTAATAAAACAACTACAGAATACAAAGCTACGAGTCACACGGGGGTAAATATGCATATATATGTAGGAGAAAAAAAACGATATGGTACAAACAAGGAAAAATCAAACTTAACGAATAAAATCAAAGGGAAAAGAATGATGGAAAGAGAAAATTAACGAGGGAGAGAGAGAGAGAGAGAGAGACAGCTTCACCGCAATTTCACCAGAGCCCTCAAGAAATTCACAATTCCGTGAATCAGGAATAATTCAGACAACCTTTTACAAGCAGTTTGATTGTGAAATAGAATACTTGCATTATGGCTTTCTCATGTAAGTGTCTGAGTTCGAATCGTCTGGGAAGTTCGCTAAGGAGTTGCGGGTCCCGGGAGAATTTCTTAGAATTTTTGGAAAGTCGCTCCAGAAGTCTGCCGGTTTCTCTCTCCGTAGCGGGGATGCAAAAGGGATCCTTCTCTCAGCGTGGCGAAGGCCGGGGTGTTCTTCCTTGTCGTGGCGGAGTGCAAAGAGTTAATGATCAGCTCCTGTTCTCATAGATGGAATAGCCGACGCCCAGAGAGTTGGAGGTTTCCAATCACGTCCGTGGAGACAGAAGGCGCGAGTGTTCCATTGTTTTGGATCCCCCTCCTCTTGGTTAATCAATAGGGTGGTAATTTTAAGCCTCTATTTCTTAGAAAGCTGGTACTTCTGTAATAATGCATCTTGTTGTAATTTGTGAACGAGATTCGGTACAGTCTGGTCTCTGCGATAACAGAGATACCAAGAACTGTCATTCTGCGATGTGAGCGTACAGATATACAGGATTATCAAAGTTACTGGCATACAGGGTTTGATTTACATACAGTAAACATCCTAGTTATTCTAATACATCGTATAAAGACATTAAATCAACAAAATATATATATATATTTGAACATTTTTGAGACCGTTTTTGGTCCACATGGTTCAAATAACGCGCCCGCATGTGTGTGTGTGTGTGTGTCTATTCGTAAAAAGGGTGTGTGTTTGGATGTGAAGTCATGTGAATGTCTCGGGGCTATAACATTCAACGCTCCATTCTCTTGCGGAGACATTGTGGCTCCTTGGGCTGTTAATTAACCAAGAACGCCATATCAACACAAAAGTCCTTTGTTTATGGCTGATTTGATTAGGAAAGTCACGAGTTGGTGTGTGGATTTCCATCCTTGCTTCATCCGGCCAGATGTCTGATTGAATCAGAGCATTGTTACTAATACTGTGTTTGACTCCCTTTCGCCTTCAGAACTGCCTTAATTCTACGTGGTATTGATTCAACAAGGTGCTGAAAGAATTCTTTAGAAATGTTGGCCCATATTGATAGGATAGCATCTTGCAGTTGATGGAGATTTGTGGGATGCACATCCAGGGCACAAAGCTCCCGTTCCACCACCTCCCAAAGATGCTCTATTGGGTTGAGATCTGGTGACTGTGGGGGCCATTTTAGTACAGTGAACTCATTGTCATGTTCAAGAAACCAATTTGAAATGATTTGAGCTTTGTGACATGGTGCATTATCCTGCTGGAAGTAGCCATCAGAGGATGGGTACATGGTGGTCATGAAGGGGATGGACATGGTCAGAAACAATGCTCAGGTAGGCCGTGGCATTTAAACGATGCCCAATTGGCACTAAGGGGCCTAAAGTGTGCCAAGAAAACATCCCCCACACCATTACACCACCACCACCAGCCTGCACAGTGGTAAGGCATGATGGATCCATGTTCTCATTCTGTTAACGCCAAATTCTGACTCTACCATATGAATGTCTCAACAGAAATCGAGACTCATCAGACCAGGCAACATTTTTCTTCAACTGTCCAATTTTGGTGAGCTTGTGCAAATTGTAGCCTCTTTTTCCTATTTGTAGTGGAGATGAGTGGTACCCGGTGGGGTCTTCTGCTGTTGTAGCCCATCCGACTCAAGGTTGTGCGTGTTGTGGCTTCACAAATGCTTTGCTGCATACCTCGGTTGTAACGAATGGTTATTTCAGTCAAAGTTGCTCTTCTATCAGCTTGAATCAGTCGTCCCATTCTCCTCTGACCTCTAGCATCAACAAGACATTTTCGCCCACAGGACTGCCGCATACTGGATGTTTTTCCCTTTTCACACCATTCTTTGTAAACCCTAGAAATGGTTGTGAAAATCCCAGTAACTGAGCAGATTGTGAAATACTCAGACCGGCCCATCTGGCACCAACAACCATGCCACACAAAAAATTGCTTAAATCACCTTTGTAAGAGTGGACTCCTGCAGATGGTTCAATCTGCAGGGTTGCCAGAAGACTAAAGAAACGTTATCAGAAAGATGGAAGAAAACTGTACATTTCTCGTCTATTTCCACCCACTGCAACTTATACCAACGACGGAGATAAGCGCAGTTACAATAGCAAAATATGTGGGAGAGTGTTGCTATAAGGTGACTATTGTTAGGGTTTAGTTGTGTTGGTTGGTGTTTTGGTTTTCTCTTTTCGTTGCAGGTCTGGTGATTGGGAATTGAGTGCACCTGTTGCTCGTCACAGGATCTGTTTTAAGCATGGAGCAAGAGGCTGTCTGGGCGGCTGCTCAGCACTCGTTCGGGAGCTGTTTGCCATGCGCTCTTATCCTTTGTTTTGTTGTCATTCATGGTCATTGTTTATTCGTAGCATCCATTTATGCGCACCTCATACTGATTGTCTTACTGATATTAACTTTTTATTATGTTATTTTTGTTTAATAAATAATTTGTTTGGAAACGTTCCGCTGTGTCGTCTCCCTTTATGTTGCACCGTTGAGCCGGGTGTAACACTATATTGTATTGCAATAGGGAGCACTTCAAAGTCAATACTAAATCAAAACTAGTTAGCACAGTATTGGTAATAGAAAGGATTTAATGACAAAATCTGGTTATGGTTACACTTAAAATAGTTTCAAAATGGATGTATAAGATGATAAACTTATACCATTAATCGTACACAGCATGAATAAAATGTTACCTGTGGGAGAGAGAGAGAGAGAGAGAGAGAGAGAGAGAGAGAGAGAGAGAGAGAGAGAGAGAGAGAGAGAGAGAGAGAGAGAGTAGGAAAGAGAGAGAGACAGAGAGAGTGGGGGAGAGAGAGTAGAAGAGAGCAAAGAAGAGAAGTCCCGATGACTTCAAGAGCCAGAGGAAAAGAGAGGGAAAGCCACAGTTCCAATCCTCTTTTATTTATTCCTTGACCATGTGACTGAAACCAAATGTATTCTTTTAAACTGACCAATCAGACCAAACTCAAACATAACATTCAAACTGACCAATCAGACCAAACTTCCCCCACTGTAAAGGTGGGACCCCATGTGGCCTACAGGCCTGCCTGTCTTTTGTCTTCCAGGTGGCCCTTCGGATAAGCAAATGTGTTGACAACAGTAAAGCAAATTTCTTTGTTGGATTTCAAATATCAAATATCAAATATCTTTGATTATTTTCAATTCCTTCACCTTTCTTTCCCATTCTGACATTCAGTTTGGAGATCAGGAGATTGTCTTGACCAGGACCACACCCCTAAATACATTGAAGCAATAATTGCATTAATGAGATATTGAACAGGTGTTTCTAATAATCCTTTAGGTGAGTGTATGTACGGTATATCTTCCCAACCCCAAACCTTTAAAAGGTCGGTATGTTAGCTGTTATTTCCCAGAATCATATAATCCCATTGGCTGATTTTTTTCTTCTACAACTTTCCTATCAGCTACATTGCACCTTAGTTATCTACCCTAATAATAATAATAAGAATTTCTGTATTAGTGTACTTCACTCAGTTGAGAGTCAATGTGTGTTTTCTGAAGGGGAAGGAAATGCTTTGTCCAACATAGTTCCCACACACTTTGACATAACCTAACAACCTTAGCTCCCAGAGGCTTAAGGAGGTGGTGTTTATGAGCGCAGTGTGAAAGTAAGCAGGCGAAAACTTCACAATCAACAAGCCTATCACGACAAGCGAAGCAACAGGCCTGGCTGCTGTAAGCTAAACATGTCTCAGAGACGCCGCTTTAGCACAGAATAAAACAGCCAACGCTGTTCACCACCTCCTCTCGCCATACCAATGCTGATATGTGGGAAGCGATTTCGCTGACTGCTGAAGAATGAGCCTCAAAAAATAACTCAGTCACAAACCGAGGGACAAAATGGCTACAATACAAAATTCTAGAGTTATATGAATAAATTAAAAGATTCAACAGAATACTGCAATGTAGATTTGAGGAATTATATTTTGTTCATGCTTTATGGTCCTGACCCCTAAAATACAAGAAATTTGGGAAAAGCTTAATGATTCAAGACGCATCAAGCCGTTGTTTATCATTTTACCTCGAGCTTGGGAGACCCGTCTTGACTGTGTACTCAAGAAGATATGAGAGAATGGATTTCAAACATGTATTATGATAGGAAGACAAATCATCATGAGAGGTTGGCAGACAGAATGAGCACTATGAATTACAGAACTTAGGAAAGTTGTAGAATTTGAAAAAAAAAATACTCTGGTTGAAAGAACAGATGCTTAAATGTGAAAAAAATATAAATATGGGGTTTCTATCCACCTTATTTTGGTAACATAAGATCTCATTAGTGAAAGACAGCAAGAAACAGAAGTTGGAATAGTCTATTTATTGCATCAAAAATAGGACTCACAACTAAAGCCAAGTTTGATGTTAGCATGTTGCTATAATGATAAGCCTATCAGGGACAAAGTGGAATACCTTTGTGGAATCAGCACAGTGCCCTAATAACTAAAAAGCATAACAAATATTATAAGTACATAAACTAGTGGGTAATTAATTTAGGTTTGTTTTTATCATGCATCACTTAGGACTTTTTTCAGAACATCTAATGTCAAAACTGACTGACTTGACCAAAATCACAGGGTCAGAACATGACATTTCACAGGCATAATACATCAAGATGTACATTCCTGTGTACTTGAAATCCGCTTTCAAAACAGCATTCCCAGACTGTTACTTATTAGACTGTTTCTGAGGTGTGAAAAAATGCTGGTGCAAAGGTGGAATGAAATGTAGATCTTCAGTTCAAACAATACCCATGGTTGAGTAAGCAATTTCAGTCGTGAATGAGGATTCAAGCAGATAGAGTAGTGAGCCTGTTTTGACATTCCCATGTCATGTGATATCTCTCTATTTAAGTAAAATATATATATGCTGCCAGCATGCTGAATTTCAAGATGCATTAACGGTTAGTGAAACTATGTTTAAATGAAAGGCTGCCATTTTCCATATAGTTCATACTTAATGACAAAATAATCTGCTCTTTGCTATGCAATTACAATTCAAGCTTCCAATATTTGACAAGTTAGTTTGCAATATGGGATATTGGATTTTAATAATTTCTATATTATACATTTTGGTTTATTTTATTTGTTTGTTTGTTTTAATGCCATGCAAGGTTCTTTTGCTATTTTCATGGCAAAAAGTGGTTTTAGCCTATATATCTAATTTTGCTCTTCGTGACAACTGTGAGGGGGGTGAATTTTTTAGAAGCTTAAAAAATGCTCTTCAGAAACCATCTCGGTTACGACTGTAACCTTAGTTCCCTGAAGAGGGAACGAGATGCTGCGTCACCACTTTGGTAACGCCTCTGCGTGATTGCGTCGTGAAGCACGTATGTCATCAGTCCAATAGAGAGACGGAATGCCATAGGCGGGTGACGTCATAGACCCGGAAACTATAAAGCATCCCGGCAAGCACACACCTCTAGCTTCTGGAATAGGCTGAAACAAGGCACTTGTGGGCATGTGGGGAGTATGGCAAGGTGACGCAGCGTCTCGTTCCCTCTTCAGGGAACTAAGGTTACAGTCGTAACCGAGACATTCCCTTTCAAGGGAACTCGCGCTGCGTCACCGCTTTGGGAACGAGAATACCCACGTCCCCATAGGAGCCGTATGCCCGTCTGTGTTATTGTTGGGAGGCGAGCACCCAAGCCCCAGGAGTAGAATAAACATCAAGCTCATAGAACCTGACAAAGGTGAGCAGAGAGGACCAACCTGCCGCATCACAAACGTCCTCCAGGGAGGCCCCTGCCAGAAGTGCCTGAGAGGCAACCACACTCCTAGTAGAGTGGGCCCGGACAGCCAAAGGAGAAGGCTGCCCAGCCGCCACATAAGAAAGTGAGATGGCGTCAACCACCCACTTGCTCATCCTCTGCTTTGAAGCCGGACCCCCCCTCGAGGGAGGCCCGTAACACACAAACAACTGTTCTGATTTCCTCCACAGGGCAGCTCTGTGGACATAAGCATCTAAAGCGCAAACAGGACAAAGCAGATTAGATAATTCCTGGTCTGACGTCACGAAGGGAGGAGGACAAAAGGCCAGCAGAACAATAGGTCTCACATGATTAGTGGGAACCTTGGGAACATAACCCGGCCTAGGACGAAGGAAGGCCTTGGCCATAGAGGGAGCAAATTCCAAGCACGAGGGTGCCACAGAGAGGGCTTGCAAATCTCTTTTTAAAGAAGATATAGCCAGCAGAAAAACTTCTCAGAAACTTCCTCGAGCGGCTCGAAGGGAGCCTCGGAAAGACCTTGAAGGACCACAGAAAGGTCCCAGGCCGGTACCCTGGTGCGTACTGCAGGTCTCAACCTCACAGTACCACGGAGGAAACGAGTAACTAAAGGGTGTCGCCCCAAAGAAACACCACCCAAAGGAGTGTGGTAAGCTGCTAAGGCCGCCACGTACACCTTTAACGTGGAGGGGGCTAGCCCAGCGGAGAATCTCTCCTGCAGGATCTCCAGCACCGCGCTTGCAGGGCAGTTAACTGGATCCCACAGGCGATCTCTACACCATGAAGTGAAGAGTCTCCACTTCAGAGCATACAGTTTCCTCGTGGAGGGAGCTCTAGAGTGTAGAATGGTCTCCACAACCTCGGTTGAGAGACCAGAATCTATGAGCTGGGCCGAAGACACCGCCCGCCTGAGAGAAAAGGTCCCTCCTGAGTGGAATCTCCAGGGGAGAGCTGTCGAGGAGAGACACAATGTTCGAGAACCAAACCTGGCCCGGCCAGAATGTGGCTACTAGCAACAGACGGGCCCCGTCCCGGTGCACTCTCTCTAGAACTCCCGGAAGCAATCGGGGGAAATGCGTACAGGGGCAGCCTCGGCCACTCCTGTACCATGGCGTCCAGTTCAAGAGGAGCTGGAGGCGTCAGGGAGAACCACAGACGACAATGAGAATTCTTGTGCGTGGCAAACAGGTCCACTTGAGCCCTGCCGAATCTCTCCCAAAGGAGCTCCACCACCTTGGTGTGGAGTCTCCACTCCCCGGGCCTCAGCCCCTGCCTCGACAGGATGTCTGCTTCCACATTCAACCGCCCAGGGATGTACATAGCCCTGACTGAGAGCAGTTTCCCCTGGGACCAGAGGAGGATAAGGCGAGCCAACTTGTACAACTGGCAAGACCTCAGACCCCCCCTGATGGTTTATATAGGAGACCACCAATGTGCTGTCTGTGCGCACTAGCACATGATGGCCCCTGAGGTACGGCAGGAAGTGCTTCAGAGCCTGAAGCAACAGCCATCCAACATTTCCAGACAATTTATGTGCCACAAATGATGTTCCTGCCACACGCCCTGGGCAGAGCGACCACTCATGGTCGCCCCCCAGCCCGTAAATGAGGCATCCGTGGTCAGAGATACTCGCTGACATGGTGCCCCCAGTAACGGGCCCTGTGCCAAGAACCAAGGACGTTTCCACATGGCCAAGGTGCGGAGACATCGCCGTGTAGCCTTGATCACGCAAAACGGATTCCCCCTCAAGGAAAACCACTTGGTCTTGAGCCACCACTGCAGCGGTCTCATGTACAGCAGGCCGGAAGGAATAATGTTGGACGCTGCTGCCATGAGTCTCTGGTACTGTTTCACAGTGAGTGGCTGGTCTAGTTTCACCCCTTTTACTGCTGAGAGGATCAACCCATTGCGAGGCTCTGATAGGCGGGCCTGCATAGAGACCGATTCCCAACTCACACCCAGAATAATAATTCTCTGAACCGGAGAAAGAACACTCTTCTTGAAGTTGAGCCTCAGCCCTAACTTCCTCATGTGCGTGAGAACAACATCTCGATGTTGAGCCATGAGACAAGCTAACTATGCTAGGATCAGCCAGTCGTCGATGTAATTGAAAATGCGAATCCCTTGCATACGCAAGGGGACTAACGCACCGTCCACACACTTCGTGAACGTGTGGGGTGAAAGTGCTAGGCCGAAGGGAAGCACCCGATATTGGTATGCTTCTCCCCTGAAAGCGAACCTCAGATACTTCCGGTGCTGTGGAAGGATGGAGACATGGAAATATGCATCCTTGAGATCTATCGTGACAAACCAGTCCTCTGACCTGATTTGAGACACAATCTGTTTGAGTGTAAGCATCCTGAACTTGAGCTTTGCTACACAGCGGTTCAGAACGCGAAGATCTAGGATCGGGCACAACCCTCCATCCTTCTTTGGCACAATGAAAACACCTCAGTGTGGAGATAAGTGAAGAACGGCAAGCTCCGCCTTGGATGCTGAACAGAACGAGCAGGAAGAAAGCACTCGTCGAGCCTGCTTTTAACAGATGCTCACTCATGATGCTCTTGTGGCCACTGCTCTGCTCAAAACCTCCATGATCTCCTCAATAACAGGGGTTTGAAGTGGCGAGTCCTCAACCCCCACATCGACGCTACAGACATCAACCTCCTCAGAGGAAGACAGCTGCAGCACCGCGGCCACCCCCCGGGCGGGAGAAAACGCAGCACGGGCTCTGGAACCCAGAGAAGCGGCACTGGATCTGACGGGTGAAGGCTGAGATAGGGCGGGGGCCGTCTCAGACCCCTCCGACAGATCCATCTGCGAACCCCACGTCATGAGCTGCCACTGTGCCTCAGCAACAGTGGGGCCTGTGCCGCGGGGAGCGCGAACCGGGACGCCCTCCTCGAAGAGCGCCCGGCAGCATCGCAGCACGTGAAGAGGCAGCGCCTCACAATGCTCGCAAGCCGGCACCCTCGAGTGCCGACTGCGTGTGCTGCTCACCCAGACAAACAACACACATCAAATGTGTTTCCCCATTCGTGATGTAGCGTGAGCAGGGAGGAACACATTGTCTGAAGTGCTGTTCGCTCGCCATAATCTCTCTAATACTGTCAGTGTGAGTGCAAACTTGTGGGAGAAAATAAGAAAAGTCTGAACGTCATTCCGGGTCACCCGCCTATGACGTTCCGTCTCTCTATTGGACCGATGACATACGTGCTTCACGACGCAATCACGCAGAGGCATTCCCAAAGCGGTGACGCAGTGTGAGTTCCCTTGAAAGGGAACTACGGGTGACGTCACAGACACTACGTCCATTGTTTTATACAATCTATGGTTAGCTATAACAGGGAAAAAAAAAAATAATTATACATTTTCTCAGAGTAGAAGAAATATAATCGAATAAAATATGTCTGACAGACAATGAGCTCTTGAATTTTTTAAAATGTTGGTTTTGCTGTAACAGTAAAATAATGCAGTGTTTTTAATGACAACATGTCAAGGTCAATAACATAAAAAAAACTAAAAAAACAATAAAAAATGACTGAAAAGCAGCATAAAACTAATCAGAAAACTTGTTATTCACTTGCATGCTATAATCTTCTTTTTGCATTTTTTATAATAGGCTACATAACATTATCCTCATATTTCCAACATAAAGTCTCCAGTCATGACTCAAACCTGCTACCCTTATTTACTGTTCCTTCATTACTTATGTGATTGTTAAATTTTGGATGAATGTTGCTTGTTCCATAAATTTTCCTTTTTGTATGCATTTCACACCACTGCGGCTGAGGCACCCTCCTAATTGGGCAAAAAAAAAAAATATAATGCGCCAAATTAGGACACTGCGTCTTTTAACACGTTGCTGTTGTCCCTAGCCACAAAGAAGATGCAATAAGAATAGCTTAGCAATAGAAATGAACGAAGCATGTTTCGGGAGGGTTGAATCAGTTCAGTACAGCTGTGCCTGCTGGCCTGTATCACTTCACCGTCTTTATCTGGTGCCCACAGGTGTGGCAGCTGTCAGTCAAAAACAACATAGAGAAATGAGGTCTGTCACTGCAAAGATACACAATAAAATATGTAGCATACCTCCTGTTTTTTTTTTTTTTTTTCACTCTTTATCATACAGTCTCAGCATTTGAGTAGGGATGTATTTTCCAAGATGTTAATTTAGGATTTAGGTCTGAACAGTACACAGTACACCTGTTTTACATTATGGGTTAAGAAAAACTGACAGGGGTTATGTCAGAACTTAATATAAGAGCAAATCGCACATTGAGATTTGTTAGAACTGTTAAAAGCAGCCTACTTACACTGACAGGAAATGCCAGGCAAGGCATTTTATAAAGATTCATGACAATCGTGATTGCTTTTATGATTCATTCACAGCCTGACAGGCAAGTAAAGCTCCAGTATTTTTATAGGGAATTTGATAAACATTACCGAATCACTTGCATGTGTGCCAGGGTTACTACGATGTCAACCCAACATTCTCCTATCACTCGGCCATAGCCTGTCTATTAAAATTCCTGCTGCTTCCAATCTTGTCTAATGGAACATGTGATAGGAAGGCATTAGTCCAGTAGCAAAAAACTCCACTTCATCACCAAATTCTCTATAAAAATCTGCCGCTATACGATTATAAATAACCCTTCGGCTGAAAATGAGTCTTGAGAGGATTTTTCATGCTCTGAACCAAATGTAAATCAGACTTTTAATCAGGCACCGAGAGGGCAGTTCAAGATGACATAGGGGGACGGATGCCATCTGTCTGTCAAGTGCTGTTAATGGAGGTTTCTTTTTTTAGCTTAAGACTAACATCTCAGGTCCAGTTTGTGACCTTGATTGCTACTGTGAAACCTTCATCATTTTTATTATAAACAATATTAGCACAACTCCTCATAAAATAACATGCTCACTGGCAAGCATCGGCTAACATGTATGACAGATAAGGGTGGGCGATATACCGGTAGACACAATTAACCGATAGAAATTTGTCAACCAGTAGAGATTTTGGACTATCATCTCTATCGCGGTTACCAGTGCCGCCGCTCCCACCACGCACTGCGCGTAGGGCACTGGATTGAGCATTTTGTGTTGATCCTCTTTTATGTTATGTTGGTGACCGTAAAAATGTAAACAGTAAACAGAGTCATTTATGTCTCAAGTGAACATAAACAGTTAAGAAAGAACTGAGAAATTGAAATTTGAAAGGGAACTCACACAGCGTCGATGGCGCTATATGGGTAACACCTCAGGCATGACTGGTGTCTAAAACACAATCAAATCACGGCAATCGTATTGACCAACGACAGGCTATAGCGTTACTACTAGTGCGACCCAGAAATATATAAGGGCCGCCTAGAGAACATGTCGTACTCTTTTCGTCTTCAGGGACTGTTTGTTTATAGCGCAATCGCTGAATTACTGGGTAAAAATGAAGGCTTGCTCGGCAGCGTTTAGATCCTGCATACGTTGAGGTCCGAATCCATGCCCAGACAGGCAGAAGGTCCAGGTCCATCCCAGTTCGAGATTCGGAGACAGGGCCAGAAGTCCAGCATCGTCTCTCGTGCGCCTCCTCCACCTAGGAGCAAGTCGTAGAGAAGGCGTGACTCCCGGAAGAAGAGGGCTCTGAGAGAGGTGATTCAGCATAGATGTGCCCAGTGTCAGTGAAGAATCCCCTCTCTCCAAGGCTATCCTCTCCACTCTTCTTCCTCCTCCTGTGATTTCCCCCAGGCATGTCTTACATCAGGCCTGAGACTGGGCCTATGATGAGCTGTTGGAAAATTGGAACCCTTCTGATGGCCTGCCTTCGGGGTTGGTAGTGAGTGTGCCTTTTCAGGCTTGATAGGGTGGTAGGCCCCATGTTATCAATGGTGGTAGGCCTCCATTCTGCGAGCCGCAGGTATGAGCTTGGTAGGTCCTAATTTTTATAGTAGACCTCAGTTCCCTGTAGGAAAGCTGTAGGGGGATGTTAGGTAGGTGTAAAATGTAACAATATGGCCCTGAAGTTCCCAATGTATGTTGGCTAAAATGATAAGGGGTAGTTCCTTTTTTGGTCCACTTTAGTGAGTGTGTTAGTTCTGTGTTGAGTGCTTTGGCTTCTTCCCAGACTGGGAGTCATTGTTTTAAGGCTACCGCTCTGTCAAGCTCTAGATTCAAGCACTGGCCTTCGGTGTTAGCCACCTCATGGTAGATGTCTCCTCTCGTTCAGAGAGTCAATGTATTGAGACTAGCACTTGTGAACTTCAGATAAATCAGATGTCTGGTGTCGGCCCTCTGGGCCGCCATGACATTGTTTGCCTGGGTTGAGCCTTTGCTCCTCTGAGCTCCTGATAGACTGGCCATCACGTAGGTCACATTAGCTGTTGTACACAGAGCTAATGTGTTGTGCAGAGTGAGTAAGTCGGCCTCCACTCAAAATTGAGAGTCGTCGTGCAGAGGCCGCCACTCTTAG
This sequence comes from Gobio gobio, assembly GCF_949357685.1. Lineage (NCBI taxonomy): Eukaryota > Metazoa > Chordata > Actinopteri > Cypriniformes > Gobionidae > Gobio > Gobio gobio. Next base: position 46,687,110 of record NC_137099.1, read on the forward strand.
GATCCCCAGAGAGATCTATGCTCCTGTGCTGGCCCTCACAAGGGCAGCCTCGATAGCTGGCCTAGGCTAGTGCTAGGGTTAATTGGAAACGGTCTGCTAAGCATTCTCGCCCCAGGCCCTCATTATCTGAGTAGTCTCCTTAGCTAGAGCCACCGGTTTAATTAACCAGCTGGCATCTAATATCCCTGGTTCTGGCCTCCTCTCATTACAGAGTCGTCTGGCCAAGGCATGCCTTTCTGCATTAGGTTAAATGCTTTTTGGTGTAGGTGCAGAGTAGATAGCAGCTAGGGTCGTAGGCTATCCTCAAGGCCTGCCCGGTGCAGTTGTCCCTTGGCGCGGTGTCAGGCCTCTTTCACTTTGTGAATAGGAAGCAGGGCGCTGTAGCCCCCAGCTTTCCTGAAGCTAGCTAGTCGACTAGGCCTCTAGCATAGGCTCTCTTCTAAGCTCCTTGAGCTAACATTCAAGAGTTGAGTCAGAACTTTTTTTGTTGTGTTCGTCTGAAAGAAGAATGTAATATACACCTAGGATGACTTGAGGGTAAGTAAATCATGGACTAATTTTCATTTTGGGTGTTTGTTGAGGAAGTCTATTTTTGCCTCAAGAGTAACACAATAAAGAATGTAATTGTGAGAAAGACAGACAGATAGATAGACAGACAGATAGACAGACAGACAAGTAGAAAGATAGACTGACCCAAATCCTGCATTTTCCCATTCTGAAGAGATTGTGTAAATGTGCCCATGTCTTCAGAGAGCACCATATAAAGAGTGCTTAAGCCTGTGTAGCTCATTCTGAGAGATGATAAAGCAGTCTCCAGCCAACATGGACATTAGTTCTGGTATCTGTCTCGACTGAGAGGGACTGATTTTGTGGGTACTCCAAGTTAATTTTGAACTGTAATTTGCTCATGTGGAGAGCTCATTATTCAGATTCTGTCATCTGTTCTTGCTCAGTCGGGAAGCCCGTTCACTGTAAGTATGTGTGGGTGGGTGGCTTGGAGAGAACATTCTATGTCTATGTAAAATGTACACTTCTTTTGCATGTCTTATCGATTTGTGTACATCACTGCATATCTTAATGTGGCGAGGTGGTAGGGAGAAATTAGATGACAAACACCAACTCCTTGGTGGTAACACTAAATAATAAGCTGACTATGCCATCCCTTTTCAGAGAAAGGGGAAATAACTACCCAATGGAAAAAGGGCACAGGTTCGTTACCATGGAAGGCAAAGAGACGTGGATATCGGTACAAAAAATGAATTTATTAAGTTCACATGAATAGATAACTTTCTGGTTACTGTTGCAATGCAGAGCGTCACTCAAGTCAGTATAAGACAGTGTTTTTGTCAACACACGGAAATTAAATTAAAACGGCTGAGGCTTACCCGTAGCGGGTTGGGCTAGCTGGAAGGTGACTTATATACACACACACACACACACACTATACATACCACACACACACTCCAAGTGATGTGTAAGCAGTTATACACAGCAAACCACTCTGTGCGCGAAATACCACCACCAGAAGGGCAGGAAAAGCTAGCCTCCCGACCCGGGGCCTGTCAGCCTAAAATAGACACACACAAAAAAAAGAAAAGAGACAACCAATATACATACACACCAATGCACTGAATACAATAAAAAGACACCAAACAAATAATACAATAATTTTCAGATGATTGTTGATGTAAAACAAATGAGCACTGACTTGCAGACAACAAAAAACAAGCAAAATATTACAACTGAATATAACAAAATAAACAAAAGCGAACTAAAACAAAGACAAAAGACAAACTGAAAACGTTATAACTCAATACACAAACAAGCAAAAAATAAAGAAAACAAACTAATTGACACACCTGCAGCCAGTATCAATGACTGACGAGCAAGACCGCGTGCACAGCTCAGGCACATACAGCGGTAGCAATAAAGAGATCAAACGGCTTTAGCGTGAAAATAGAAACACGCATACGCATAACAGCAGCAGAGCAGCAGAACAGCAGAACAGCAGCGCCGTCTTAATAGCGCCTTTATGCAGGAACGATCTCCCCAGCACTCCCACTAAGACGGAGCACCCTCAAAGGAATCGAGCATCCTGCTAAAAACATCAGTTGGTTAGCTCAAATTAGTAACATTGAGTTAAAAGAATATCTATACGTACCAGGTGATCACAACTGCATAGAACGTACTATTGCTGCAGAGTTTTTCACAGCAGCTTGCACATATGAATGCATTAAGATGAAACAAACTGGAATAAAATAGATGCGAGTTACCACAAACACCACGAGTTCCACAACAAATATTTAAACTCAACCTACCTGGGGGTAATAACAGCCTGCACACCACCGCGGAGTCGCAAACAAAACACTAGTTCAGCATTGAATGGCAGCGCGGCCGCGCCACGGGGGGGCGGAGCTAACAATGACGCATACCCCGGTAGGCTAAACTAAGTTCTTATATAGGAAGGAATCGAGTTACTGATAGGCTCTCAATAAATACGTGGGAAAGAATTTACTCATCCTGCCACATTAAGTTTAGACCCATAGACGTAATTATTGTGCTCATAAATCCTGCTAAAAATAAATGAAAGCACTGTGTCTACTATCACGTACGTCTCTATTTACTGTGTTCGCTCAGAATGCTAATAACAATGAACCCAATCTGATTCACTAAACCCAGAGATACACAAGTCATCCAGCCTTCACCCACTTGACTTCAGTTCAAAGTCACCTCAACACCCTGTGATGCTTCCATTTGTAGTTTCTGTGCAGATATTGGTTAGGTTTTATCTGAATAGCCAGCCTATCAGTTCAGAGCTGACTAGATCAAGAAACCAAGCCGATCTCATGAGAAAACGGGATTATTTGTCTATTCGATTGGAACAAATAAAGGCATGGTTGCAAGTTAACAATTCTAATTTATTGTTTTAATTAAACCTTTTAAGTTACAAACGTTATTTTGTAGAGTTATTGTGATATAATAATGTTGATCATTACATCAACTTAATATCGTCTGTAATTTAAACAAAAATTTCTGTGTTCGTGTTCCCAGCAACCTTTGCATAGGACTGAATAAGAAGAATAAATGTTGAAATTAAGTGTTAATTTATTTGTTTTTAGTAAAGAGAAAGACCCTGTTAGTGTTTAATGCTGTTATGTTTGACATTTAGAATAGTTTAATGTTAAAATTTTTTTGGGGTTACCATTGTGCTGAAGAGCAGATACATGACGATAAACACTACACTAACCTAAAGGATTATTAGGAACACCTGTTGAATTTCTCATTAATGCAATTATCTAATCAACCAATCACATGGCAGTTGCTTCAATGCATTTAGGGTTGTGGTCCTGGTCAAGACAATCTCCTGAACTCCAAACTGAATGTCAGAATGGGAAAGAAAGGTTATTTAAGCAATTTTGAGCGTGGCATGGTTGTTGGTGCGAGACGGGCCGGTCTGAGTATTTCACAATCTGCTCAGTTACTGGGATTTTCACGCACAACCATTTCTAGGGTTTACATAGAATGGTGTGAAAAGGGAAAAACATCCAGTATGCGGCAGTCCTGTGGGCGAAAATGATTCAAGCTGATAGAAGAGCAACTTTGACTGAAATAACCACTCGTTACAACCGAGGTATGCAGCAAAGCATTTGTGAAGCCACAACACGCACAACCTTGAGGCGGATGGGCTACAACAGCAGAAGACCCCACCGGGTACCACTCATCTCCACTACAAATAGGAAAAAGAGGCTACAATTTGCACGAGCTCACCAAAATTGGACAGTTGAAGACTGGAAAAATGTTGCCTGGTCTGATGAGTCTCGATTTCTGTTGAGACATTCAGATGGTAGAGTCAGAATTTGGCGTCAACAGAATGAGAACATGGATCCATCATGCCTTGTTACCACTGTGCAGGCTGGTGGTGGTGGTGTAATGGTGTGGGGGATGTTTTCTTGTCACACTTTAGGCCCCTTAGTGCCAATTGTTTAAATGCCACGGCCTACCTGAGCATTGTTTCTGACCATGTCCATCCCTTTATGACCACCATGTACCCATCCTCTGATGGCTACTTCCAGCAGGATAATGCACCATGTCACAAAGCTCAAATCATTTCAAATTGGTTTCTTGAACATGACAATGAGTTCACTGTACTAAAATGGCCCCCACAGTCACCAGATCTCAACCCAATAGAGCATCTTTGGGATGTGGTGGAACGGGAGCTTCGTGCCTTGGATGTGCATCCCACAAATCTCCATCAACTGCAAGATGCTATCCTACCAATATGGGCCAACATTTCTAAAGAATGTGTAGGGTCTTAGGGTTACCTATATATTTAAATTAAAAATTAGCTCAATAGGGAATTATGGGTATTAATATTTAGGGATTTATGATTAATCATAATGGGTTATAATCTAATCACAAATCTCCAAAATCACCCAAAAGGGGAATACCTAACCTCGGTATTTTATGCAATACATAATATATATATATGGTTAACAACAAATTATTGCAATTAACTACAGATATATCTATATTAAATAATCACAGAATAACCTAGGGAGCTGATTCAAAATTCCTCTCCGTTCCGTTTAAAGAACGAGCGGAGATTCTTTATCCACTCACCAGGTCTATTCTTCCTACCCAATTTTCGGGAAGTTTATCCCTCTGGCCACAAAGGACAAACTTTCCGAGTTATGGTATTAATTAAAGCATTCAACGATGCTTATAAGAGCTCGTAGCTTAGATCTGACATTAAAGGGACTCGTGTTCCGTGAGCAAAACAATGACAATCAAAACGTGAATATCATGGTTTTAATAAAGATTAATACTACGATTACATATGACTACATAAAGAATACATGTATTTACAGAATAGTGGAAAGTAAAGAGGAGGATGAGGGGAAGGGAAAGGAAAGGAAGGAGGGTCCGACACCTTCCCAGACAAAACCATTGGAGCCAGCAAGAACTATTTCACCTTAAACAGGGGTACAATCTTAAAACGCATCTAAATTTCGGTAGAATTGATACTTGCATGGTTTCTTGGTGTTGTGTAAAGCAAGATGCGTGCGTTGGCGTTTCTCAGAGTGTTTGCGCGCTGAAGCGTTCTCTCCGTTTGGTTCTTCCAGAGCTTCGTTGGTCCGCGGGACTTTTAAAGGTGTTTGGGAAGGGAGCGTCTTGGAAGGGAAAGTTCATCTCGTCCAGCTAAGTGCGTCCGCTGACTGCGTCGCGGAGCGCGTCGATCTTCAAAGGAAACTTCAGCTTGGCTGGACCGCGCCGGCTCGCAGGTCGAAGCCTGCGAGCCGTGCTGATGAGATGGGAGGAAAAGGAAATTTGTCTCGTTGGGGTCCTTGCAGGTTGACTGAGCAACAATGTGTGGGTGTTTCTGTCCTTTAAAGTCCATTAACTACGCCCTTTTTCCCTGAGACGACCAATCGTTGGTGTGAATTTCAGGCGGGAGAGACTTTCTTTGTTCGGACTTTATTACTCAATGGAATGTTCTTGCTGGAAGCCAGAATTAGTAAAGTTTCACTCCAAAGACCTAACCATACTAGTGGTACATCTCATAATCATATACTTTGTACCATTGACTAAGACAGAGAAAAAGGAACATTTAGACATCAGACATGCCTTGGTTTACAGACATGAAGGCAGTGCATCTTTTATACAGAGCAATTTGGAGCGTTTAAGATAGCTCTTACATCACGCAAGCATAAGAAATATAGGGAGCATGCATACACTTAAGAAATCATCATATATGTAATTTCTGGGATAGTTTAATTAAAGGCTAAATAGAGGGGAATGCTTGTGTGTGTGTGTGTGTGTGTGTGTGTGTGTGTGTGTGTGTGTGTGTGTGTGTGTGTGTGTGTGTGTGTGTGTGTGTGTGTGTGTGTGTGTGTGTGTGTGTGTGTGTTTGTGTGTGTTTGTGTTAGAGTCAACCCCCCATGGCCCCTCCAGACTGAAGGGTGAGGGAACAGTTCTGGCTGATTAAAATCTGATTGAAGATTAGATTAGATTCATTAGATTAGATTCAACTTTATTGTCATTACACAAGTACAAGTACAAGGCAACGAAATGCAGTTTAGGTCTAACCAGAAGTGCAATAGCAGCAAGTGCAAGATATACAACGTTTGCATAAGTGCAGGACATGGATATGTACTGAGTATATATAAATATGTCTATAAATAGAGAGATGGTTATTACTATAAACAGAATTTACAGGTGAATATGTACAGTGAATAATATACAGATGGTTAATACTATAAACAGAATTTACAGGTGGATATGTACTATGAATATAATATAATATACAGATGGCTATTACTATAAACAGAATTTTACAGATAGAGGTATACAATGATATGTTAGGCTAAAATGAGGAATATGGCAGTGGATTAAGGTAGTGCAATAAATTATGGACAGAAGCTATCCGAAAAAAAGTGTAAAAGTGCAGTGGAAGTGATTGCATATTACAGTTAGAAGTACGGTGCAAAATACAAATGTAAACAGTAGGTACTGTAAATAACAGTCGGCAGTGCAAATGAGCATAATCCAGTTACGGTGTGGTAGTGCAAAATGAATAAGTAAACAGTTGTTACTGTAATAAAGAGTCGGTAGTGCAAATAACAAAGTGAAGGTGGATGTGAGGTAGGAGAGTTATCAGTATATGAGGGGAGTGGATCAGCGGGGGTTTGAGTTCAGTAAGGAGACAGCTCTGGGGAAAAAACTGTTCTTAAGTCTGCTGGTCCTGGTCCGGTGGATCCTGAAACGCCTGCCGGAGGGCAGGAGAGAAAACAGTCTGTGGGCTGGGTGAGAGGAGTCCTTGAGGATGCTGCGAGCTCGATGCAGACAGCGTTTCCTCTGGATGTGTTCGATGGCAGGCAGTGGAGTCCCTGTGATGCGCTGGGCAGTTTTCACCACCCGCTGCAGTGCCTTGCGCTCCGCAACAGAGCAGCTCCCATACCACACTGCCACACAGTTGGTCAGGATGCTTTCTATTGCGCAGCGATAGAAGTTCACCAGGATAGCCGAGGAGAGCTGATTCTTCCTCAGTGTCCTCAGGAAGAAGAGGCGCTGGTGAACCTTCTTGACCAGGCTGGAGGTGTTGGTCGTCCACGACATGTCCGCCGAGATGTGGATCCCCAGGAACTTGAAACTGGAGACACGTTCAACAGCCATTCCATTGATGTGGATGGTGTCGTGTGTGCCTCTTGACTCCTTCCTGAAGTCCACGATGAGCTCCTTCGTTTTGGTGGTGTTGAGGAGCAGGTTATTATCAGCGCACCATGTGGCCAGGTGCTGGATCTCCTCCCTATAGGCAGTCTCATCGTTGTTGGTGATGAGACCAATCACCGTTGTGTCGTCCGCAAACTTGACGATAGAATTAGTTCCATACACAGGCTTGCAGTCGGCGGTGAAGAGGGAGTAGAGAAACGGACTTAGCACACAGCCCTGTGGTACACCAGTGTTGAGTGTGATGGATGTGGAGCAGGTGGATCCTGAACGAACATTCTGGGGTCTGTCAGTTAGGAAGTCCAAAATCCAGTTGCACATTGAGGTATTGATGCCCAGGTCTCCAAGTTTGGCTATTAACTTGGTTGGGATGACAGTGTTGAATGCTGAGCTGAAGTCAACAAACAGCATGCGTGCGTAAGTGTTCTTATTGTCCAGGTGAGTGAGCACAGAGTGCAGTGCCATGGAAACGGCATCCTCTGTGCTCCTATTGCTGCGGTAGGCAAACTGGTGTGAGTCCAATGTGGATGGTAGAGAGTCTTTTAGGTGTTCCAGGACCAGCCGCTCAAAGCACTTCATGACGATGGGTGTGAGTGCTACAGGGCGGTAGTCATTAGGGCACCTCGGGTTAGAGTGTTTTGGCACTGGCACAATGGACGTGCGTTTAAAGCATGAAGGTACAGCTGCTTGGGCAAGAGACAGGTTGAAAATGTCTGTAAAAACCTCAGCGAGCTGCTCCGCACATGCCCTGAGAACACGACCAGGGATGTTGTCTGGTCCAGCAGCCTTGTGCGCGCTGATCCGGCTCAGTGACTTGCAGACATCTGTGGAGGAGAGTGTGATTGGTGGGTCAGCTGAGGGTTTGAGCTTGGTGGCAGTTTCTCTGTTGTCTCTTTCAAAACGAGCGTAAAAGTGATTTAGCTCGTTCAGGAAGTTGACATCAGTGGCTGCGGGGGTGGAGTGGGTGGGTTTGTAGTCACTGATGGCCTGGATGCCCTGCCACATGCGTCGAGGGTCAGAGTTGGAAAAGTGACCCTCTATCTTTAGCTTGTAGCAGTGCTTGGCCTTTTTGATGCCCCTCTTCAGGTTTGCTCTGGATGCGCTGTAGGCTTGTGCATCTCCTGATCTGAAGGCAGTATTGCGTGACTTCAGCAGGAGTCGCACTTCCCTGTTCATCCATGGCTTCTGATTTGGGTATGTGGTGATCTGTTTCTGGGTTGTAACACTGTCAATGGTGGTATTGATATGATCCAATACAGAGGAGGTGTAGGAGTCAATGTCCGTGTGAGCGCCACTGGTGGCTTGAGAAGCAAACACACTCCAGTCTGTGTGTAGAAACCTTTCCTGGAGTGTGGAATCAACCCCCGCAGGCCACACCTTGATGGTCTTCACTGATGGCTTCACACGGTTGATGAGGGGTGAATATTTGGGGATGAGGAACAAAGAGATGTGGTCTGACTGTCCCAGGTGGGGGAGGGGTGTCGCAACGTAAGCTCCCGCCATGTTTGTGTACACGTGGTCTAAGGTTTTGTTTCCTCTGGTGTGGCAGGAAACATGCTGGTGAAACTTGGGTAGCACTGACTTTAAGTTTGAATGATTAAAGTCACCTGCAACAATAAAAGCAGCTTCCGGGTGATCAGTCTGTTGTTTACTGATGGCTGCATGAAGTTCTTTCATAGCAAGCTTGGCATCAGCATCCGGGGGAATATAGGCTGCAGTTATAATGGTGGAAGTGAACTCTCGCGGCAGATAAAACGGTCTACATTTAACCATGAGAAACTCCAGGTTAGCTGAACAATGACTCCCAACAATAACAGAGTTTGTGCACCAGGCTTTGTTAATGTAAATGCACAATCCACCACCTCTGGTCTTACCGGAGCCATCTAATGTTCTATCCGCCCGGAGCATGTGGCATCCCGCTAGCTCAATAGCGGTGTCCGGTATTCCGCCGTTTAGCCAGGTTTCCGTGAAGATTAGGACGTTACAGTTCAAAAGTTTCTTGCTGTGTGTGATGCTGAGTCGAATCTCCTCCATTTTGTTCACTAGCGACCGTACATTGGCAAGGAAAATACTGGGTAAAGAGAGCCGATGTGGGGTAAGCCTTAGCTTTAGCCTTAGCTTAGCTCTCAGACCACCGTGTATTCCCCGCCTTTGTTTACGATCTCGGCGCCGCCTGCGAGCACTTCCGCCCGGCCGGGCAGAGTGCATAGCCTCGGGTGTTCTAGCGATCTCAGGAAGGAGTCGAAGATTGTCCATAAAACTGTCGGAAATTCGCAAACCAATATCCAAAATCTCACCACGGGTGTACGATGTTAAGGCACAACTATTCTGAACGAACAGACCCGAGATGAGCAGGAAAAATACCGCAAAATTGCAGAATCTGGAGAGACCCAGAGCCTCGCGAACTACTCGCGCCGCCATCTTGGGATTATCGGATTGAAGATCAGAAAGGGCCATCGCTAGTATCTTCTGGTCATCTTCTGGTCATCTTCTAGCTGGCCATTAAACAGTCGGAGGTGCCATTTGACTCAGACCCGCCGGAGCCAGTGGGGCAGAAATTTAATTTATATGCAGAGCTGTTTGGAGGAAAGCATCTCTGATCACTTTGATCCTAGTTGAGAGACACTCCAGACGCTACAAATGCTTTCAGCACCTTGTTGAATCAATGCCAAGTAGAATTAAGGCAGTTCTGAAGGCGAAAGGGGGTCAAACACAGTATTAGTATGGTCTTCCTAATAATCCTTTAGGTGAGTGTATATTGACTCTATAAGCAATGACTGTGCAAATGCCAGTGACAAGTAATTTCTATCTTGTTCATTAAATATACGTTAAAATAAGTTATGTTAGAATGTTCTATGATAGCTGTTGATTTGAACTGGAATAGATAAGATTCATTGGTTCCAGAGCTACAACTCTAGTAGTTGGAGCAACTTAATTTAGTCTTTTTTAAGTAATCAACTTAAACATTTGTGTTTATTCCTCTAACTCAATGTAACTTGTTGGTTGAATGTAAATTCACTCAACGTTGTCATAACTCAAAAACATTCTTTTTTTTAGAGTGTGGAGTACATTTTACAAGAAAATACTATTTCAGTTTCCTACTACAAAACTCTGTACTTTGTAACTGTTTGAGAAATGTACTAGCACTTTCTGAGAGTTTCTAAGTTTCTACACCATTAGCATGTCCGGAACTCTAGAGAAGAGCATGTTGCTAAATTTACTGTTTTACAGTTCATATTTATTATATTTTTATACTTAACATGTTATTGTCACATGTCTGATCTTTTGTGTTTTTAGTTCTGCCCTCTGTGACCTAGTTTTCTCTGTTGTTGATTAGTTCATTAGTTGCCACCTGTGTTCATTAATTGTGTTCATGCGACGAACAACCGTATTAGTCCAAAAAAACAAAAATTGAGATAACCATGTGACTTGAATGTATGTGTGCCACTTTGTATACAGAATCACTCTGGGGGGTGTTCGCGCGACCAAAACTCTGTATTTTAAAATTTAAAATAGTCTCACGCGGAAAAACCGTTTATGTCCACTAACGAAAAATGGAGACGCCGGTTGCTTTCATGTCCGCTGCGGACATTAATAGGCAAAACCTCGGCAAAAAAAGGAGAGCGAACGTGAATGAATGGAAGGACAGAGCAAGGAAGTATTTGAGGAATGCTGGGAAACCCTATGTGAACCGGAGAGGAGAGCAAAAACAAGGAAAAAGTCCACCAAAAGAGGTGAGTGAAAACCCGTATACAAAGTATCTACCTAAAGTTAGCGGTTACAGTCAGAGGGGCGTGTAGGCTCTGTCTACTACAGTTCATATAGCTCACTCTGTTTAAAGGATCATTTCATGAATGGGTCGAAATGAAAGCTGAGAAAATTAGGATTCAGGGGACGTTTTAAACATGTCTGTACTCCTTATAACCACAGAGAAATGAATCGAAACGCTTTAGGTGCGTCTCTAACACTAGCTCAGCTGCGTCATTCATAGATTGTGTTATACGTAACGTTACTGCTGGCAGAATTGTATACATAAACAAACATAATGTAAATATTATTATGTAAATTCATCCCCAATCTTTAAGATGTTTAGAGTAGAATTTGATTGCTTTATGTCTTCACTGAAATTGGTAAAAAAAATAAAATAAAAAGTCATTGACGTGTTTAAAATATTTTGATATAATTTTTGTATCCCGTTACCATTTAATGCAACACGTTGTTTTGTAATATTGTATGCTATGTTATGTTTGTTACTTGTTATTTAATAAATAATAAAAATAAATTAAAAAAGGTAATAATAAAAAAAAAATGCATTGATTGTGTAAGCTGATATTCTAGCAAGTAACCTTAATAGCTGCTAATAGCTCTAGTTTTTATAGCTAAAAAAAAAAAAAAAAACGCGAATGTGACTTTGTTTCTGTTAAGGGCAAGGTGTGCAAGGAGACATGTCCCAGGCAGTGTTCAAGCCTAACAGATGAAAGAAAACTCCAGCTCTTCACAGAGTTTTATGCTGTCTCTTATGAGAGGCAGCAGGCTATCATTCTCTCTGGTTTGGAGCAGGTAGGCTAACTTAAGCAATTCATGACCATATCATGTCAACAGTATGCAATGCATTACAATGTAGGCCCATGAAATAACCAGTGAATTGAATACTACTGTATGCCTTCAATTCACTAAGACTGCACATGTGCTTGATCACTGTAAATGTTAAATTTTGTGAGGATGGATGAAGGATGACCAGCATCAAGTAGGCCACCAAGTGCATTAAAGACCACAGCGCTTTGATGCCCTAAAAGGCACACACATGGCTTATTCATTCTCCTAACCAAAGCCTACTCACATACTTAATGACCTTAACTTGACAGCATACGACGGCTAGCCTGCTACGCTATGGTAAATGTATTTTTTTTTCTTTTTACTTCTAGCACAAGGTGAGTCGCAGACGACCACGTGGGCCTGACACTGAGAATACTAAGAGGAAGTACACCTTCAAGTACAATGTGCAACAAGGAGGACAAAGACTTGCTGTTTGTAAGCTTACATTTATGTCCATCTTTCAACTGACCAACAGTCGCCTACAGGCAAGTTTTCAATAGCCTAGCGTTTTCCGTTTAACTTTTCATTACATGCATGATTTTAATTAGATACATTGTCCATTACATAATTATTTAAAGTTACATATCTTTGAAAAGGTTATTCAAGAAAAGTTAGGCAGTCAGTCTGAGGGAACAGAGCAGGTAGCTAAAGTCAGGTCTCCATTAGAGGACTTCAGAGGAAAACGTCTCGGGTTATGACTATAACCCTTGTTCCCCGAGAAGGGAACGAGACACTGCGTCATCGAGTGACGACACTCTGGGGAACCACAGCGTTACGCATCTGAAGTATGAATGAAATCAAGCCAATCTGATTGGTGGTGCGTCGTGACGTAGTAGATGACGGCATACCCGGAAGATACAAAAAGGAAGCTGATGCAAACACACACTAGCTCTTTTGCGATGAAGCAAGCGCTCTAACTGTGATAGGTGTGGCGACGAGACGCAGTGTCTCGTTCCCTTCTCGGGGAACAAGGGTTATAGTCATAACCCGAGACGTTCCCCTTCGAGGGAACTCGCACTGCGTCGTCGAGTGACGACACTCTGGGGAACGTTAATACCCACTAGGCCACACCAAATCACCCCCACGTCCCAGTGTGAAGCTGGAAACCCAGGCACACTCAGGACGCAAGAACTCGAGCACCAGGCGTCACCGGGAGGTGCAGACTGTAAAAACGTATGAAGGTGTGCGGGGTGGCCCACCCGGCCGCCTCGCATACCTCTTGAAGCGAGACACCAGAAAGGAGGGCCACTGAAGAAGCCATGCTCCTGGTGGAATGGGCCCTCACGGCCATGGGTGAAGGCAAATTGCGCACCCTATAAGCCGTGGCTATAGCCTGGACGATCCAGTTACTGATCGTCTGAGTTGACGCAGGCAGCCCCTTCTTGGGTGAGCCAAAGCACACCAACAGCTGGTCTGACCTCCTCCAATGGGAAGACTTCTCTAGATAAACACTCAGAGCTCTGACCGGGCAGAGCAGATGAGGTCTCCCCTCTTCCGCCGTCAGGTGGGGAGGGGGATGGAAAGCCTGAAGAACCAGAGACCGGGCTCCCTGAGATGGAACCTTGGGAATGTAACCCGGTCTAGGGTGAAGGATGGCCCTTACTCTGCTGGGGGCAAACTCCAGGCAGGTTGGCGTGACCGCCAAGGCCTGGAGATCTCCCACTCTCCTCAGAGAGGTAATGGCGAGTAGAAAGGCCACCTTCAGGGTCAGGTTCTTAGGCTCAGCCAGCTCCAGTGGCTCGAAGGGGGCCTCAGCCAGCCCTTCCAGAACCACCGCCAGGTCCCAGGTTGGGACTCTGGAACGAGCTACCGGCCTCATCCTCCTAGCCCCACGGAGGAACTGTACAACCAGGTGGTGCTTCCCCAAAGGTCCATCACCTAAAGGTGCGTGGAAAGCCCCAAGGGCAGCCACATACACCTTCAGGGTGGACGGGGTAAGACCAGCGGAGAAGTGATCTTGGAGGAAGTCCAGCACTGAAGCCACTGGGCAGCTAACTGGATCCACCTCACGCTCTCTACACCAAGTGGAAAATACATTCCATTTGAGGCTGTACAGTCTCCTGGTAGAAGGAGCCCTGGAGCTGAGTAAGGTCTCGACTACTTCTGCTGACAGGCCCGCCTCTAGGTACCGAGCCCCCTCAGGGGCCAGACCCAGAGGCTCCACAACTCTGGCCGGGGGTGAAATATTGTGCCCCCTGCCTGAGAGAGCAGATCCCTCCTCAGAGGAACCTGCCACGGAGAGCCGTCTAGCAGAGCTATGATGTCCGAGAACCATACTCGAGTGGGCCACCGGGGTGCTACTAAGAGCAGGCTGATACCCTCCCGGCGGACCCGCTCCAGAACTCCCGGGAGCAGAGCGATCGGGGGAAATGCGTACAGACGCAGCCTCGGCCACGTCTGCATCATGGCGTCCAGTCCCAACGGGGCTGGGTGCCTGAGAGAGAACCACAGTGGACAGTGGGACGTCTCTCGAGACGCGAACAAGTCCACTTCCACTGGGCCGAATCTCTCGCACATGGCCTCCACCACCTCTGGGTGGAGTCGCCACTCCCCGGGCCTCAGCCCCTGCCTCGACAGGATGTCTGCTCCCTGATTTTGGTCCCCGGGAATGTACATCGCCCTGAGGGACGATAACTTCCCCTGGGACCACAGGAGGATTTGATGCGCCAGTCTGCATAGAGGGCGCGACCTCAAACCCCCCTGGTGATTGAGATACGCGACAACCGAAGTGTTGTCTGAGCGTATCAGGACATGGTGGCCGCGGAGGTCCGGTTAAAAGCTCCTCAGAGCTTTGTAGACCGCCAGCATCTCCAGGCAGTTGATATGCCATGAAGAATGCCGGGTCTCCCACAGACCTCTCGCAAAGCAGCCTTCCATGACCGCGCCCCAACCAGTGAGGGAGGCATCTGTTGAAACGGCTTTCCAGCAACATGATGCTCCCAGCACTGGCCCCTGGGACAGGAACCAAGGTTTCCGCCATATGACGAGGGAACGAAGGCATCTGCGCGTTACCCTGATCATACGAAACGGATTTCCCCTTGGGGAAAACCCCTTGGCCCTCAGCCACCACTGTAGGGGTCTCATATGCAGCAGGCCAAAAGGTATCACGTTGGACGCTGCTGCCATGAGCCCCAGCAGTCTCTGGAACTGCTTCACAGTGAGGCTGCGGCCTGGCTTCACTCTGGAGACCTTCGCCAGTATGGATTCCACGCGTGCGGGAGACATACGTGCCCGCATAGACGTGGAATCCCATACGACTCCCAGGAACGTGGTCCTCTGGGAGGGCGTCAACACGCTTTTCTTCGTGTTGAGTCTCAACCCCAAGCACCTTATGTGGGCCAGAACGACATCTCGATGCCGAACCGCCATCTCGCGCGATCTGGCCAGTATGAGCCAGTCGTCGATGTAATTTAGTATACGGATGCCCAGGAGTCTCAGCGGAGCCAGTGCTGCATCCATACACTTGGTGAAGGTGCGAGGGGAGAGTGCCAGGCCAAAGGGAAGAACCCGATATTGGTACGCTTCGCCCCCGAAAGCGAACCTCAGGAACCTCCTGTGGGTTGGAAGGATGGAAATATGGAAGTATGCGTCCTTTAGATCTATCGTGACGAACCAGTCCTCGGACTGGATCTGACTCACGATGGCTGGAATTGTGAGCATCCTGAACCTGAATCTCCTCAGAGACCGATTCAGGAGCCTGAGATCTATTATCGGACGCAACCCACCATCCTTCTTGGGAACTATAAAGTACCGGCTGTAGAACCCGGAGTCCCTGTTCGCCAACGGAACCCGCTCTATGGCTTCCTTGGCTAACAGGGCCTGTACTTCCTGTTCCATAACCCGAACCTGCTCTGGGCCGACCACCGTCCGGACCACCCCGTTGAACTTCGGGGGAGGAGAACCGAACTGTAGTCTGTAACCCAGCTCTACAGTCTGCAGGACCCATGTAGATACACTCGGAAGGCATGTCCATGTGCCAAGATAATCTACTAAGGGAACCAGCCTCTCGAGGCTGGCCTCGGGTGTCAACCGAGCCTCGTTCCCGATCCCCTGAAGCGGCTGACCGGCAGGGAGAAGTCGGGAACGATTTTCGGTGGGTGTACACGTTTGCTGTCCAGCCGCAAGTCCTGTTGGAGGCAGCGAAGACAGCACGCATGTGCGGGAGATCAGTGAGGCCCGAAGCGTCTGTGACGGCGGGAACACAGCACTGATCTCCCGAGAGCTCCGGGGGGAAGACGACCTCGGCCGTTCCGTCCCGGGAGGGCAGCTCTCAGCGATCCAGCTGCAGCTAGGACCGCTTAGTGGCAGCCTTCTTCGCCTGAAGGACAGTCCTCAGATCGACCTTAGGCTCGGAAGGCTTGCCACGAGAGCGCCGCCTCTTTTGCCAGGCTCCCTCAGGAGGGGCGCGAGAAGCAACGCTCTCTTTTTGCACCTGTCGGTGCGAGGAGCTAGTAGACGGCCGAGGCTGTCCCTTTGAGACAGCCTTCCCCGAGGAGCTGGATCGACGAGGGAGATACTGCTGGAAGGCCGCCGCCTGCTTTCTCACCTCCTGGAACCTCTCGACGACGGTGTTAACCGCGCCGCCGAAAAGCCCAGAAGGCGAGACCGGGGAATCTAGGAGAAAGTGTTTCTCTCTCTCCTTCATCCCCGACAGGTTTAACCACAAATGCCTCTCCACACACACCATACCCGCCATGGAGCGGCCGATGGAATGGGCCGTCTCCTTGGCGATGCGGAGAGACAAATCGGTGGCCTTCCTGAGTTCGAGGACATCGTCCGGAGACGGGCCCCCGCCCTCGTCGAGCTCCTTGAGGAGGTCGGCCTGGTAGGCCTGCAACACCGCCATAGTGTGCAGGCAACTACCAGCCCGCCCAGCTGCCATATATGCCCTCCCTACCAGCGCTGATGTATCGCGCGCTGGTTTGGCGGGCAATACCGGGGTCTTCAGGGACGAAGCGGCCTCGGGAGAGAGGTAGCTCGCGAGAGCCTCCTCTACCCTCGGCAGTGTCCCATAACCCTGTTCGGCCGCCCCCAGTACGTTACCGAAGTCAAGCACTGGAGGGCTGGTGAGTCTGGCCGAATAGGGTTTATCCCAGGACCTACACAACTCATTGTGTAGGTCTGGAAAAAAAGGCAGACCCCGGCGTGGAGGTTGAGGCTTGCGCTTGAAGAACCGTTCATCCAGCTTACTGGGCGGCTGGATTTCCGGTTCTTCCTGTGGCCAATGGATGTTTAACTTGGCCACGGCGCGGGTCAAAACCTCCACTAGCTCCTCTGGAGCGGGTGCGTGAAGCGATGGCTCAGGCTCCACTGCACCCGCCTCGACGCTCAGCACATCCGACTCCTCGGAGCCAGACAGCTGAAACATCGGGTTCTCCGCCCCGCGGGAAGAAGCCGCATCGCGGGCTTCCGCACGGGCCGGGAAAACATCGGAATCCTCGGACGAGGATAGGGAAAGTGCCTCAGCAGTCCATATCCTGTCACGAGGTCCCGTTGCGAGCCCCATGATCTACGGCGCCGCCGTGCCTCAGCAACAGCGGGTCCAGAACCCTGGGGCTCGCGGGCTTGGCCGGTCTCACTGAACACAGCCACCCGTGAGCGCAACACCCTGAGCGGCAGCTTTTCACACTCGCTACAGGCGGCTCCCTCGAGAGCCGCTTTAGCGTGCTGCACGCCCAGGCATTGTACACACAAAAGGTGTGTGTCCGTGCCCGAAATGAATCGCGGACACGGGTGCACACACCTTGTGAACTGTTGCTCACTAGCCATCTTTAGGGAATATTTGCTTTGACAAAACAACACCAAATAGACAGACAATTTCACATATAGCGCTTCGCTGAAGAGCAAAAAAGCTAGTGTGTGTTTGCATCAGCTTCCTTTTTGTATCTTCCGGGTATGCCGTCATCTACTACGTCACGATGCACCACCAATCAGATTGGCTTGATTTCATTCATACTTCAGATGCGTAACGCTGTGGGCGTTCCCCAGAGTGTCGTCACTCGACGACGTAGTGCGAGTTCCCTCGAAGGGGAACATAAGAACAGGTAAGTAAAAAAAAACAAAAAAAACTTCACCTCAGGAAAGATTAATGTGTATTTAAAATGGGTCATTTATGTAGTAGAAATGTAAAATTATTTTTTAATTTGGAGCCTTCTAGACTGAGAAAAGTCAGAAAATTAATTTTTGATTTATGGGGATGAAAGACAACAACTCCCAGAATGCACTGGGACACAGAGACGCACTGGTCTCGTAGGCTATCTCTCACGGAGGAGAATGCATATCAACTGATCACTTGGTTAGCGTTCATGTAAACACTACATTCAGATTCACAAATCGTAATAAATTCAGTTAGATTTAAACAAAAGATGTGCATGTAAACAATGACGATTTTTGCGTCATCGCAGGATTTTTTCCAGACAAAAAATACATAAATCTCTCGTGTCAGGGGGACATGAGGGAGGAAAGCACGGTAATTCGAAAATACTACAGGTTTTCTACTGATACAAAGCTTAATGCTAAATCCTGAAGTATCCCTTTAATGACTGTATGTGAAAAAATCCTATAATTTAATGTCAAAGAAACAATGCAATTTTGCAAAACAGACCAGCATAGTTTATTATATTTCCCGTGTTCATGAGTTGTGTTGTTTATTTTTTAGGCCTCATAGCATTCATCCTGCAGTGAGAGAGGGGATAAGAGAGCATATCCTGAGCTTCCCACGCCAACCGAACCACTACTCACGGTTGAAGGGAGATGTGGAGAGGGAGTACCTGAGCCCTGATTTAAACCTGCTCCGCATGTTCCGCCTGTACAAGGAAAACAATCCAGCATCCACTGCAAAGTTCTGGCTCTATAGGGACATCTTCAAGCAGCAGAACCTCAGTTTTGGGCAGCCAAGAAGTGACACTTGTGCGAAATGTGACGCCCTGTTCTCAAAATTAACAGCTGCTACAACAGATGGAGAAAGGTTGAAGATCGCAGCCGAGAGTGAGCTTCACCACCGGAAAGCTGAAAAAGCGTACACCCAGTTGCAGGCTGACACAGATTGGGCCAAAGCCAATGATGACTGCCATGTCATTTGTATCGACATGCAGGGGGTAGTGTTCACGCCAAACCTGACACACTCCAACGTGTACTATCAACGGCAGCTGGCCAACTACAACCTCTGTATCTAGGAAATGGGCACTGACGATCCTCCTACAATGTGCCTCTGGCATGAGGGCATCGCTCACAGAGGTTCCATCGAGGTGGCAAGCTGTCTTTTGAAGTGGGCAGAAACATCTTTCGCTCCCCTAGTCCAGGCAAAGGAACGGAAGCTCATCATCTATAGTGACCGATGCTGTGGGCAGAACAACAACTGGCGAGTCCTAAACCTCATGGCCCTGCTCGTATCTAGAAGGTACTTCAGTCAGATAGAGCAGAAGTTCATGGTGTCTGGTCACTCCTTCCTTCCCTGTGACCGTTCATTTGCCACGCTGGACAAGAGGCGTAAGGTGTCCACACTCCACACCCCCAGCGATGTTGCCGAGATGATCCGTGGAGCCAGGCAGCAGCATCCATTTAAAGTAACTGAGATGAAATGTGCGGACTTCAGGCAGCTTCCTGATGCAACATTAAAGCGTCCACCTGGCCTCCTAATCACATCCATGATGTGGTTGAAAGTGACAGGTAAAAAACCGAAGAACTAAACTAAAACTAAACTGGTTTTCTGAGATTAACAGTGTTAGGGATATGTGCGTGAAGGAAGAATCTTTATTGAATTTCTTGTTGAATCATGATTTCAGCTGCTGATCCATGGTGTGTCCACACAAAAGGGAGCCACAGCCTTTACGAGGGATGGAAGACCTGGCTGATCACCAAACAGAGGAAGAATCAACCACCTCCAGCTCCCTTGTTCTCCACCACGTATGCTCGTGCTTACGAGGACCCTCTGCCCGTCAAGAAGGAGAAGCACCGTGACCTTATGAAAATGCTAGCCTACATGCCAGCGGAGGCCCAAGCATTTTATGGGACATTAGAATGTGAAGAGTAGCCTGGTATGTGTAGGTCATGTGCAGGGTAAGGTGGGGTATATTGTGTATATTGTGTAAAAGTAATCATAAAAGTAGTTGTAGCTTATCTTGTATGCCTTATCTTATGTTGTATAATAGGAATATATAGGTATTTATTTATTTAGTAAATGAATGAATGGGGTGATTATTTATGAAATGTATTATAAAAGTTAAAGGAACAAAAAAGGAAGATGTATATGTAAACTAGCATATGGAACTATAGCATGGAATGATGATGATGTATGTATTGTAAATATGTATTGTTTACTGTTATTACTGTTGTTTATTGTTTGTATGTATTGTTTATTGTATGTACGGTTTATTGTTTGTACTGATGTTTATTTTTTGTACTATAAGTAGGCCTATGTATTATTCATTGTTCGTACCGTATTGTCCGTGTTTTTGTTCTGTGATTTACGTTGGCAAAAAATAAAAGAAATTGAAAGAAAGAAATGCTTAATATTTTCTTTAAGGTTCTGTTACTGTATTAAAACTAAGATAAAGCAATCAAATCTCCAGTGGCTTAAAATGATAGGATGAATTGGACTTATACTGTTATCCCACATTAACTGGACATATACTGTTCTTCTACATTCCAGAAATGTAAATTACTCTAACTTTTTATTTTTAAGATTGATACTAAAAAATCTTATCTCATTAGAATAGGGAAGCTTTTGTAAAAAAAAAATACATATAATATTCAGAATCCAAATAAAAAAAAAATTATTATTCGAAATTTGCAAATATGGACTTATATGGTTCTTCGTCTCAAGCCCTCAATTATCTTGTTTGTCTCTGTTCATTTAAGGCCTCTGTTTTAACCCAGTCTCTAGCTGTCCTCATAAATGTAAGCGCTAATGTTAGTGGTTGTTTGCCCTTCTCCTAAATCTTCTGTGTGTTTGTGATTAAAAGCTATGTCATTTCATTTATCTTCTTTGTTGCTGTGTGCTTCTTGACCACAACCAAACTGTTACAGTTATTGATGTTTTTATTGTATGTTTGAATAAATGTCATAAGTTATTATTGCCACCATTTCAATCGGAGTACAATCTTAATTTTATCATTAAAAAGTTTATATAAAAACTGACTTTAGTGCCTCATGTGCAATTTCTGTTAGAACACTGTTCCAAGTAATTTTTTTGATCGTTGATTAATAAATTAACTTCACCGTCAATGGGGTGTAACCAGATCATTAAAAAATTTACAAATGGGATTATACAAATTCATAAAAATTAGCCATCATTTGACCAAAAAATTAGCCTGGATGCCAGTTGAACTTAGCCCCGCCCACAACTTTTGAGGTCGGGAAGTTCAGTCTGGACTTGATCCGTTGGGGTGCAACTATGCTCGAACCAGTGATGTTTTGACCAATCAAATTGTCAGGGCAGGCTTTATACGATGATGGACAGATGATCAACAGTAACGTAATCATGCACGTCACCAAAGAGCGCTTGGGTTGAATTGGTTCTAGTCCTAAAATGAGAACTTGTTCGTATATAGCATTCACCTTTACTATTTCTCTCAAAAATGATGATCGTGTTGGTAAATACTCTTTTTTCAACACCGGCAAAGATCGTTTACACTCATCTTCTTCTTCTACTTCTTCCAGCGTGCGTGCAGTTGAGTTGACAACTTTTCGTCACTCAACATGTCACTTACTCTGTTGCTCTGATTAGTTGTAGGTCTATCCAATTGAGAGCAGAGGCATTTTCTTTCCTGGTTCGGTTGAAACACGCCCCTTAATCACAGCCCAATGGAACATTATCAGACTCCTCAGCCATCTCTGAATTAAAAAATTGTAGTGTTGGGCCTGATGGGTTGGAAGCCAAATTTCTTAAACTTGGATCCAGTATATTAATACATCCACTTTTTGATTTGTACAATATGTCTTTAGATATGAGTTTCATTCCAATTGTTTGAAAAACAGCAAGAGTAACTCCAATATTTAAGGGAGGTGACAATACAGATTTATGTAATTACCGTCCAATTTCTATTATTTGTACAGTTACCAAAATATTTGAAAATATTATTTATCAACAATTATATAAATATCTTAATCAATTAAACATATTATCTCCTTATCAATCAGGTTTTCGTTCTGGGTACTCTACTACAACTGCTTTACTTAAATTTACTAACGATGTATTCTTCTCCTGTGACAAGAACCAATGTACAGGTGCTATATTTCTTGACCTCTCCAAGGCTTTTGACTTGGTAGATCACTACTTGCTCATGGACAAGCTTAAATCCATAGGTTTTAATAGAAATGCTCTCTTATTGTTTAATGCTTATCTCCATAACAGACGTCAGTTTGTTCAATTTAAAGATGCACATGCTGACGAATGTATTATGGAAAAAGGTGTGCCACAGGGTTCTATCCTTGGCCCCCTTCTTTTTTCTATTTTTGTTAATGATCTCCCGCAAGTGTGTAATAATTGTCAAGTACATTTATATGCAGATGATACTGTTGTCTATTTTTCAAGTTCCAACTCATTTCTTCTTCAGAACAAATTACAGACAGATCTTAAATCAGTTCAAAATTGGCTTAAAAGTAACCTCTTAAAACTCAATATGAAAAAATCATTATGTATGCTCTTTGGTACTAATCATTCTCTTAAATCTGCTGAACTTAACCTGTATTTTGATAATGGTACTCCAGTGACAAAAGAGACCTCTTTTAAATATCTGGGAATTTGGCTTGATCCAGAATTAAATTTCAAACCACATATTGATTACATAATAAAACGAACATACTCTTTTTTAATGCCTCTATACAGGTCATCAAATTGTTTTACATTTAGAGTACGAAAAAAGATAATTACCCAATTAATTTTACCAATTATTGATTATGCAGATATAGTTTATCAAAACACATACAATATATATCTTAAACCATTAGATGTTCTATTTAATAATCTGTGTAGGTTCATTTTAAAGTGCCCATATAGAACTCATCATTGCCAATTATATAATCAGCTTAACTGGTTGCTGCCTGATAAAAGACGACAGTATTACTGGTTTCAATTCATCTTTAAATGCATCTATTTGAACTTACCACCATATCTGAAAAGTTTTTTTGTACAATATACTCCAACTTATTTTCTTCGACATTCTCAATGTCTGACTTTTACTGTCCCTGTTATGTGCAAAGTAGTCGGTCGGAGGTCCTTTTTTTATAATGCTCCTTCAGACTGGAATAATCTGCCTCCATCTGTGAGATCTAATACTACTTTAAGCTCCTTTGGAACTTCTTTGTTAAACTATTTGAAAACTGATTGTAAATGCTTTTAATTGTAATGGTTTCTTGAAATATCTTGTTCTTAAAAACTGAAAGTCAGTTTTTGTAATTGTAATGGTTCCTGAAACAACTGTCTTTGTAAACATTTGTATACTCTGCAGACTCTGAAATGGTCCTGGGAGGGTAGGGGGGATCTTTGAGCAGATTTGTCTTGTAATGTTCTGTTTGTTTTGTATTGTATTGAGTGCACTGTATCTGTTATATGTTCTTGGTCCCCCTTGAAAACGAAATGCTGCATCTCAAGGGGCTTTCCATGAATAAATTTCAAATTTCAAATATTCTGACCCTGAGTATGACGACGTCAGGCTACAAAAAAAAAGTTACAAATTACCATAAGATTGTATTGGGTGGATCATGGGCACACTTAATATTTTACATTGATTCAGTTTTAGCAGTTTCTTGGCATCTATATCTGTTTCAGAAATTCACCAGAATCAGCAAGAGCAAGTCTGCTTTCATTCTTAAAGGACTGTCTCATTAGCCATGCTTAAATTTCAACGGGTCATCATGAAATCATAATACACAGCCAAGAAAAACAAACATCTATAATTGTGAACATAAATTATAAAATGAAACAAATATTTCATTACATAATAAGAGACAAAAGCATAGTCTCACAACTATTAAGCACACTGAGTTCAACACACTTTGAAGGCTAAAGCAATAATTCATGTGAACTCTACAGATTTGCATTGATGGTGAGGAATTATGCCAGTGAGAGCGCCTTGACATTTAAACATTATAGAAAAGAGGAAGTGAAGAGATTGTGATTGATCCAAGCAGGACAGTTGATAGCAAGGAGAATGAGACTGAAAGATCTATTTGACATTCACAATGTTGAATCATCCATATTATAGACTCAACAGCCAGTCAGTGAGGTAAAGTCTGGAAAAAGCTACACTACAATTCAAAATTTTGGCATCAGTGATATTTTTTAACGATTTTGAAAGAAGTCTCATACACTACTGTCCACCTCTGCTTTTAATTAGTTTTATTCATCCTTATGCTGAATAAAAGTATTCATTTCTTAAAAAAAAAAAAAAATCTTACTGACCCCAAAATTTTAAACGGTAGAATAAGTGACCATTAAACTAGACTATACAACTGTTCATATGAATTAATACAGGTTATTATGTCATTTTATATTGGATACTACCTTTTAAAGACTGCTCTTAATTTACGTTTTATTCTGAAAGGCTTGTTTTATGGGTCGCTCATTTTAAGTGTTCATATCATACTTTTTTTTTAAAGTGTTTTCATAGTACATCAAGATATTTTATCTTAAAAGATCAAAGAACATTAGATTTTTCATATATGACTCAAATGTTTATATATGATTTAAATGTTATACATTCACCTTGTACAAGGTTAGATGCATTTTCAAAGCCAGTGTGTTGATTTAGATGAACATTGAACATTTCCCATTTATTTTTGAAGGTGACGTCCTGTGGTTATAGCATATTTGAGCATGGATAATTAATATTACAGGCTATAAATTGTACAAAATGTGGAACGCATAAAAGGTGCATCATTCAATTAAACACACGGAGCAGACTAAGAGAAGTAATTATAATGAATGGGGTGATCCGTAAGGTTGGAACTAAATGTATTACTGACATGACTTTCTGTAAAAGACAGATGAATGTTTCCAGACCCCAGATACAAACTATTAAAATTACAATAATAAAGAGCACAATTTGATGTGAATCGATTATGTCTGAGGTGTGGGCCTTTCATTATGAGTCTAATGCAATATTAGTCTTAATAGACTCTAGCCCCTCGAGGCAGGAACAAGCAATCATAATAACTATTCCTTTCCTCCTACTCATGCCTGCCCTTGGAGTTTGTTTTGATTGGACACCGTTGCCGCACAAGGAAGCAGTGACAATTTTGAAGTTTAAGCTTTAGAAAGACGCTTGACACCTGTGATATTTTCACAATAGCAGAATATGTTTGAATAAAGAACAACGTAGATGAACACATTCAAACAGTCAGTCTTTTCAAAGCAGCTTCAATGAGCAATTGACGCAAGGACCTTTCATTAACAATGAATTTACAGCAGGATTTTTTTTCTCTCCAAAAAAACTTTATGATGGGATTTGAAAACAGACAGAAGACAGTGTTTCATCACTTTCACAAAGGTCCACAACACACCCTGCCGGAGCTCAGCTCTGTCTCCTTCAGCATGAAATATTGTTATTGCACTTGAATTATTTTTCATCTCCTGGCAAATGCATGATATGTGAGACTGAATAATTAGCAAGAGACGCCCAGGCTACATGGAATTATCAGATGTCATAATAATGCATTAATCGCTCGTTCTCTGATTCAGCACCCTGCCCACAGCCATCAAGGTAAAACCGTCACAGTTGACCTATCGGTAAGCCCCGCCCCCCTTAGTTACTGTTGCTAACTCGGAAAAACAAACGGAGTTGCTTACAGTCACGTTTTTGGACACAGAATGTAGCTGACACCGTCTGAATGATGTCCAAACTTTACTGATGGTTTATGAAGTTTATAACATGGTTTTTCACTCCCAAAAAATCACCGTAAGAGTCGAATACCATTGAAGTCCTCTGTTCACAGTCTTGAACCGTTGATATTTTTTTTATTTTGCCGTTTTCAGGGACACAGACGAAAATTAAAAGACTACAATCAAAGCTCAGCTTTAGGGGGGTATTGACAAATAATCTACTGCCCACTGACATGGTTTTGAAAGCTATTTATTATAATTTTTTTGGCCTTCAAACTTCTTAAAGGGATAGTTCACCCAAAAATGAAAATTTGACATTTATCTGCTTACCCCCAGGCCATCCAAGGTGTAGGTGTCTTTGTTTCTTCAGTAGAACACAAATGGAGATTTTTAACTTCAACCGTTGCTGTGTGTCACTCATATAATTATTGCCAATGGTGATTAAATCTATTAGGGTAAAAAAAAACATGCACAGACAACTTCAAATTAATCCATGCGGCTCGTGACGTCACATTAATGTCTTAAGACACGAAACGATCGGTTTGTGCGATAAACCGAACATTATTTATATAATTTTTTACCTCAAATACAACACCATGTCTAACAGCCCCGAAAGCGCAGCACTTTTTGGGTGAACTATCCCTTTAAAGTATTTAAACATTTGCCGGTTACTGCCTCCTCATTCTCATAACAACAAACTGTGTTACAGAATCAAAACTTAGAATGTGGTAGAAGAAACAAAAGAACATCTCTTTATTGTCTTGCTGTAATCTCTTCCAAGACTCCATTATAGGAATATTTGATTGCTCAGAGATTGCTCGTTTTAAGCTCAGGAGACTTAGTTGAGATTCTCAAACATAGGCCTATCTCTTTTTAGTATCAACAGTGTCTCAGATGTTTCTCCTAAATTTAGACACAACTGAGACATGAGAAAGTTCTGAGAGAAAGGAGTCCAAAATGACAATGAGCTGTGAGATCTCTTTATTGTCTTGCAGAGGTTGCTCTTTTATTATTATTATTAATTTCATGCCATTGGGGTTTTCACCTTTAATGGACAGGACAGTATAGGAGGAGAGACAGGAAACAATGGGAAAGGCGAGAAGGGGGAAACAGGAATGTACCTTTAGCTAGAACTCAAACTCATGCTGTCTGAGGTGCAGGTACGTCTCAATGTCGATTTGCTGTCGTCCACAAATACTTTCTTTTTTATCAAATGTAACACTAGTGTACCAGTGCTTCATGGTTGTTGCATAACAATTTTTTGTTTGTTTGTTTGTTTAGCATTGAAAGTTGTGTCTTCTACAACCCATTTTGTATGCATGTAAATATAGGTCATGATTTCCTCTATTAAATCATATGCAACAAAACACTGTTTACTACACTAAACAACTTCAAATATGACAATGCGTGAATTTTTTATTGAAATGGTGTGGATGAATGATATTGATGATACCCAGAGTGAAGAAAATAAATAAATAAATAAATAAATAAATGTGATGTTCACATCTCAAATGATTCTGCTAGACATAAATGAGGTTCAATTAACATAAAATGGAGACTTTTGTTTTTGCTTGAGTATCCTGCTTCTCACACTTTTCTCCTGAGACAAAACTCTAACACTCTCACATGGTCTCCATTAAAGTTTTAGAGGAGATCTCAACAACATCACACTCTGTACTCAAGTGGTGACGAAAGACCCAAGTGGTGTCATATTTGTCTCCTCCTAAGCCTCAGAAGATATATTTTTCACCTTAGCTAGAGACACTGGATCGCTTACATTTGTCTCCTCTAAAGTTTAGAAGATCATATACATCTGTTCAACATCATATACTGTGCTCATATTTTTCTCCTTTGCTAGAGATCCAGTTTCTCTAGCTAAGGAGAAAAATATGAGCACAGTGTGTGAGGTTGTTGAGATCTCTTCTAAATTTAGGGGAGACAAATATGAGCGATCCAGTGTCTTTAACTAAAAAGAAAACAAAATAGTGTGACGTCATTGCGCATAAAGTAGGGGAGCGCGGGGCACAACCTAACGTGGGGTTAGATGTAACACGCATGGTTTAACACAGGTGCCAGAATGACGAAACTCAGTGTATTTACTAGTTGCCATATCAACATTATTTTGAGAAAAAAATTGTGCCAAAATTAAAAAATCTTTGGAAGATATTACTGAATGTTTATTTAACCATAGCAAAAGTTTATTTCTTACCTAAGTTAATTTTTCATCTCTATTTTTTGTGTTTATTTAAAATAAGATATATCTGATATTATTATAATCTTATAGCTATTATTTAACAGTTGAGATCGTTCTTTAATGTTGATCTAACCAGCAGAAGACACGAGCAGCGGTTTAAATCCCAGTTGTGCAGGTGGGGTGCGTTGTAACACTGCGTTACAATGAGCCCCTATTAGAAATATGCCATTATATCCTATACTTTTATGATTTTTTTTTGAGAAACCATGAAAACGGGTGAATAATGACTGAGAGTTAACGTTCAAAAATTATTTGTTATTATTATGTTTTTAAATATGCTGTTTGGCTGTATTTAGCAATGTGTTTGTTGTCAAACTCAAAAATTTGTATATTTTTAATTATTAAAAAATGCCATTATTTTATTTTAAAAAGTTAATAGTTGTATTTTATTGACAAAATATTTTATTTTGTCTTGGATATTTTTTTGATTATGTCAGTTAACATTTTAAGCTGTCATTTGCTCATGTTACAATGTGCCCCCTAACATGTCAAAACTTCACTTGTCTCAAATGCAGTGAGTGAGAATGTACACCCCAAGTCACCCTCACTGGAATTAGTAGTGCCTGGGAAATTGTGTAATTTTCTGCTCTAGAAAAGAACATCTCTTTCAACTATCATGGGCATAACGGTCAAACTGGTGGCTTAACACCTGCTATTGTGTATTGGCCAAATAGTAAGACATAATAGAGAGGGCCTGAACATTTTTGTGAATCACTTCCACTTCAATGCTCATGAAAGAGTGTAATGTGAACAGAAGTGGGATTTGCAAAACCTTATAATCCTCTTCTTAAATATTTTTTTCAGTGAACTAGTTGGCGCAAACTCCAGTCAGTCAGGTGTGATCCTTGACCTCACACTCAAGTGATCAAACAACACTGGGCTGGGTCTTTAAACCCTTTAAAGTACTATTTTAAAACACATGCCTTGATTGAGAGCTATTGGAATGTGTATAATGAAATTGTATGTTATATATCACAAGATTAACAGCACAGTGACTCCATCTCATCAATTAAATAATTGCTAATTGCTAAAGTTTTTGCAAAATAATTTTTGCGCCACTGAACTGGAGCAGAAAAGGACCTAATAATATTTATTTTTACCTAGATTTTAATTAGATAAATGTAATTTTCAAACATTGGATCGCTAGACTTGTTCTCAACAGGGAACACTGGTTTTGTCCATGGCAAACCCAAGCTTTTGACCTTGATTATTATCTTCAAAATTAACAATTCATTACTATTCGGTACTGTCACTGAATAAACTATGATAAATGCACTGTGAAATAGAGCCAAGAGCGGTTTAACACATTTTTGCAGCATCATGCAAGTCTTTCTATATACCACAACACCAGCTGTTTTCAATTAACTGCATGAAAAGATCAGTTAAAAGTCAGTGCTTTCATACTGGTGCTCAAACTAGTATGGGCATTCCTGAATGCAACATAGACAGCAAGGACAGCTGGAGATTACACTACCACAGACGGTGGCTTGTGGAGACACTTGGAGGGACTCTGCTGGTTCGAATAGCATATTACCAGCCCTGGTTGGGAGATGAAGAGTTATATTTAAGAAAGATCTAGACATCAGCGTCACGTGACAATCATGTTGCAATGTCTGGAAGCCCTCAAAGAAGAGCTGGTTAGCCACAAACCTCATCACCACATCTCAATATGTCCAAATAATGCATGTTCAGAGAATTCAAATGTTGTAATTTAATAACGCAAGTAGTAATTGCAAAATTACGCAATTGAGAAGAAAAAAAAACCTCAACTGCAGTGCTAAAGTCCAAAAAATGGCCCATAGAGAATGTTCAGCTATTTTTCAATTATCACCATGACGTCCATAAAAAAAAAACCCACAAGCACAAAATGTGAGCCGACACACACTCTTGCATACAAAAACACAGTTACATGTGTGGTAAATGGAGATGAGCATATTCAACTTCTGCATTATCAGAGCGATTTGTGTTCATCGTAGGAAGGCCTTAATCAGGTAGGATGACTTGTGACTCAAATTTCATTTGCTGCAAATGGACTGCAATTAGCCCCTTGTGCGGTGGGATTGTAATTGAAGCCCATCTTAATCATAGACTGTTGGAGAGAGAGAAATGTATTGATCTATTCATCATTATCTCTATAATATCAGGTGCGTTGTGGATCATTAAAGCTTTTAGCCTCATTACAGTTTGTAGGAGAATCCAGTTACTGCTGTCGTCAAAGCACCAATATCTTTACCAAAATACCTGTCGTTAAATACTCAAAAAAGTTTTTTGCCCATTTTAGCAAAGCTGCAGTATTAATACAACATTATGCTTAAATTATGCTTTCAGTTCTTGCAATGTATCAGAGCTACTGTTTGTCTACCTTGTGCAGATATTACACAAACCTTTAAATTTCAGCTGTCTTGAACCTTACAAAAAAATCTCACTAATCATTCATCTTAAATATTTTCTCTAACTTAATAAACAACAGTAATGTTGGATTGTACACCATTATTGTATTATGTAATTGGTGTGTAAACATTTACAAATGATGAATAGTTTTAACATTAGATTGGGTACTAAAAAAACATGAACAAATAATGAATCAATGATTTGTAAAGATGTGAACATAGGGTGAATTCAGGTCATTTGGGATACTTTTTGCCACCAAGATGCCTGCCCATAAAGATAAATGATTTGTAAACATTTATAAACATCTACGAATAATAGTTTCAACTTTAAATGTAATACTGCAAAAACATGAACAAAAAATTAAGTGATTTATAAAAAAAAAAAAAAAAAATACACACCTCAACAAATAAAGACCAAATATGTGACCTTTACAGACTGTGGTTAATTAATTAAGTGATGAGTTAATGAATAATGTTTACATGATTAGTGAATGTGTGAAGTGCTTAAATTACTAATTGAACTATCGTTTTCCCACAACATTTGCACTAGGTAGTGTATGTGTCACAACACAGAAGGCAACAGACAGGCAGGAAAGTGTTAATGATGTTTATTTAAGCAGAGTGTCGGTGAAACAGCAGGAACCAGTCGATGGGAAGTGGATGGTGACTTGCTGGATGTAAAATGGTGACTTAGCTGGTGATGACTCAGGTTTATATTCCTTGCAGGTGACGATGGATACGAAGACAGGAGGATCGGGAACCAGGAAGACGGACTGAAGACAGGAGATAGACAAGATGGATCACAGGTAGGTTGAGAGGTAAGTAGTCTGATGTGGAACCATACAAGGGCTGCGTCCAAAACCTGGAAAATGCTGCCTTCGGAGGACACATTTCAAGGTAGGAAGGCATCAAGGCACGTCCAAATCTAGGCTGAATCCGAAATCGCCTTCTATACCAAAATAGGTAGGTATTTTGATAAAGATATTAGTTCTTTGACGACAGCAGTAACTGGATCCTCCTACAAACTGTAATGAGGCTAAAAGCTTTAATGATCCACAACACATCTGATATTATAGAGATCACGAAACATAGATCAATAAAGGTCTCTCTCTCCAACAGTCTATGATTAAGTTGCGCTTCAATTCCAACCCCACCGCAGAGGGGGCTGATACCCGCATTATTTGAGGGGACAGCCATTTGTAGTGGTATCCGAAACCATACGGTGCGTTCAAGTCATGTCGTAATGAACGCCACCACGAAGTCGTAAATACCAGTGGTAAGTTCAGGATTTTCTTGAAGCCCCGATCTGGAGTTGGGGGCGTGTCAGTGAGAAACATGGCGAAATCAATGGATGCAACGTCTGTAGTTGACAGTAAATTTGTTGAAATTCTATGTTTACTTGTCCTAGAAACTGGCATGTGCTTGTTATATTTATCATGTGCTTGTTATAATTACATTTATCCTAATATATAACCAAATATATAACGATACAGTTAACAGTGGCTTCATAGATGAATTAAAAACATAAAAGATTAAAACTCACCTGATGCGCATTCTTTGTTCTTCATTTTCTATAAGCAGAGTTAACAAACCTCGCTGTATTTTCGGGAAATTCATTAAAAGGTACACCGCTATCTTGCTCCAACCAAAGAGACTTGAACGCACATGATGTCGTAAACACAACTGCTCAACTCGTAAATACGAACATCCCAGGAGGACTTGAACGCACCATTAGTGGACGTTATTGAGTATACTCATTCAATCCCACGTTGCACCGCAATAACAAGTCCAGCCGATGTACACACAGCGGCTGTCCGAATTCACTCACTCGTTTTCATTCACTCATCAAGTGAACTGTATTAGTGGACTAAAGTAGGGAATAGTGATTGAGGGTTTAGGGGGCAATTTCAGATTAAGCCCTAATGTTAGCTTCACTTCCTGTCCCCTGATAAACCTTCATCTGATTGATTTTTGAAGGCAGCATACAGTATATGTATCCTTCGCTGCCTTTGATATCCCACAATCCTATGCTTTCCATTCTGTGACAGTTGAGCTGGGGAAAAAAAAGATGGTGTCCAAAACTGGCATTTGCTGGTCAGTTTGTGTGTAAATGTAAGTTTTTTGACAATAATTTTCCACTTCTGATGTAATTTCTAGCGATAAATTACTAATGTAGTAATTAAATATTTGTTTAGTTCTCACCAAAGCTCTCTCGATTTTGCTGTAGATCATTAAACAGTTACACTGCCTAAGAAGTCTGTCCGAAATTAGATTCGTGAGGTGCCTTCATGCACAAACGCTGCCTTACAAGCCATTGTCTGATAAGGCAACGAGTCAGTTGCCTAGGTTTTCAGATGCAGTTTGCAATGTTTTTTTTTAATAATTAGGATACCACATTTTACCATATTATGTGTTATGTTAGATGCACAATTGTCATACACGACGATAGAACAAACAAAATCCGCAAGTCTTGTTTATTTTGGTATCTTACTAAAAAAGGCTATTCCAGTGGTGTACTATGTAGCTTTAATAACATGATCACTTAGGGTGGGAAATATGACCAAATTAAAGAATGGCACTTCACCAAGGTTTAATTTATCTACACTGTAAAAAATTTATAATCTTCCCAACTCAAAATTTTCTAGTGACTGGTCACATCTAAAATTTTCAATTGGCCAAATTGAATTTCTGTGAATTGAATTTTATCCATTGTGGCAACAGTCCGTTAACATGGGCTCAATTAGAAATAATATGTTGAGCCAATGGAAAAATGTAATTTACCAACACTGTAAAAAATGTCAGGCCTCTCCAATTTAAAATTTTCTAGTGACCGATCACATCTATTTTTCAATTTGGCCAACTAAAAAATTTAGATGTGATCAGTCACTAGAAAATTTTGAATTGGAGAAATGTTTTACAGTGAAACTGTGTGGTTGGTCCAATTAAATATTTTAAATTGTAGTAACAATTGTTTATTTCTCACTGTCCCAAAAGACAAAAATGACTAAAAACATAAATATATTAAGCAAAATACAGAAACAGACAACAGGGTTGACATTTTATCACATTACTTTATTAACAAGTAAATTCCAACACAGGATATTTGGGTGAAAATACCTTATTTTCAATAAGGAAAAACTCTGAATACATTCAAGAAGTCTCTGCACAACAGGATGTCTTAAAGTGGTGAAGAAAACACGGCACTGCAAGCTAAAAACCTGCAAATAAAAATAAAAACTAACATTAATGACAAAGCTCCCCTGCATCACATCTGGCAAGAGACAGAACAGAAGTTTCTTCATTATATAATGAGGATGAGACGAATTAATGGACATAAGAAAATCACAAGCTTGACGTGTTTGATATTAAAAGGCAATAACTTAAGCCCTGAAAGAGGCCGACGCCAAACGCACCGTGTTCAACAGTCGCATGCCGCACATATCACACAAATGACTTAATTTCCTTATTACCTATTGTTTTAGACATATAAGACATGAGGAAAATAAAACTATTGGCTACAGGCTACCATTAGATAATTATGTGGTAAATGAGAACACACTCATGAAACCAATGAATGCATGATCTCGTGATTCTACAAAATGTCTTTTAAACTTCATACCTGGTCATAAAGCAAAACTTTCAGTGCTAAATACTCACCAACGTCTTTGTGAGATGAATATCTCTATTCTCTTGGGAATGTCTGTTTCGGTCTTCAGCACCTGCTGGTTCGGCTCCGCTCGCGCGCTCCGCATTTGAAATCTCCACAGGAACGGTTTTCTTCAAGTGCATTTTGCGCATGCGTATACAGTTTTTCGGACGTAGGACTTGTTCAGCCAACATGGATTTTTCACTTCGACTTCATAGATTGACTGAGCACAATTAAATATGTTCGGTGAATATACAATTTTAATTTTGAGTGAAGACCTTAAGCTATGATTAGTACAATGCATCTTTTTGCATGGCGATAATTATTTGGAAGTAATTTATTGGGCCAATATGTAATGATCAATTTGCACAATTTTTCCCCCAAATTTTTTTTTACAGTGTAGAGGAGGATATTTCTACTCTCTGTACAGCAGAGTTTTTATTCAGGGTGTGTGTATAATGGATCTGCAAATGATTATTAGTCAATTGGCAGATGACACCACCTTATTTCTAAGAGATGCTTCCCAAATTCCTTTAGCAATTCATTGTATAAAACTGTTCTCTTAAGCTTCAAGACTAAATCTAAACATAAGTAAATGTGAATCAATGTATATTGAAGATTGTACAGCAGCCTCTATTTATAATATTCCAGTTAAATCTGAAGTTACATATTTAGGCATTGTGATCTCTAAAAACCAAGATAATAGATGTACCTTGAACTTTGACTTCATTAAAATAAAAGGCCAAAGAAAAATAAATGTATGGTTGCAGAGAGACTTGACCTTAAGAGGGCAGAGTATGCTTCCTAAGGCTGAGAGCATTTCCAGGTTTATGTATGTGCCACGCTCTCTGTATCTGGACAATGAAATATGCAGATCAATCGATAAAGTCCTCTTTAATTTGATGTGGATAAAACAAAATCCATTATGTTAAGTAGTCTGCAATAATGAATACCAAAGGGGGGTTGAATTTCTTGATTTTTTTATCACTGAAAAACATTTTCAAAGTTAATTGGATTAGACAGTTTGTGTAATCCAATTCAATGTTACTAATTTTCCAAATTAGGTGGTCGCTATTATAACCTAAACCTAACCCTACACATAAGTCAGGGCTGTACGATATGATGACATATACACTCACCTAAAGGATTATTAGGAACCCCTGTTCAATTTCTCATTAATGCAATTATCTAATCAACCAACCACATGGCAGTTGCTTGACCAGGTGAGGTCCTGGTCAAGACAATCTCCTGAACTCCAAACTGAATGTCAGAATGGGAAAGAAAGGTGATTTAAGCAATTTTGAGTGTGGCATGGTTGTTGGTGCCAGACGGGTCGGTCTGAGTATTTCACAATCTGCTCAGTTACTGGGATTTTCACGCACAACCATTTCTAGGGTTTACAAAGAGTTGTGTGAAAAGGGAAAAATATCCAGTATGCGGCAGTCCTGTGGGCGATAATGCCTTGTTGATGCTAGAGGTCAGAGGAGAATGGGCCGACTGATTCAAGGTGATAGAAGAGCAACTTTGACTGAAATAACCACTCGTTACAACCAAGGTATGCAGCAAAGCATTTGTGAAGCCACAACACGCACAACCTTGAGGCGGATGGGCTACAACAGCAGAAGACCCCACCGGGTACCACTCATCTCCACTACAAATAGGAAAAAGAGGCTACAATTTGCACGAGCTCACCAAAATTGGACAGTTGAAGACTGGAAAAATGTTGCCTGGTCTGATGAGTCTCGATTTCTGTTGAGACATTCAGATGGTAGAGTCAGAATTTGGCGTAAACAGAATGAGAACATGGATCCATCATGCCTTGTTACCACTGTGCAGGCTGGTGGTGGTGGTGTAATGGTGTGGGGGATGTTTTCTTGGCACACTTTAGGCCCCTTAGTGCCAATTGGGCATCGTTTAAATGCCACGGCCTACCTGAGCAACAATTCTGACCATGTCCATCCCTTTATGACCACCATGTACCCATCCTCTGACGGCTACTTCCAGCAGGATAATGCACCATGTCACAAAGCTTGAATCATTTCAAATTGGTTTCTGGAACATGACAATGAGTTCACTGTACTAAAATGGCCCCCACAGTCACCAGATCTCAACCCAATAGAGCATCTCTGGGATGTGGTGGAACGGGAGCTTCGTGCCCTGGATGTGCATCCCACAAATCTCCATCAACTGCAAGATGCTATCCTATCAATATGGGCCAACATTTCTAAAGAATGCTTTCAGCACCTTGTTGAATCAATGTCAAATAGAATTAAGGCAGTTCTGAAGGGCGAAAGGGGGTCAAACACAGTATTAGTATGGTGTTTCTAATAATCATTTAGGTGAGTGTATATCGGATAGACAAAATAAAAAGTCTATTGTTTCATGTAAAGCGGTTTAGGTATGACATCACTTTGTAGGTGTTGGATGGTGAAAGATGTGTGCATAATCTGAGCCCCCCCCTTCCCGCCTGTGTACAACACCAATTGTTATTTTATTCCATGTGTTCCAATGTTCATAAACTGGATAAAATGTGATTTTCATGGGTGTTAGAAAAAAACAATTAATTTAGGCTTATACAACCTGTAAGTCATAGACTAGGTCTGAGAGGTACACGTGAACAGCTAAGGGTTATAGGTGATAGACGCATGCGCATTCGTTGTTATAAGTTACCATGTGTGTGCGTGAGCAACGGCATCTCATGTACTGTTCATGTTTTGTAATTTCAGTGTGAAGCAAAAGTAAAGAACCTGAATCACAACATGCTCGAGAGTTGGTGTTATTACTCGGGTGTGTAACAAATTGGCGAGCCAGCCAGGAGATGAACTGTGCATGAGAGAAACGGAGACGCGCATGCAGCACGGGTCCAGCGGGTGAGCGAGAGCGAGACGGAGACGCGCATGCAGCACGCGCCCAGCGGGTGAGCGAGAGCGAGACGGAGACGCGCATGCAGCACGCGTCCAGAGAGCGAGACGGAGACGCGCATGCAGCACACAATCAGGGAATTGCGCTATTTAAAATGGAGCTGGAAAGTCTGCATGACAGGGTGGGTGAGGCTTTACTACACCTGCACATTGAACAGCTGAGAGAAGTGTGCAGTTTCGCGAAGCTGTCCATCTCTCAGGATCAGAAAAAACATGTGTTAATTCGCATGATCAGTGAGTCTGTGGAAAATGTTATTGAGACAGAAGAAGAGGAGATTGCAGAACAGTATTTAAATAATTTACTGGAGCAAGCAATGCAACTAAGACAGGGTGATCACGTTACCAAAGTTAGTTCAAAGAACGCAGCTGAGGCTGGTGAACTCCAAAGATTGCCAAAGCAATATGCAGAGCTTCAGCTAAATTTCCAGACCTCTACTCAAGCATTAGTTGAACAGATCAATAAATTGAGTGAAAAAGTTGATGGAAGTGGACCTCCTCTGACACCTGTTCAACAAAGGGAGACCCCCCCACCCACAAACAGGCTTTCTGAAGTCACAATAAGGCGAGAGTTTAAGATATGTGGCCAGATAGGGGAAAGAGGCCAGAAAGAAAAACTCTCTTATACCAATCTAATGCATCAGATTGATATGGGGCTCAGCAAGGGGTATAATGATGCTGAAGTGATTGATGCGGTGGTGAAAGCCATCAGCCCCGGCCTCAGCTTACGTGATATGTTGGAGATAAAGAGCAATCTCACTCTGCCCCAGCTAAAAACTATCTTAAAAGGACACTTTAAGGAGGACAGCTCCACAGACCTCTACCACAAACTTGTCAACATCAGCCAGGATATTCGAGAATCGCCTCAAAACTTTCTGTTTCGTGCCATTGAACTTAAGGAAAGGCTGCCAAAACCGCGGCTGAGAAGATCTTTGGGGACAATGTTCTGAAGTTTGGTTTCCCTGCTAAGCTGCATCATGACCAGGGTAGAGAATTCGAGAACAAATTGTTCGCACAACTGGAAGGATACTGTGGGATACAGGGTTCACACACTACCCCATATCATCCTCAACGGAACGGCCAGGTAGAGCGCTTTAATAGGACACTACTTGCCATGTTGAGGAACTTGACAGAGAAGGCTAAGAGTGACTGGAAAAGCTCCCTGGCAAAAGTAGTACATGCGTACAATTGTACGCGCAATGAGGCGACTGGCTTTGCACCATATTACTTGCTGTTTGGCAGAAATCCAAGGCTTCCTATTGACATCATATTTGGTCTGCCACCAGGTGACCAGGATCCTTCCCCCAGCGAGTATGCCAAGAAATGGAGACTCCGTATGGATGATGCTTACAGAATCGCATCCCAAACGGCACAAGGGGAGAGAGGGAGAGCAAAAGGCTACTATGACAGGAAAGTGTATGGAGGAGAATTAGAACCAGGACAGAGAGTGTTGGTGAAAAATGCCACAGAAAGAGGTGGTCCAGGAAAGTTAAGATCTTATTGGGAGGATCAAGTCTATGTAGTAACAGGGAGAAAGCACCCAGGCAGCCCAGTTTATGATGTAAAGCCAGAGAAAGGAGCAGGAAGAACAAGAGTGCTACATAGAAATATGTTGCTGCCCTGGGATTTCCTTCCAACTGAGGAACTTGAGGCTTTTAATTAATTTAGGCTTATACAACCTGTAAGTCATAGACTAGGTCTGAGAGGTACACGTGAACAGCTAAGGGTTATAGGTGATAGACGCATGCGCATTCTTTGTCATAAGTTACCATGTGTGTGCGTGAGCAACGGCATCTCATGAACTGTTCATGTTTTGTAATTTCAGGTAAGAGATAATTGCAAATCGATGCACAAACTGTTGTATGAGGTGAAGGAGTGAGGAATAAGTTAAATAGGCTGTTACAGCGGTTAATCGCTCAATATAGAGTGTTAATCAGATCTATCCGTGATTATATGCATGAAGGTGTCTTTGATACTGATAATCTCTGTCAGCAAGACGAAGACAGAGATGGGCTGGGTTGTTCGTCGATATTGGGAAAGTTATGGTGCCACTTAGACATGAATGAAGCAAAAGAAAGTGTTAAAGTTAAAAGGGTTGTAGGTGATAGACGCATGCGCATTCATTGTTATAAGTTACCATGTGTGTGCGTGAGCAACGGCATCTCATGTACTGTTCATGTTTTGTAATTTCAGTGTGAAGCAAAAGTAAAGAACCTGAATCACAACATGCTCGAGAGTTGGTGTTATTACTCGGGTGTGTAACATAGGCCAAACGCGGACGCGAGTTAGCATTTTAGCACTTCCGGTTCCCTTGTCTCAAAGTCAATGGGATTTTTTGATGGGATTTTGGTTAAAAGGCTGAAATAAGGTCTGTGGTGAACACAAGCTCAAGACACTCTCATAAAATACATCAGTATTACCCCACTCGTGTTTTTTGAAGCTGTTATGTATCTTGAAAAAGGAGGTTGCTAACAAATGGCTAAATGGGACTACAGAGGCTGTCGAGGAGATTAAACATCATCATGCCAAAAAGGTAAACTCAATCTGCTTTTACAGCCTCATTATGCTCATAATTGTGCTTTTATAAACTATCTAACTCAAACGTTCTGGGAAAATGTTTTGAGATAAAAACTGAAAGAGTTGTCGGAAGCTTAGTGATGGTCGAGCGACCGTGGTGTAGTTCTTTATAGCCTACCTTTTTACTGCTTTTTACTTCTGGCGACTGCATTTAGGCTTCAAAATTGATGGACAAAACGTGTAAGTATCATAAACTTTTGTTGATCACAGAGCTTATTTTTTTCGATAATCCAAAAGCCTATGAGAAAATCCGATTCATCATTTGGATGACTGCAATCTTTAACATGCCACCACGAGGATGCTGGCAGAAACATGAATAACAGCATGGCAAGTGATGGGGAGACAGAACCGTGTGGCTCCGAGCAGGAGTCTGCTTCCATGCCCCTGAATGAACGGGGCGGAGTCACATGACTACACGCACCATAGTATGTTTAAAAGGGGAAAGTATTAACAGCATTAAAAACTACATTTTGGGTAAATGGGAAAATTACGTTGGTTAGAGGTTCTGAATTTCAGTTTTGTTATTGTATGAATCAGCGTTTGTGAATAAATCTTTTAAATGAATGATTCAATGACAAACTAATAATCACATATGACTGAGTACATTTTAAATACTTTAAAATGTAAAAAAAGAAATAGTCCTTTCCATGTGGTCAATATATATAAACTATTAATTGATTGAATTTACAGAAATGGTACTATATTGTGATGTATATCGGGATATGAGATGACTTATATTGTGATATGAAATTTTGGTCATATCGCCCAGCCCTACCATAAATTATCCCTAAATCAGAGGAAATGATAGATGAATAAGAATGATATAGAAGCCCTTAACCATTGA
This sequence comes from Gobio gobio, assembly GCF_949357685.1. Classification (NCBI taxonomy): domain Eukaryota; kingdom Metazoa; phylum Chordata; class Actinopteri; order Cypriniformes; family Gobionidae; genus Gobio; species Gobio gobio. The sequence goes on from NC_137099.1 coordinate 46,727,384, forward strand.
TGTAAGCCTAAACTGGAAATAAACTGTAAACTTGTCCATCAAATCTAATTGGTTGATTGGAATGTTGTTCCAGGATCAACAAAGATGAGGGGGGTGAATTTTTTTAAATAACTAATTCGTTTACATTATATAAAGCCTTACATTTCTGCATAATTAAGGGTGTGGCCACTTTGATATATATATATATTGCTTCTATGTTATGAAGATATGTTAGTTGATTATGCTACAAATATTATTAGCAACCTATTGTAATTTATCGGCCCTCTTGGATCATACCTCCAAAATGAAAAAAATATGAGTGCAATGTAAGCAAAAACAAGCAGGTATGTGTTCTTCTATTGTTATTATTTGAGAATAAATGTAAAAAATTATTTTGAAAAAAAAATTGCCCCCCCCCCCCATTTTGTTCTGTAACTGTGGCCATTCCCTTAAAAGCGTAGGTTAAATGTCTTTCATCAGAGCTGAGTAGTGATGGCAAATGTGGGTGGAGGACTTAAATAACTCTTCAACTTGCTACATCTCGCCTACACGTATTCAGGCCTGTTTTGACTTTGACTTTGTATCTGCCACCATAATCATTAACCTGTCAACACCTCTTTCAATTTTGATGTTTACCCGTGTCTAACAATTTGTAGAATAAGCCTCTCTGCTTAGGAATATCAAAGGTGGTTCCTCATCAAAGTTGCACTCACCCTATCATGCCTCTCCCACACTATTCATACAACTTTAGAGCTCTTAATGGGGACCTAACAGCCCATAGTCACTCTGTCCACATGTCAGTGTTCCTACTGTGCCATTACAGAGTCTTCGATGCTGCATTTAATCTTAGAATACAGGAACCAAAAAACCTACACAAATGCATAAAGAGGGTCAAAATGGCCCGTATTGGAAATTAATAGTTAAATAGGTCCTGTTAATAAAATAGGTGTCCTGTTAATTAAATAATTAAAGTCGATAGGAAGTGGAAGTTTCGGTTGTCTTGTTATCCCTATTGTAATTTATATCTGTGTGATCCGGCTCTCAAACAAGGACTGGACTTGATTTTGTCCTTTGGGAATTTATTGGATGTTGTGTTTGCTATTCCTGTGATCTCATGTGAGTTACAGGTTGTCCTGCCCATCACACCAGTAAACACATCATCAGAGAGGAGAAGAGATGTCACTGCAAGAGGGAGGGGACGTTATTTTGATTAAATATTACAAGGGCACTTGCATTTTAATTAAATAATGATGTGAACAGATAAATACTTATTTATTTTGTATACAACCCCACATCAGAAAAAGTTGGGACAGTATGGAAAACGCAAATAAAAAAAATAGAAGTGATTTCTAAATTTACTTTGACTTGTATTTCATTGCAGACAATATGAACACAAAATATTTCATGTTTTGTCTGGTCAACTTCATGTCATTTGTAAATATGCATCCTTTCCTGTCATTCAGACCTGCAACACATTTCAAAAAAAGTTGGGACAGTAAAGCATTTACCACTTTGTAATGTTGCCATTCCTTTTCATAACACTTAAAAGACGTTTTAGGGACTGAAGACACCAAGTGATGAAGTTTTTCAGGTGTAATTTTGTCCCATTCTTCCTGCAAACAAGTCTTAAGGTGGGCAACAGTACAGGGTCTTCGTTGTCGCATTTTGCGCTTTAAAATGCGCCACACATTCTCTATTGGAGACAGGTCGGGACTGCAGGCAGGCCAGTCAAGTACCCGTACCTTCTTCCTCCGCAGCCAGGACTTTGTAATGTGTGCAGAATGTGGTTTTGCATTGTCTTGTTGAAATATGCATGGACGTCCCTGGAAAAGATGTCTTCTTGAAGGCAGCATATTATGCTCCAAAATCTCTATGTACTTTTCAGCATTAATGGTGCCTTCACAGAAGTGCAAGTTACCTTTGCCAAGGGCACTGACACAACCCCATACCATGACAGACCCTGGCTTTTGGACTACAGTCTGGATGATCCTTTTCTTCTTTGTTCCGGAGCACACGGCGTCCATTCCTCCCAAAAAATACCTCAAATACTGATTTATCTGACCACAGTACACGTTTCCACTGTGTGATGGTCCATCCCAGATGCCTCCGAGCCCAGAGAAGTCGACGGCGCTTCTGGACACTGTTAACATAGGGCTTCCTTTTGGCACAGAACAGTTTTAACTGGCATTTGTGGATGTAACTACGTATTGTGGTACTTGACAAAGGTTTGCCAAAGTAGTCCTGAGCCCATGTGGTGATATCGCTTATAGATGAATGACGATTCTTGATGCAGTGCCGCCTGAGGGATCGGAGATCACGGTTGTTCAGCTTAGGCTTGCGCCCTTGTCCTTTACGCACTGAAATTCCTCCAGATTCCTTGAATCTTTTAATTATGTTATGCACTGTTGAATGTGAAATATCCAAATCTCTTCCTATCTTTCTTTGAGGAACATTGTTTTTAAACATTTCAATAATTTTCTCACGTATTTGTTGGCAAACTGGCAATCCTCTGCCCATCTTTGCTCCTAAAGGATTAGACCTTTCTTGGATGCTGCTTTTGTACCAAATCATAATTACAATCACCTGTTGACATCACCTGTTTCAAATCACATCATTATTTAACCATTTTACCTCATTACTAGCCCTAAATTGCTCCTGTCCCAACTTTTTTTTAAATGTGTGGCAGGTCTGAATGACAGGAAAGGATGCATATTTACAAATGACATGAAGTTGACCAGACAAAACATGAAATATTTTGTGTTCATATTGTCTGCAATGAAATACAAGTCAAAGTAAATTTAGAAATCCATTCTTTTTTTTTATTTGCGTTTTCCATACTGTCACAACTTTTTCTGATTTGGGGTTGTATAATAAATACTGCAATATTCCGTTAAAAAATATTCCATTGATTTCATGGTGACCTGTATGTAATGTAAAACGATTCATGCTCTGTGGATGTCCTCAGATCAAAAGTCTAAAAAAGTACAGAGAAATTACGCTTGTTAAAAATGTGTTCTATATCAAAATTTTACTCAATTAAAAGTGGTATACTTTCGTTTAAAGTAAAAAAAAATTGCGTTTCGGATGCAGCAACTGATATTTTCTTATTTAAAAATGTTAACAAATTGTATAATGTAACTAAACACGTCTCAATGTCTTGAATACGCAACTCTTTAGAGAGCAGATAATATGGTATATAGATATATTTATAAACAGTGTTGGGGGTAACGCATTACAAGTAACTTGAGTTACATAATCAGATTACTTTTTCAAGTAACCAGTCAAGAATTACTTTTCAAATTAACAACAAAATATCGGAGGTACTTTTTCACATTTATTTGACTGACAGCTCTCCTGTCCCCATGTTGAGAAAAATCGAGAGTAAGTGCAGAGGCGTTATGTGTAAACATGATGGTTCTAGACTAAATGTGAGTATTTATTTATCTCATTTGCACAATAAAGATTTAGTACTCCTCAAAATGATTAAAATCAGTCAAATGCTAAATCAGAATACTATACTACAATGCTCCAATAATTAAATGTTAAATAAAACAAATATGTTTATGCATTTAATCTACCTTTATTGACCAATGTCTTGCTGCTGAGCTTTGATAATTCAGTTAAACCATGAGCAAAAATTACTAGATGTTTGGTTTTTATTGGTAAAACTTTTTTCTCCTGTGTCCTATTCTTCCATTATCCAGAAGGGCAGCACAGCAGAGCAGAGCTGCATGTGGCCTCTACTGTTCATGCGTGAATTAGTATTTTTACCTCAGCCCGGGGCATATTATTAAAATGTTGGTATGAAGAGGTCTTTACCTTTGCACAAAAATATAACTTTTTTGTTATAAAAAATAAAACAAAAACAAGCCCAGCCCAGGTGAGAGAAAGTAACGCAAAAGTAACGTAACACATTACTTTTCTTAAAAAGTAACAAAGTAACTCAATTAGCTACTTTTTAAAGTAGTAACGCAATATTGTAATATATTACTTTTCAAAGAAACTTTCCCCAACACTGTTTATAAACAGTATGAATTGAATAAATTATTTTATATATTTATTTTTTAATAAAGAAATGAAAATGAAAGTGTGAAGAAAGGAATAAAGGTGTTATTTTTATTTGTAATTAAGTAAAAGTAGGCCTACACTATTTAGTACATAAGTCAATTCTGTCCTACTTCTTCATGCCTCTCTTCAACACCAATGCATTTACATCCACAAACATTCACACATACTGTAAGATCTTTGACCACCAAGCAACATTTTCACACAAAATACATTTTGCTCAAAAGACTGTTATGAGCTTGTACACAATTTGGCATTCACATATAGTTGAAACAACATCATGTTTGCATTAATAATTTGACACTTACCATAGACCAGCATGCAGTTTATAATGAGCAAAGAAGCAATTAGAGACTTCCTCCCCATTCCACATTTACAGAATAAGAATACTCTCTCTAAAATTAGTCTGAAAGCGCTCTCTACTCAATATTCATAAAACATCACTGATACATGAGTTTCATTGTGAGGGATGTTGCTCCATCACTTTTGATGGACGCCCAGGTATAATGCCTGAAAGTGCACCCTGTTCTGCAGAATGTCATATTCATCATTGATTGGTACACAGGCGGGGAGAACAAACATATCAATCACACTCTGACAGGAAAGCCTGTTCTGCCTGTCTTTTTACTCATGATGTAACATTTCCTGGTTAGTGATTGTTCTCTACTCTATTCAACAAAAGCCAGTCCCTCTATTTTTCCATCAGTGTAATTATCCTTGGAGGCTGAACATTTGATTGAACATTTGGCCTGTCCTTGAAATAATCACAAAGATCTGAAAAAGTGGTTGATATAATTTTCTCAGGCAGTTTTGTTTTTGGTTCAGTATCATCCCTAAGGTTCTTTAATGTGTCTAGTTTCAGGGTCCATGTTATTATTAGGGCTGTGCGATATTGAAGAAAAATGCGATATGCAATACCTTGTTAAATAATTCAATATTCGCTATGCGATACGATATTGCTTTAAGTGTGTTTAATTATACCATTTATGTGTTTCACATTCTTTTTGGGAAAATAAAGCGTCGCTACAACTTCTGAAAGTGACCAGCAGTGTTTTAGCAAAAATGTATGTCACAAATCTGACCATATAATTTAAACATCAATGTAAACCAACAAAAAATGTAATGGCAATATTTAAACACCAAAAACTATTTGCTTGACTTGGTATTATATAGTTATATCAACCTAAATCTTAAAATCCAGGTAAACAAAGACACCTGCACTAGGGGTGAATGATTATTTTTGTCATTTTAATTTATCTTTATTATTAAAAATAAGAACTAAAAATGGTAGTCTTCACATGAATTAAATATACACTTGAGAAATAATAAAGCTACAAAGGTTATTCAGTGATTTTCTCTTGTTCTTTTGTTGTTTGACAGGCAGGTTTACTGTATTAGCAGGTTTACTGTATTAGCAGGTTTACTGTATTAGCAGGCTGTCACTGTGGGATTACACATTTAAGAATATGTTTGAAATAAATTGTGGTACAGTTTAAGGTAAAGATTGACTACATTCTAACATGATCAAGTTAATCAGCCCATGGGTTGGAGACATTAGTCTTTTGTCTTTATGCACTTCTTGAATATTTACCATGACAAGTTTAGCAATACTACCTGAGTGATTGGATTAGCATCTATGCATTTGAATGACACTGTTATGCTGATTGAATTAGGACTGATGAGACAGGAATGTTTGGGGTGTGTCCCTATTTCCTATACAACATTTGCATTGTATTGTTCAGAGTGTCTCCTCCCCTGCTGTATAATCCCTCCCCCTGAAATGTAGATAAGTTACAGTGTTCTGTACTGTTAAGTTAGACTTGTTGGATGACCTCAGCCTAAGAACAGCACGCTTCTCAATAAAGAGTAACGTCTGCTTTAAGGATATCCCAATGTCTCCTGGTCTCTTCTTCAAACGAGGAAAAGGAAGTTCACAACACACTTTAAGACGTAATGCACGGATCCTATTGACACAAATTCAGTTTCTTTCCCCAACTGATATCGTTCACTTAAAGCTTAACCGACTGTGTTTACATGAATACTCATCAAGAGGAAAGTCAAAGGTGTATTTGACAGTGTATTTGTGTATTTGACAGTTTGAGTGTGTAACAAGACACGAAACAGAACTGAAGGGATTACACGCTTTCAGAGAGGCGGCTTGTGCGCACGTTTCGGTGTGTGTGTCAGACAGTAGACAGTGCGAGACTGCAAGGAGTTTTTCGCAAGTAACTCTTTTTAACGTCAAGCATGTCACATAAGTCTATTCTCTGTTATATGCGTTGACCTAAACTTAGGTTTATTTGACCTAAACATAACTTTTCACAATGTTGAAGTAGCCTATTAAAATCATTCAGATATTGCGTGCCATTGTGGTATGTTGTCACAGGGTGTTTTGGTGTTGGTTCATGTTCATTGTTCTTGGTTATGTTTTAGTTTATCATGTTCCTGTTATGTTTGAGTGTCATGTTTCTAAGTTAGTTTTGTCATGTGATTCCCATGCCCTCATGTGATCTTGTCTTGTCCTGTCATTGGTTAATTGTTTAATCACGGTTCACAGGTGTCACTTGTCTTGTCATTAGTCTCAGTGTATTTAAGCCCTCATGTTTGCCGTGTGTCCTTGTCTGTTATTAACGTTGTAACCCGCTGTCGGTGAGTTCTGTTAGTTAAAGCTCTTTATAGTTTGTTTTTTCCAAGTCCTTGTTTTATGTTTTTGTTTGGAATAAAGCTGCATTTGGGTCCAACAACTTGCCTCCAGTGGAATATCGTTACATATGTACATCTGCGATAATTTCAATATATTTTGCAGGCCTAGTTATTATTATTAAAATTATATATTTTTTACTCGTTTTTTGTGTAAAATGTTTCTGTATTTGATTCAGACTTGATTACCACTGACATAAATTAAAACTGTTGTTCAATCCGTTTAATCATAAGCATAACAAACTAATTTATGAAGTTCATTGGTTAAAATGAAATGTTATTTACAGAAAATGTCAAGGACTGCTTTAGGTTATAATTCTTAAGCTTTTTTGATAACTTTTTAATAAAGAATTGTTTTTAGAGCAGTAATTAATTGCATAATTCTATGACTTTACTTTAAGTTCATTTTATGAAGTATTCTTAAGTAATGTTGAAATATTTTTTAGTATACTTTATTTAATAAATACACTATTAAAAAAAATAGCTTGTTGGTCTAACTCAGGGGTAGGCAAGTTCAGTCCTAGAGAGCCGCTGTCCTGCAGAGTTTAGCTCCAACCCTAATTAAACACACCTGAACCAGCTCATCAGTGTCTTCAGGATTACTAAAGCTACAGGCAGGTGAGGGTTTTTCAGGGTTGGAGTCAAACTCTGCAGGACAGCGGCTCTCTGGGACCGAACTTGCCTACCCCTGGTCTAACTTAATACAATTATGACAGCGAATTTCACACAGTTGAAGATTTACTTGAACTTAAACTGGGTTAATTTCACTGATGAGTAAAAATCATCCTAAGTGAATGAGATCACACCAGTTTAATTTGATGTATTCTGTGAATGTTTCCTGAACATAATTCACTCTTGATATCTTGTGGTTAGGTTGTGGGTAGCTGTCGTTTACACATACATGTTCCATGATCGTTTGATTGAGAGGGTTAGAACTGATGATAATATGACTGTGTAAATTATGTGCTGACCCTCAAAACTAAATTATTTAATTTATTTCTATAAAAACTAATAGCCAACACAACACTTGTTCATACGCCAAGTGTAACATATGTAGCATTCAAGTAAGGATCAAGTAATAATAAACTTCATCACTGACGTTAGCACAGCATTATTTCATGTAGACACCCACAGCCTAACCACAATGTCTACACTTCACAATAATGGTAACCTCAAAAATTGTCATAACATAAACTCTTTTAAATGTCAAATATAACTGAACATCAAACATTAATTGGTCTTTCCCTTTACTAAAAAAAGACATTAAACAGCACTTAATTTCAGAATTTACACTCCTGGGCCCGTATTTATCAAGCTTCTCAAAGTGCCATTTTTGTCTTAAGTGCTGAGAATTCATGCAATGTACTCCTACTTTCAAATTTAAGTATAAAAGCAAGTTATATTTCTTAAAGCTAAGAATCACTCTTACTCTCCCAGTTATTTAAGACAGCTCGAGAGGTCTCTCAAGTGGTTAGGAGTTGCCAGTAGGGGCTTGTGATGGCACTGAGGAGATAGAGACGTGTGCAAATCTTTTTAGAAGAGGAAGAATTTATTTTTTAATGTTTTGACAATGAGCAGTTAATCAAACGGTATCGTTTGGACAGAGCAGGCATCATCTTTGTCAGTGCTGGATAATGTTGGGCTGAACTTGCCTTTTATAACATGTTTCCTCTGTTCAACTAATTCAGCAAGCAATTCCTCCCGCCAATTCGGTTTTCTTTTGGAATCCATGGTGGCTGATTATATGATAAAATCTAGACAATAGGCAGGTCAGTTAACAGCACACCAGTTCAAAAAAAATGTATTAAGACATGGTGGAAAACGTGTTTATCTTTCATTTCAAATGTCTATAGTATAATGTATTGTCCTGAAAGTTATTTATTGTCAAATGTGTGTTGAATGTATACTCCTCTTAAGAATTTCACCATTAAATGTGAATTTATCTGAGAATATTCTTAAAAGGACTTCTATTCAGTGATTGGTTCATGCCTATGACATCATCCAAAATCCCGTTTGTGGCACAGCACAGTGTTGTGAATCAACTCTAAGACCGACACTTAAGATTTAGTCCTACACTTCACTTAAAGTATGATTGAGATGCTTGATAACTTTTGAGCACAGCTTTGAGCCAATGATCATTTTACTCTTAAGTCAATTCTTAGCAGTGTTCTTGTGAGTAATTCTCAGATGCTTGATAAATACGGGCCCTGATCCATCCCTATGCAAAGCATGCTTGGAACTAGAAATCCACAGCCCAGTTTCAGTCAGTACAGCATAAATTAATCATGTAGTCCCAACACAAATTGTTTATGTTTTTGAGTGCATTGAGCAATTGAGTGTAAATGACAATTAAGTAAAAAAAAACTAAAGATTTGTGTTTGAGCAAACAGCTAGAATCATTTTTTGAGTACTAATTTCAATGTACTAGTAGTGAACATGTAAGTACACTATTCCAATACTGCTTGGGGATAAATTGGCCCACTTTTTAGTGCATAAAAGTATATTTTTAAGTGTGCTATAAGTGTAACAGTAGTAAACTTTAAATGCACAACAAGTTCACAACTACATGTTTCATTTATACTGGATCTGCTCTACAAGTGAACTTATAAGTATACTAGTTTACCGTTTTAATACGTGTAGTATTTTATTAGAAGTTTTATACTATAAGTTGTAAGTTCCCTTTCGAAAGGGAACTCGCGCTGCGTCAGCTGACGCTACGGGGTTCCCCGTAGCGTCAGCTGACGCAGCGTCTCGTTCCCTGTTCTCAGGGAACATAGGTTACATACGTAACCAGAGACGTTCCCTGTTCTCAGGGAACATAGGTTACATACGTAACCAGAGACGTTTTCTTTAAATGTTTTTTATACATTTATTTAAATATACACTATATTGCCAAAAGTATTAGGACACCCCACCAAATAATTGAATTCAGGTGTTACAATCACTTCCATGGCCACAGATGTATAAAATCAATCACCTAAGCATGCAGACGCTTCTACAAACATTTGTGAAAGAATAGGTTGCTCTCAGGAGCTCACGGTGTGTGGTACTGTGACAGGTTGCCACCTGCAATAAGACCATTTGTGAAATTTCCTCACTATTAAAAATTCCACGGTCAACTGTTAGTGGTATTATAACAAAGTGGAAGCAATTGGGAACAACAGCAACTCAGCCACAAAGTGGTAGGCCACGTAAAATCACAGAGCGGGGTCAGCGAATACTGAGCAATGCAATGCAAAGTGTCGGGTGCAGTGCTGTAAATCACGCCATCACTGGACTCTAGAGCAGTGGAGATGTGTTCTCTAGAGTGACGGATCGCGCATCTCTGTCTGGTAATCTGATTGATGTGTCTGGGTTTGGCAGTTGCCAGGAAAACGGTACTTGTCTGACTGCATTGTGCCAAGTGTAAATTTTGGGCTTGGCCCCTTAGTTACAGTGAAAGGAACTCTTAATGCTTCAGCATACAAAGACATTTTGGACAATTTCATGCTCCCACATTTTTGGGAACAGTTTGGGGATGGCTCTCCAACATGACTGTGCACCAGTGCACAAAGCAAGGTACATAAAGACATGGATGAGCGAGTTTTGTGGGGATGAACTTGACTGGCCTGCACAGAGTCCTGACCTCAACCCGATAGAACACCTCTGGGAGGAATTAGAGTGCAGGCCTTCTCGTCCAACATCAGTGCCTGACCTCACAAATGCGCCTCTAGAAGAATGGTCAACAAATCCCATAAACACACTCCTAAACCTTGTGGAAAGCCTTCCCAGAAAAGTTGAAGCTGTTATGCAGGGGTGGGCCAACTCCATATTAAACCCTACGGATTAAGAATGGGATGTCATTAAAGTGCATGTAAAGGTAGGTGTCCCAAAACATTTGGCAATATAGTGTACTGTACTTTAACTCTTTTCATTTTAAAAACATTTTATTCTAGCTTCATGCATCCCTTTTTATCAACACTTGAATGTGAGTAAGTTGAATAAAAAAGCAACATTTTAAGCAAAAACTTTTTTTGTCAAAAACTATGTCCAGATTGGATTCAGAACGATGATGAAAACACAGATGCATTAGATCCCTTCATCACTGAAAAAAACCCCTAATTTTATGGAAAATATCTCTATATTCTATTTTAAATTATGTTTAAAAATATGTAAAATTACAAACAATATCTGTAAATTAACAACTTGACTGTTATTTTAAGGATTATATAATTAATGACAAATTACAGCAATTCTCTTTTTTATACAGGGAAATTACTTTATTATTTATACAGTATTTTTCTGTTTTCTTAAATTACATACAAATGTATGTAAAATTACAGAAATAATCTGTAATTAAATATGTAGCTCATTATATTAAAAAATGTTGTCCATACTAACAATTTAACATTATTCTTTGTAATTTTAAAGTAAATCTTATCAGTTGTATGTTTACACTGAAAAAAAAAAATATATTTTTAAAAATGGTCAAATGACTGGCAACTACGGCTGCCAAACAAAAACCATAATTTCAAAGTAAAATATCTTCATTCAAATAAAGTGCAAAAACAATCATTTTACAGAAATTTTCATTAAAAGTTTTAGAGAAAAATACTGTTTTTTTTACAGGTTTTTCCTTATTTAAATTAAGATATTTTTCTTTAATTGTATGGTTTTTGTTTGGCAGCTGCTGATGCCAGTCATTTGACTTTTTTTACATTCAAACTCTGTAATTCTGGATACAAATAGGTTTTTAAAGAGTACAAAGCTGCCCTGCTCTCCAGGTTGAAACTTTCAGGCCTCTGCCCACACCAGTTTATCCAAATTGCTTTACAAAGTAAATTGTGAATAGAGATGAGAAAAGCACACATATTCTTTACAAGCTCATACTCCCCAAAAAACACCCCTAAACTTCCACAAAGACACTAATGGCATACAGCCATTTTATAGTATTGGTTGCTATTTTATCTGATAAGAATGTGCATTTGTGTAAAAGAACCCTATACTGAGATTGAAACTAAAAAAAATCAGAACATATAAAAAATGATCTGAAAGGACTGAAGTGCATCCCAGCATGCAATGTGTGGAAAACACATGTTCAAATGGAAAGTATAGAATCCTCAATTGTCAAATGTGCATTTCTGTGTTATGGAAACACCTTGCTGTGAGGTGATAGTATTAACCACTGGGCCATCATGCTGCTTCAAGCCCTTCAGGGTTGAAATGAATGACAGAAAAGGCCACAGTTGTGTGCACAGCTGCATTTAGGCACAATAGTGGTTTTAAAGGAAAGGCAAGGGATTTTTAAAAGGTTCATTATTGGTCATGTGAATGTAACCCACAAGTATAGCCAAACATGTACACACAGTGGCCCTCATTTATCAATCTTGCGTAGAAACGGGCGTATATGTTGGCGTAAGATGATGCTTACACTCCTCTCACCGCCTGATTTATGAAGCTGTGCGCACCTCTGAAATCCAGGCGTACCCAAAACCTGCCCTTGATAAATGCCGCGGCTGAAAACGATCGTCATTAGAATAACACGCCCCTATATATTCAAGTCTCTGCCTCCCCCACGCCCTCATTTTACGCCATGGACACACGGAAGACGGCAAAGAAGCAAAACTTCTCCGACGTGGAGATCCAGACCATCACCAGGGAAGTGGAAAAAAACCTAAATTGTTTTATTTAGGAGTTTAAAGAGTGGGATTAAAGGCGCCCACAAAAAGGTGTATGGTGGAAATCCAGTTTAAATAGCTGTTTGGATGAGAAATTACCTATCACAATTCATTATTTTACAGCACGTGTTTTGAAATAATTAGCATTTAATTTCGTATCACGTCACATGTATTGGGGTGTACAATAGTGATGATGATGTGATGTGAGATGATGAGTACCATTCATTCACATTAATAATTGCATGACAATTTGTAAGATTCTTCTTCTTATTATTATGATTTGTATTATTAATGACGCTTATTGTTATTTAGAAGAAGAATGTCGTTATTATTATTATTTATTTTATTATTATTTAAAAGAAGAAGAATGTCATTTTTATTATTTTGTCAGTCTGAATTATTTTCAGTCCCAGTCCGTGTGCAGCTGCCGGGCCTAACCTTGAACCGTCAGGTAAAGCGCACAGGCTCGCAACTGGAGGAATACATATGCCTACAAATCAAATGCTTTGGTAAAGTCACACAAATTAAACATTGAAGTCCATGTTGCACAAAAATAAAGTTTATAATTACTCCCTATTCGAACGGGATTATATGTGGGGACCTCTAGTGATTTGTAATAATTGCAGAGAATGTCTGTGATCTTAATCCCGTGTGAATCGGCCATGTCTGTAATATGTAAAGTAAAAATTCCCCCGCAAATGACCTCCCATATTTCGCCAAACACAGAGGTCCTGTGATAACATTAGTCCGGTGCGAATCGGCATCTCTGTGATTTGGCCGGGATTAGGAGGATCGGATATAATTTTTGCAAGGTTTGTGTGTCCTGTGCGCATTTCTATCTTTATCTTTCACGATGAATGGAGCTCGGCTGCATATAATGCGCACCGTTATGAAGTCCTGTGCGGCCGCGCGGATACTTTCACTTTAGAATGATCACCAATTTGGGAGTAAATTGCTTGAATGGTGTGTTTAATATTATTCTTAATGAAAAACACAAAAACAGAACAGTACAATGACAACTCGCTAAAATGGGCACTTTTACATTTAGCTTTGAAACTGAATCTTCCGTTGTATATTATTATTGCAGTTACGTTTATAATTCTCTAACTGAACGAAATTATTTGTATTACTATAAAACAATCAAAAACATATTCAACATTCATACAGCTATATCTATAAGGAAAAAAACATTTTCAGGTATTTACATCATATCCGGGAGATAAGTCAGTAAATTCGAGAAAATTCACAGTTTATCCCGTGCGAATGCGCCACGCAAAATTCAGATGTGGGGGAGTAATTTCTAAATCACACGAGGTCCCCAGATAAAAGCCTATTATCCCGTGCGAATAGGGCTTTAGTTGTTGTTGTTGTTGTTTGGTTTTTTTTCACAGTGGGTCATAATATAGCATATCCTTGTCAGTGCGTTTTGTGGTGTTAGGAATTGTTTTTCTGCGCATTTTCGCACTAACTCAAAACGTGCATACACCACCTCCTGAGCTGGCGTAGGATTTGAGCGTGCCGTACGCCAACATCCATATTGATAAATCTCAAAGTCACCGTGGTTTTGGGTGTACGCCAGGTGTACGCTTGAAATTTGGTGTACGCACTTTTGATAAATGAGGGCCAGTATCTCTAAGTCTAACCACTTACCTAACCCTAAATTCATTCATGCTCCAGGGCAGGTTATGTTCCAGGGTTAGTTTGCTTTAGAGGTATTCAGATGTGTTTTATATAATTAATATAGTTATATTAATTAGTTAAAGTGATATAAAATATACAATATTGGAGAAGGCAAGGTCTTCATCAGCACCAGGCCCCAATAGAATCTCCTACACGCACTATAAGAACTGCCCCAAAGTACTATAGCTGCAATGGTACCTCATTAGAACTGCCTGGAAAAAGCAACTCACCCCGTCTGAGTGGCAAAGAGCTGTGGCGGTCTTCATCCCCAAGGAAGCAAACTCCAAAGACATCAGCCAGTCGTCTGGCTCGACCTTGCTAATGCGTATGGATCAGTCCCATACCAGCTGATAAACTACACCATGGAGTTCTCCCATATGCCCTCCTGCATAAAGAACATGGTTGCATCCTACTTCAATGACCTGCAGATGTGCTTTTCCCTCCAAGATTTCACCACCGGGTGGCAACAGTTGGAAGTCATGGAATCTCCATGGGTTGTGCCATCTCTCCCATACTGTTCTTGTTACCATCTGGGCAGAGACTACCCCCAATGAGGGCGTACATGGACGACGTTACCAGCCTACTTCAGACAGCAGCATTCACATCAAGACTGCTCTTGAAAGGATGGATGAGTTGATGTAGTGGGCACGAATGAAGATCAAGAGAGCCTGTCATCAAAATCACAGAGCCTGTCTCTCAGAAGAGGAGTCAGAAACGACAGTACCACTTTCGTCGTTGGGGGAGAGAAAATCCCACTCCTCTCTGGGAAACCCATTAAAAGCCTGGGGAGGCTTAGCTTATGGACAAACAGATGAGGAAGAACCGTGATGAAACAGCTCTAAGAAGGCCTGGCAAAGATCGATCAAAGCCAAGGGAAGTACTGGGTATGGTGCTACCAATTTATACTCTACAGGAAGGTGATGTGGCCACAGAAAATGAGTGAGATCCCCTCATCCACCACAAGTAAGATGGATGGAAAAGCCAATGCATTCATCCGAAAGTGGTTGGGGTTGCCACGATGCCTCTCTGATACAGGCCTCTTTAAGGAACATCCTCCAGCTGCCGCTTCAATCCATCATTTTGGGCTACCAGCAGGAAAAGACCAGGCTTGTTCTCGAGTTGAGAGAGTCCGTTGACCAGGCTGTAAGTAACAAAAACCCCAAGGTTCTGACAGGCCGGAAGTGGAATGCCCAAACTGAGGTGGAATAAGCGTTAGTCGTCTGCAACATCAAGAGATTGTCTGCAGAGTCCAGGCAGGAAGAGCAGGGCTTGGGTGGGGAGAAACGCCACGGTTCTGGTCCAATGCCAACCACAAAGAAAGGAAGAAGATGGTGGTGGTGTAGGTGACAAGAATGGAGGAAGAGTGCTACAAGATCAAGGTCGTGTTGCAGGGGCGACAGGGAAGCTGGACAACCTGGGAGTTGTCAACCGAAACATCACCTGGGCAGACCTGTGGAAGAACCCACAGCAAGGCTCAGCTTCCTCATCTGCTCAACCTATGATACGATTCCCTCTCCTCTGAACCTTCACCAGTGGTTCGGGAGTGAGGAAGGCTGCACACTCTGCAATACCCCTAACACAAGCCTCCAGCACATATTGTCAGGCTGTAAGATCGCACTATCCCAGGGATGCTACAGATGGCGCCACGACCAGGTCCTGAGAAAGCTAGCCGAGGGGCGTCGACAGGGCAGCAAAGGGGTACCACCAGCAGAGAACCACAGCCACATCAGCTTTGTCACGGAAGATGGGGGGAGAAGAAACATCAGGCAAAGAGAAACACCTAGGCTGTTTTCCCCTGACAAGGAGTGGAACATGAGAGTCGACCTCGACAGGGAGCTCTGTTTCCCGGTCGAGATCACTGCTACATTTCTCCGCCCCGACATAGTGGTGTGGTCCACCAAGGCAAAATCTGTGCTCCTCTTGAGCTTACTATACCAGCGGAGTAGGGGAAGGAGGCTGCCAACAAACACAAGTACTCAGAGCTGGCTGCTGAGGGCCGGGAGGCTGGCTGGAAGACCACCATCTATTCAGTGGAGGTTGGATGCCGAGGTTACATGGGGCTGTCAAACACATGCCTTCTGAGGGACGCAGGAGTGACCGGAGGGAACCTAAAGAAGGCAACCAAAGAGCTCCCGGAGGAGGCAGAGAAGGGGAGGCTCTGGCTGAGGAGGAAAGACAAGAGCTGGGGAAAGAAAAACTAACCCCAACAACAGCTGCGGAGGATAACATCTATCAACTGCAGGGGGTGACAGGGAGACGTCACTGCTCCGCCACCAGGAGACATTCCAGGAATAAAGGAGCGAAACGTTGTTGAATGGTGGTTCCTGGCTGATGACCCTGCAGCTGACCCGTGGGCACCGGAGGAGGTGCTACCGGCAGCAATGCCTAGCAGGTATTCCATCTATCTGTACATTTCACATTAATTCTAAAGCACTATTATAACAAGACAATGTTTAAATGTTAATAAAATTAAAATATATTTATTATTTATTTTATTGTCATCTCACACATGGATATGCATTCAATTAATTAGCATCAAACAAACAATATAATCCTTATTCTCAGTGAATAAAGAATACTTATTAAAGGGGTGGTAAAACACATTCTTTTGAAGGCTTGATTGTGTTTGTGGGGTGCACTGTAACATGTGTTCATGATTCGTTTTAAAAAAAATAGCATTTTTTTTCATATATTTGACCTTTATTCTACACTGCTCTGTCCCTCCTTGTAAAACGGTCTGATGCTTTCCGGGTTGTATGAAGCCAGTCCCTCAAAAATACGCAATGGGCTCAGATTGGTTAGCTGGCCCAGTGTGTTGTGATTCGCTAACCGCAGTGCACATTTGTCGGAAACGCCACGCCCCTTACCTTTACCGGTAGACTGTGCTTTGGTCAGTATTAGAAACGATGGCGTCAATAAAACGATACCAATCTGAGCCCGAATCAGACCCAGAACATTTTAGTGAAGATGATCGAGCAGAACCTGTTCAGTCCTCAAGAGTAAAGACTGCGGGTCTATAGTGATCGCTGCTGAATGGCACTTTTGTATTTTTAGAACGATTATAGCCAAATATCTGTGGCAAGAACTATTAACCCAAAACGAACACTAAACACTGGCTTTACCAGTAGCCAAATCAAACACAGAACCATGTTTAGCATGCCTGTAGATAAATAATACATAAAAGCTCTAATCAAAGAATCATTTACACTAATGCCAAGTTCGCTGTTGAGATTTTAACGTTAGTGTTTGTAACGTTAGTTGTTCGTCGGATAATGTGAAGTATGAATGATCATTTAACAGACTAGTTTGCAGAACAGCGTTGTCATCTGTTTACTTCCTTGCTACAACGTACAATTAACCTATTACAGGAAACACATCGATGAAAAATAAATCAGACTTACAGGTTGTGGCCCGTTAACAGCTTCTGTTTGTAAATCCAGCTTTCAGGACAAGCCGAGGCGCAAATCCGGCATTGAACTCGCGAAGATTGTGGATGTTTTCCTCCGTGAAATGTGCAGCGGGAGGCATTCAGTGCATTCACACTGAACCGCTCATGAATTGCAACGGACGAATATTGTCCATTATGTCACATTTTCCAGTCTTCTCCTCCGACCCTGTCTGTCTCGTGCTTTATGATGGGCAGCATATATCTGAGACCTGTTCCCCTCTGTCTCAAACACATGCATATAACATGCTGAATGTTAAATGCCCATCCCCAGACCTGCAATCCGGATGAAAATAACAGTGTTTCGTCGGCATTGCAGCAACACCACTCCTGCCTGTAGCCTACCACTATACCACAACAACAGCGATACAAAATGGCCTCACCCCCCCTTATTTAATATTCACGGAGGAGGTGTTTATGTAAATATTGAGCCTGGTGATGTCACCAACCCTGGAGGAATGTCTGTAGTCGCCTGCTGGCCGTTTGCTGTAGTCCTTAGAAATGGATTTCTTTAAAAGCAAATATCTCCCTTTGCTTTAAACTTTGAACGTTGTAACTTTGCAGATGTTGTTTATGCTCAAGCAGCAACATTACACGCTAGCTAAAGTTAGAATAGTGAAATCGTGGTTTATCACCCCTTTAAACAAAAAGGTCGAAAAAATTATTGCACAACCACCAAATAGGTACCAATGTGCACTAAACGGGTTATCTAAATCGCAATTAAACAAAAATAGAAGGAGGAAAAAGAATGGCGTGCTCTTAGCGTCTGTTTCCATGGTGAATCATCGAATCGTCGCTCTGTTGAGAATGTTCTGTGTGTTAACTGTTAACATACTCTGTGTTGTCTCAACTTACTCTCAGACTCGATTTTGGAACCCGCATACCTTGAGTAAGCAAGGTTTTTGTTCACGTGCCTGGAGCTGCTGAAGTGACAGTAAAACAGGACTTGGTGGCGCTCAAGAACAAAACGGTCTTGCCGAGCACAGACTGATACGACGAAAGAAGAAGATGAGCTGCTAATGCTGCTTGCCAGTTAGCAAAAAGTGTGTGAATGGTTTTGGCCATAGACATAATATGTCTATGGTTTTGGCAAGCATGTAAATACTGTCTCGCTTCTTCTTCTGTGTGACAAGCGAGTGTCAGAAGTGTTAAGTGACGCAGCACCACCTTGTGTAGTGGGAGCGCTATCTACTGAATTTGCACATTCACTCGGCGCATCGCCAGTGAAAATCGCTTGGGTGTGAACACTCGAGACATGGCAGAAACGTCATGAAAAATGCTGGCGATAAGCGCGCTATATTTGTCCCGGTGTGTACAGGCCTTTATTTTTGTAATTTTTTTTAATTAATTTATTTATTTGAAAAAAAAATAAAAGGGACAATACATATTAATGAACATTTTCGCAAATGTAAATATGTCAGATTATAGCCTTAGGCTAATTTCCATCTGCAGACCCCCGCAGGTTGGTGTTACACACAAGTTAATAAATACATACAGATACACTATAAACAGACTATATACACAAGGACAAGAACAGTGATCACATCATGTTAAAACAAACACTAGGTGCTTTTACATGGAGCACTGTAATCGGTTTAAAAGTCCAATCCGAATAAAAATACTCCATATAAACACCTCAATCGGAATAAAAAGGGCCAAACCGAATGAAATTGTAATCGGTTTGAGAGGGGTGGGATAAACCTTTTCATGAACCGATCAAACGAAAAATTCCACCATGTAAACGATCTGATCCGATTACTTTGAGTGCACGTCTTTCTGTGACGTGATATACAGCGCGCACCTCCTCAACTGAAGAGCGCGCGCCGCGCTCACACCAGTCTAATGTTGACAAGAAAGGAAAGTTCATTTTTCTGAGGTATTAAACTTTTTATTTCGTAACATGTTATGAACATGATGTTGGAATAATGACACAGACATAGCCTGGCTACAGCATCTCATCTTGACAGCGTTTGTCCGAGGCTTCAACTGGGCCTGACAGAATACATTTTTTTTCTGAGGTGATTCTTACACTTTACGACAAATAATAAATAGCTTTTATAAAACTCTACAAGTCCTGGTGGCCGTTGAGAGCTGCCATTTCAACGGGGAACATTCAAGCTGCTCTCTGTTTCTCGTTAGTTAAGTTAGCTATAAAAAAAAAATTGAATCAACAACTGCTTCAAATTGGTTAAGTAGCATTACCCACAGTCAACTTTAATTACTTTTGTTAATATTTATACCTTTGTGATTATGGTATCTTTCCTTAATCATCTGAAATCTATATGTTTAGTACTACTAGTAATGATGCTGAGCACGTCTTTAATGCTTCATTCATGTTTCACCGTATATCCTATGTTTTTATTAATAATTTGAGTGCATTTTATTGTTAATTTTGTGTTTTTCAAAATAAATGAATTGAATTAATTTTTGATTCCGCATTCATCATTCACAGCTGTTGAAATAGCCATTGTATAGGACATTAATTAGGTTAAACTACTGCATGTCCGCCCACAGAAAAATAAATAAATATAAAAATTACCAACACAGAACTATTGATCCACGATACGTAACGAATCTGAGGCGGCAGACAAACTGTGTGCGCATGTCACAAAATGATTCCTACAGAAAGTCAGCACATGTAAACACCAGATCGGTTTAGATAACGTCTCATGTAAACAGTCCACCGAATCTTTCAATCAGAATGATTTTAATCGGAATGACAAAAAAGTGCGCATGTAAACGTGGCTACTAACAACAAGAGTGGACAACAAAGGACATATAGAAAACAGGAAAGCATCGACTGTATTGCACAAACCACAATTCTGCACATGTCCTGACATTACACTGACCCGCATGACCCCTATTGCACAACCCATGTTATACTGACTCTTACTGCACAATCCGTATTACACTGATAATCGTATCCCTTTTTATAATGCACTTATTTTACGTCTGGTAATGATTGACTAACCATGATCGCATATTTGTGTGTCTCTCAGCCACACTTTTAAATGACTCCTAAAGGTAGGAAGACTTGTGCTTTCCCTCATTGACAGTGGAATACTATTCCAGAAACTCACTCCCTGATATGACAGGACATTCTGTGAAAAGGCGGTCCGCCTAAATGCCAAGTCACAATCACCTCTCACAGTGGCTCTAGTCACTCGAGACCCGGAAACAGTGCTAGACTTTTGTTTAAGAAAATCACTCAATGGTGGAGGCGCCAGACCATGTATAACCTTATATATTAGACAGGCTGATTTAAATAATTTGAAATTAGCAAAATTTAAAAACTTATATTTATCTCAAATTTGACAATGGTGATATAACGAAGGTTTCTTGTCTAATATTTTCAGTGCTCTTTTGTAGCATACTTCGATTGGCCCAATAGCAGCATGACTCGTATAGGACCAACTTGTGATACAGTACTCAATATGAGCCAGTATCATAGAGTGCAGGAATGTAATCGCTGCTGTATCTGTTAATGATGTACGAATATGTCTAAAGTTCCGTATATTAACATTTACAGTTTTCACTACTTTTTTTTTTCTTTGTTTTTTAAAGGATAATTTCGAGTCTATTAGCACTCCCAAATACTTAAATTCCTCAACATCAATTAATTCTTGTCCACCCAAGCGAACTTTTACTGTGGCCACGGTTGTTTTAGGTTTACTAAAAAACATTGACACGGTCTTTTTAACATTAAAGCACAGGCATGAATCGTTCAGCCATTTTTGTAAGTCATTTAAG
This sequence comes from Gobio gobio, assembly GCF_949357685.1. Classification (NCBI taxonomy): domain Eukaryota; kingdom Metazoa; phylum Chordata; class Actinopteri; order Cypriniformes; family Gobionidae; genus Gobio; species Gobio gobio. Next base: position 46,748,660 of record NC_137099.1, read on the forward strand.
GCTAATGAAAGCTGATGGACTGCATCATCAGCACTTTTGGCCTGTGTAAAAATTACCGTGTCGTCTGCATACATAATCGTGTCCACATTTTTACACACATTGGGCAAGTCATTTACATAGAGTGAAAATAGCAGGGGACCTAAAATTTATCCCTGAGGGACACCTTGCGTATAATGAAGATAGGGTGACTTACTATTCTTTATTTGCACACATTGTTTTCTATCTGATTGTAGCAACTATGGGCGCAGACATATAGATGAATGAATCTTCCAAATGATTCGATCAAATGAACATCCCCTTCACAAAGCCCAATTCAGCTCCAGACCCCAGGAAATCGACCATCGATCACAAGAGAGATGGAGGCTCGATTCTGCCCGGAGCTACTAGTTGTAGAAAATAATTAACCGACTTCCAATGGACTTTTGTCCAAAACTTCGTTAAAGAGGACAGAGGACTCGTTGTGATCACAAGACAAATAAACAAACCAGATCTCTGTCTTTTCAATGACCAGTAAATTAACTCCACGTGACACAGCTCAAACTCCAAGCAAACTCACAGAAACTGTTACATATGGAGTGCATCAAATCACTGATTATTGGACTTTCATTCAAATTGCCATCGACATAACTTGTTAGTGTGTTACAACTGATACACGTGACTATTATGCATGTATATTACTCCCAATTCATGCAATTATGTAACTATTGAATGAGTGGATGAAAAGGCATTGTGTTTGATATTTTTGTGTTCGTATGGGTATAATCCAACAGATGAGCTGAATGAAATCTTTATAGAATTGATCATGTCCTTATAGTAAGAAATTAGGTCTAAATTTACTCCCTGCTTAAGAGCCGGAAACTAAATTACTATAGATAACCCAATTTTATGTCCATGGTGGTGGACACAGTCACCCCTGAACCCTAATTGGCCAGAACCCATCCAGGGGATGGGCAAATATTTGAGTTTAATCTCAGAACACGAACAAAGAATCCAGTTTGGTTCACAGCAGTTCAAGTTGGTTCGCAGTTGTTCAGAGTAGACCAGATTGAGTTCTGAACGGAGAGCTCCCAGGAGACAATCTGACGATCGTGGCAGACCAAGATCAGAGAAAATGGGTTAAACAACGATTTCATTCAGGCCATCTGCTATTCTCTCACTTTCCTTTCTTTTACTTAAAGTTTATTTTCTTTCCGTTAAGTCTCGGGTTCTGTTAAGTTCCGCCGCAAAAGTTCCTCAACAACGAGTTTCTAACAGCGCGCTTCAACTTCAAACAACGCCCACAAGACTCTCATCCAGCCGCCAACACGCCACGTGATTGGCTTCCCAAGACGTCGATCCAAGACACGACCAGACCTTCAGCGAATCAAAGACCCGGGAAAACCCCTGTCCAGCCAGGAAAAGGGAACCCCCCTTGTCAGACGACACACGAGACACAAACGCAAGTAATGCCGCTAGATTCCGAGCTGAACTGGTGCATTAGATCAAATGTAATAACCCTGCCTAAGAAATGATAGGAGGTTAAATTACTGATCAATGGTTTCTTCAGGTCATGTGTCATAAATGCATATATTGCTTAGGATTTAATAATTTCTCTCTCTTAGAACCTATTCTTTCCTCACCTTCTTCCTTTCTGCAACGTGTGAATGTGCGAGTGCGTGTGTTTATGTTAGATAGTTTGATGTGTTAGAGTAATCAATAAAGTTCTGTTTGTATTCAAAGATAACTGTTCTTGTGTCATGTGCTTATCAATGTAATGTCTTGAACTGCCGATCTAAGTTACCTGGCTGTTAAATAGTGTATCACTATTGTTCGGATATTAATATCCTCTGCAGAGTTGATATTTACGGCCCGTTCAAATGAACGCTGGAAGAGTCATTTGCTCAGCTGTAAAATAGACTCAAAATTCCCTATGAATTCAATAATTCATTCATTTGAGCTAAATATACATGTTTCCCTTTAACAGAGCCCCCTTTAAGTTCTTACATATCGGCAGACGAATAAGTTAAGGTGTAAACATTAATTCTGAATTATTTATAAATTATAGTGTCATTCGAGTCTCTTTCATTTTAATTCAATTCCCCGTTGAGTTATTATTATATCTGACTCATAGTCGCTACATGATAGATATGACTGTATCCATTTAACGGTATGATTGCTAAAGTTTAATGTTGACAGTCTAGACAAAAGCTTCAGGTGATTCACAATATCAAACGCACGCTTAAAATCAACAAAAACACGCAACATAACTGTTTTTGTCTAAATAAGATTTCACCTTCTCAACAAAAACACAGACAGCCGTTTCAGTTGAGTGAAGAGATCGAAATCTGAATTGCATATGGAGCCCACTTTATGTGTGAGGAAATGTGAACACAGGCAACTCAGCACCACGGCACCACTCTGGTTCAAACGTTCCTTCTTGAGTTTAAAAGTATAGCTCACTCAAAATTAAAACTCCCTCATAATTTTTTCACCCTCATGTCTTATCACACTTGTATGCCTTTCTTCTGTGAAACAAATTATTTTGAATAATGTTGGTAACCAGGGGCGCCGCTAGCAATTTTGGGCCCTATGAAAGAATATGATGTTGGGCCCTCTACCACACCAACCTAGCTATCCAAAATCTTTGTCTGCAATTTAATATTACTGACCAATTAAGCTCTGCTCTCTCAACCCAGAATGCCCCAATTGGCTGATGAAACATTGATTAAAATTAAGATACAATGTATACAAAACAAAACTTAATGAAGTGGTCACAATCATGTCTGATCAACTCCATTCCTTATTTGATGTGTCCTATCTTATGCAGTTCACTTTTCATTATCGACATAGATTGACAGATTGACAACATAGACATAAAAAAAAACATTATAATATTTAAACATAAATATAAAAATAAATACCTTAATGGCTGCAACAATTATAGCACAGAGAATTTTCATGTCGGAATGGGATATGAGTGAACGTAGTTTTACCGGTCAGTGTGAGCGGTTCATGAGTGGAGCGTTTTGCTGGATTTTGCCCGAAATGCCATAATTTTTTTCTATTTGTAACTCTTTGGTAGATTATACATTTATAATACTACTAGTACTGATACTGTAATATCTTTTAGTAATTCCTAGTTAGCTGTTTAGGCTTAATACTTAGGAAAATAAAGATATAATAAAGACACAACACACCACGAGTGTTCACTGTCAAACTGTCTTCTTATTCTGTTCTTTTCAGGGTCACAACAAGGATACAAGCGTACAGGGCTCCACCTAGTGGTAAGTACCAGCATATATCACAGATACTACTAATAAAACCGATCTCTGGGGGCCCCAAAATTGTGTGGACCCTTAGAATCGTCCTAACCAAGTCTTTGTTTTATGTTTTGGCTCTTCTTTTGTTAATGAATAAACTGCACTTGGGTTCAGCAACTTGCCTCGTCAGTGGATCAAATGTTACAAAATGACTGGCAGCTACAGTTTGGCCCCACTTTATATTAGGTGGCCTTAAGTACTATGTACTTACATCAAAAATAAGTACAATGTACTTACTGTGTTCAAGTTGTATTGCAAAACACCTTTGCTGATATTGAGGTGGGATACGGGTTAGGGACAGGTGTGGTGGTATGGGTAAGTTTAAGGGTAGTGTTAGGTGTAAGGGAAGTGTCAACTGTGTAATTACAAATGTAACTACAGAAATTAATTACAGACGTAATTACATGCAGGTATTTTTAAAAATGTAAGTACACTGTAAAAACATGTATGTACACAATAAGTGCATTGTATCAAATGATTAATTAAAATGTTAGTACATAGGCCTAGTAGTTAAGGCCACCTAATATAAAGTGGGTCCGGCAGTTTTGCTCTACATTCTGTTTAATGTTTGATGATTGCGTTGTTTTACATTTACGTAAGCAATCTTATATGGCCCTGTCCCAAATGGCACACTTCATATGAACCCTCTGTCTTGTGGACTTACAATGGCTGCCGCGTGCGCTTGTCCATTAAGTCCAAGAGACCGTAGGGTGTCCCATTTGTCATTTTAGGTCTCAAAAGGGTGCTCGCGAGCGCCCCCTATGCAGGCGATATGCGCCCTCGTCGCGCACTTCTGCCAAGCCCGCACTGGTGCGGGTTCCACAGCGGACTTCTTCCCGACAGTCAAAGTGGCAGTCAAATTAGGGTGCCATTTGGGACAGGGCCTATCACTTCTTTCTGCTTCTTCTTCTGGTGTTTAATGGCAGTTGGCAGACCAACTTAAATGGTGCATTCCCGCCACCTACTGGATAGGAGTGTGGAGGAATGGTTGGGAACTTCTTTCTGCTTCTTATTCACCTGTGTTTTGATCAGGAGATTATGTACTCTTTCAAAAGAAGCATAATAGTAAGGGGAAAGAGTAAAGTAGGATTGCAGTGAATTCCACTACCAGTGGACTAGCCTACACACATATTCAGATACTCAGAATTAGGAACATTTCAGTTTTCTTTATAAATAAATATTTTCAAACAATGTAGCCTACGTTTATAAGACAGTATGTAAAACCATGTGAAAACAGGTATTTAATAGGCTACTCAATTAAAAGAGTAAACGCAACTACAAGCCAAATAAACTTAGGGCCCTATCATACACCTGGTACAATGCAGCGCCAGGAGCTTGCTTTAAACCCAAAGCAGCAAAATGGATTTGTGCCCATCTGTGTGCCCATGGGCGTGCTGGTCTGAAAATGAGGTGTGTTCAGGCACATTGTTGGCACGTTGCTATTTTGAGGCAACTTTAAACGACTGTGACATTGACCAACAAAAAAATCTGGTCTAAAGTCAATGTTGCAATATTTTTTTTGTTATTTAAAGAGCGCATTAGTAATATGCACATATGCGGGTCCATAATGAGCATACACTCTGCTTATTACAGACAGGGACGTGCAGCAGCACACAAACATTTTTAAATATGAAAAATCAAAGGATTCAAACGTAAAAGATTATTATTGTGTACAGAAATATAAAAATGCCTACATGTCATATTGGATAGTCATTGCATGTATCAGAATTAGCCTACCTATTTGCAGTAATGGCGAGCAAGCAGGCGTCAATGGATGAGCAGAAGTGTTCAGTTTTTCAGCTTGCAAATTTCGCCATGTAAATCGTGAATCCGCCATGGCGCGAGTGCAACTGGCTTTTAAAGAGAATAGGAGATGAGACTCTGGTTGGTTTGTTGCATGTTACGTTGCTCATTAAGAGAATATGGTCAACCTTTGGACAATGCGCCAGACGCGCTACCATTTTTTCCGTTGTTAAACTAGAAAAAGTGGCTTCGGATACACCCTAATGCTTTAGAGTAGACCATGTGCTTAGATCGTTAAAATAAGGCCCTAAGAATGCTTAATTATACTTTAAAGTAGATTTTGGTCAAAATATTGAGTATAAGCCTATGTATAATTCAATTATACTTAGACTTTTCTAGAATTAGTAAAGTCTTAAGTGCAAGTATATTCATCTAAGAATTCCTCTTCCAGAATCTGGCAGTACGTTTGGGGAGTTCATCTCCTATCCTGAAGTCTGTTTTGCAGAGATGGACTAAAAACTCCCAAAACTTACTGCCAGATTCTGGAAGATGAATTCTTCTGTCATTAAGTGGTGGTAATTTTTTAGAATTCTTTACCTAACTTAAGTCTCTGAGATCCTGACACCTTGCCGCGAGCGCATCAACAGACTCGAAGCGTGAGAGCAGCTGGATCATCTCACGCACAGCGCTGACGAACTCGTTCAGCGATTTTGCCGCTCTATTGAAGTGATAACGAGTTACGAGCACCAGGCAGTCGCTTTATCCGTTTGAATTTGATACAAGCGCAACATATTGTGTATAGTAAAGGCTCTGTGGAGAAACTAGCTGAAAAAGACTGAATAGCTCTGACCATGTGAACTGAAGTGTTGAGGTAAATTAGGCTGCCTACACGATGGCCGTAGAAAGATATGAGGTCTGGACCTCTATATTTTTACGAGGTGTACATAATACATTAGTCATTTAGTAGACACTTTTATCCAAAGTGACTTACAAATGAGAGCAATAGAAGCAACTAGAACAGTCAAGGGCAACAAAGTGTTAATATGTGTTAAATGTAATAAATCTTGAGAAATAATTGCCTAATAGAGTATTAACCCTACTTTAATGCTGCAAGGATATATTCTTGTCTGAGCTGCCCTGCCTGCGGTCTGTCACCGTCACCGCTCATCAATGTCGAAATATTTGAGATGACCAATCAAATTAAAGTATGCAGGCTTTATACGCAGAAGCTGCTGTGCGAGTAACACGCTTCAGTAAACGGTGCGAGATGCAAGTAGCCAAACTTAACATTTCATATTTGACAGCTGTTTTAATATATAAAATGTTAAACAATGAAAAGACTATCAACCAGAGCTCAGCTTTAGGAGGGGAAGAGACAGGGCAAGAGAAGGAGACAAAAAGAATGAGTGATGTAAATGAGGAGGCTTATAGAAATGAGAGAATGATGAAAAAAGGAGAGAGGAGGTATAACAGATAATCTACTGCCCACTAACATATAGAAGTGTATACTTATATTATAGAAGTATCGGATCGGGACTCGGTATCGGTAGATACTCAAAATCAAATGACTGGGACTCGGACTCGAGGGCAAAAAAACCTGATCGGGACATATCTAATATATATATGAAACTCACGTATGTCCAAAACGGTTACTTTTCAGGAAGTGAAAAAAACACTGTATTTCAAAAGCAGTTGAATGTAGCGTTGTCATACTTGATACGGCATCTTTACATGTAACCATATTCTTGCCAGTGTAATGATATAATCCACATTTGACAAAAATTGAGTTTAAATGGACATACGTGCATATTTTAACCCAAGTTTCACCAGCATGTTTCCTGCCACACCAGAGGAAACAAAACCTTAGACCATGTATATACAAACATGGCTGGAGCTTACGTTGCGACACCCCTCCCCCACCTGGGACAGTCAGACCACCTTTCTTTGTTTCTATCACCCAAATATTCACCCCTCATCAACCGTGTGAAGCCATCAGTAAAGACCATCAAGGTGTGGCCTGCGGGGGCAGACTCCACACTCCAGGAAAGGTTTCTAAACACAGACTGGAGTATGTTTGCTTCTCAAGCCACCAGTGGCGCTCACACGGACATTGACTCATTCACTTCCTCTGTATTGGATCATATCAATACCACCATCGACAGTGTTACAACCCAGAAACAGATCACCACATACCCTAATCAGAAGCCTTGGATGAACAGGGAAGTTCGACTCCTGCTGAAGTCACGCAATACTGCCTTCAGATCAGGTGATGCACAAGCCTACAGTACGTCCAGGGCAAACCTGAAGAGGGGCATCAAAAAGGCCAAGCACTGCTACAAGCTAAAGATAGAGGGTCACTTTTCCAACTCTGACCCTCGACGCATGTGGCAGGGCATTCAGGCTATCAGTGACTACAAACTCACCCACTCCACCCCCGCAGCCACTGATGTCAACTTCCTGAACGAGCTAAATTACTTTTATGCTCGTTTTGAAAGAGACAACAGAGAAACTGCCACCAAGCTCAAACCCTCAGCTGACCACCCACCAATCACACTCTCCTCCACAGATGTCTGCAAGGCACTGAGCCGGATCAGCGCACACAAGGCTGCTGGACCAGACAACATCCCTGGACGTGTGCTCAGGGCATGTGCGGAGCAGCTCGCTGGGGTTTTTACAGACATTTTCAACCTGTCTCTTGCCCAAGCAGCTGTACCTTCATGCTTTAAACGCACTTCCATTGTGCCAGTGCCAAAACACTCTAACCCGAGGTGCCCTAATGACTACCGCCCTGTAGCACTCCATGGCACTGCACTCTGTGCTCACCCATCTGGACCATAAGAACACGTATGCACGCATGCTGTTTGTTGACTTCAGCTCCGCATTCAACACTGTCATCCCATCCAAGTTAATAGCCAAACTTGGAGACCTGGGCATCAACACTTCAATGTGTAACTGGATTTTGGACTTCCTAACTGACAGACCCCAGAATGTTCGTTCAGGATTCACCTGCTCCACATCCATCACACTCAACACTGGTGTACCACAGGGCTGTGTGCTAAGCCCGTTTCTCTACTCCCTCTTCACCGCCGACTGCAAGCCTGTGTATGGATCTAATTCTATCGTCAAGTTTGCGGACGACACTACGGTGATCGGGCTCATCAGCAACAACGATGAGACTGCCTACAGGGAAGAGATCCAGCACCTGGCCATGGTGCGCTGATAATAACCTGCTCCTCAACACCACCAAAACGAAGGAGCTCATCGTGGACTTCAGGAAAGAGTCAAGAGGCACACACGACACCATCCACATCAATGGAATGGCTGTTGAGCGTGTCTCCAGTTTCAAGTTCCTGGGGATCCACATCTCGGCGGACATGTCGTGGACGACCAACACCTCCAGCCTGGTCAAGAAGGCTCACCAGCGCCTCTTCTTCCTGAGGACACTGAGGAAGAATCAGCTCTCCTCGGCTATCCTGGTGAACTTCTATCGCTGCGCAATAGAAAGCATCCTGACCAACTGTGTGGCAGTGTGGTATGGGAGCTGCTCTGTTGCGGAGCGCAAGGCACTGCAGCGGGTGGTGAAAACTGCCCAGCGCATCACAGGGACTCCACTGCCTGCCATCGAACACATCCAGAGGAAACGCTGCCTGCATCGAGCTCGCAGCATCCTCAAGGACTCCTCTCACCCAGCCCACAGACTGTTTTTTCTCCTGCCCTCCGGCAGGCGTTTCAGGATCCACCGGACCAGGACCAGCAGACTAAAGAACAGTTTTTTCCCCAGAGCTGTCTCTTTATTGAACTCAAACCCCCGTTGATCCACTTCCGTCATAAACTGATAACTCTCCTACCTCACATCTTCCTTCACTTTGTTATTTGCACTACCGACTGTTCATCACAGTAACAACTGTTTACATATGCATCTTGCACTGCCATATCTTAACTGGATTATGCTCATTTGCACTGCCGACTGTATTTATAGTACCAATGTTTACATTTGCATTTTTGCACTGTACTTCTAAATGTAATATGCAACCACTTTCCACTGCACTTTACACTTTTTTTTCCGGATAGCTCTGTCCATAATTTATTGCACTACCCTAATCCACTGCTATTCCTCATATTAGCCTAACATATTATTGTATACCTCTATCTGTAAAATTCTGTTTATAGTAATAGCCATCTGTATATTGTATTCATAGTACATATTCACCTGTAAATTCTGTTTATAGTAATAGCCATCTGTATATTTATTCACTGTACATATTCACCTGTAAATTCAGTTCTGTTTATAGTAATAACGTCTCTCTATTTATACATATTTATACATATTCAGTACATATCCATGTCCTGCACTTACGCATCCATTGTATATCCTGCACTTGCTGCTATTGCACTTCTGGTTAGACCTAAACTGCATTTCGTTGCCTTGTACTTGTACTTGTGTAATGACAATAAAGTTGAATCTAATCTGAATCTAATCTAATTTTACAGTAACGGTGGTCGATACGCGTTTTTCCGATCATTAATTAGAATGGCCAAGTCGCGTTTCATATTGACAGAGGAATACGTGCTGGACATTCTCAGCCTCTGGCAAGCGGTGATAGCAGTATGAGTGAGGCATGTTCTAGTGACAATCATGACAGTAGCATTACAGGCTATAATTTGATCAGTTTGACTAAGAAAAAAAAAAAAAGAACAACAGTTTGAATCTTATCAATGAGACACAGTTTATTTACATACTAGCAAGCAAACTATTTTGTGAAGAACTAGATTAGAACTAAACTGTGGAGAGCTTCAATGTCGTACTTTCGGCTATCCAGTGCTGAGCTTCGATGAAACTTCACGAGACCGGCGAGACCGGCGTGATGCTTCCACAGGGCGGGAGATACGCGGCGTGATTGACAGCTTTGACACCAAATGGATATACGTGAAAATCAGATGACATGATTTCACAACTTTTCATTGGCCATTTAGATATGTGAAGCATACTGTATACGGAAATGAACCTGGACATTCAATCCGTCGAAAAATCTCAAAATCGGCAAAATGGACATACGTGGTTTTCATCGGACAGCGACGATATATAATAGTGGTGGGCATTGATACATTTTTTTTTAATCTAAATTAATCTCACTGTAATCTTGGAATTAATCTAGATTAATCTAGATTAAAATGGCTCAATTGAATTCTGCCGAAGGCATTCAGAATATGTGTTCTCGTAAGTGATCGTTTGTCTTTTTGTAGTTTGAATAATAAATAACTTCTGTCCCTTTAAGACCTGACGCACGCATGGATCCCAAACACTGTTCCTGTGAGTTGGTTACGACTGTGTTTACGTTAAAACTCACCAAGATGGGCATTGAGACATTTTTGAGTGTATTTGACCATTAATAAACTGGAAAAAGGAGCAAATTTTTGCATTGTATGTCAGAGGCGGCTTTATTACGGTATGTGTGTGCGCTTCAGATGCGAGCGCGAAATCTGCGGGAATTAGTAGAATTAACGGTATGTGCAACCCCGCGCAAAATTCAGACTGGTCACACCAATACTAACACGCTGTCATCAGGAAAAATCCAACAGAATACCCGATGCCATGTTCAGAGGGTTAACTGGACTGAATGAGAGGCGGGTGCGTGTCAACTCGCTGTCGGTCGGAGAGGAGAGCGCAGCTGATATCGATACTGTAGAAAATGAGTATCATATCATTTCAGATACTCATTTCAGTATCGATACATATCGAAATATGAATATTTTTGACAACACTAGTAGTCATACACACAGGTTTGAAGACTCGTTCTCTTGCCCCTACAGTGTAATTCGGCTGTATATATAAAGGTATACATCCGCGCTAAAATATCAAGGTGAAAGTCATCATTGCTTGCGTAGTATAGACCCAGCTCCCAACCCAATTTTGAGAATAGATTAACGGCAATATTTTTTTTATCGCCCGATAAGAGTCTCACGTTAACGCAGCACGTTAACGCAGATAACGGCCAACCACTAATATATATATATATATATATATATATATATATATTAGTGGTGGGCCGTTATCGGCGTTGTATACCTAGCTGAATTGCACTGTAGGGGGCGAGAGAACGAGTCTTCGAACCTGTGTGTATGCCTACTAGTGTTGTCAAAAATATCCATATTTCGCTATGTGTCGCTACTGAAATATCTGAAACGATACAATACTCATTTTCTACAGTATCGATATCAGCTGCGCTCTCCTCTCCTCTCCGACCGACAGCGAGCTGACACGCACCCGCCTCCTCTCATTCAGTCCGTTTAATCCTCTGAACATGGCGAACGGGTGTTCTGCTGGGGTGACCGGTCTGAATTTTGCACGGGGTTGCACATAAAGTTAATTCTACTAATTCCCGCAGATTTCGCGCTCACATCTGAAGCGCACACACACATACCGTAATAAAGCTGCCAAGTGCAAAAATGAGCTCCTTTTTCCATCTTATTAATGGTCAAATACACTCAAAAATGTCTCAATGCCCATCTTGGTGAGTTTTAATGTAAACACAGTCGTAACCAGCTCACAGGAACAGTGGGATCCATGTGTGCATCAGGTCTTAAAGGGACAGAAGTTATTTATTATTCAAACTACAAAAAGACAACCGATCACTTACAAGCACACATATTCTGAATGCCTTCAAGAGATTCAAATGAGCCATTTTATTCTAGATTAATCTAGATTAATTTTGAAATTAATCTGGATTAATCTAGATTAAAAAAAATTATCTATGCCCACCACTAATATAAATATAAATATATATATATATATATATATATATATATATATATATATATATATATATATATATATATATATATATATATATATATATTCTTAATTCCTTATGTACAAGATGCGTAGGATTTATTAATGTTGTGGACAAAACATGCACCTTGGAAAACTGTTAATGGCAATCATCTTCCGTGGATTAGCTCTGAATTAATTAGTCTCTTTAGGCAAAGGGACAAAGCATGGACAACATTTTGTCAAACAAGAAGTAATGCTGATTGGGAAATGTATAGGCATTTGAGAAATCTGAATAAGAAAAAAAATCCAAAATGCAAAATCGAATTATTATAAAGAATGTCTTTCTTATTTAAAAAAAAAAATAATCAAATTAGACACTACATGATTCTTTATCTATTGCTCAAGCATTTAATCAACATTTTTCTTCTGTCTGGTCTACTTTAGTATCTTCTTCTTACTTTAATACTGGCACTTTTAATGAGACTTCATCGTGTAATAGTTTAATTACATTTAGGAAGATCTCACCAATTGATGTTCAGAATGCCATTAATTAATTAAAGGTGACTAGCAGTGTTGGACTAGATAGGATTGAACAGTGGTTTTTTAAATTATCCTCTCATATTCTTATTTCAATCATGACATTTGATTGAAATGTCCCCCCCTGATTTTGCGATTCAACAATGTGGTGTGCCCCAAGGTTCAATATTGGGACCACTTCTTTTCAGTTACCTACAACAATACTTTGTACCTTTTTCTTCAAATTACCAAGTTAGGTTTTAGGCTTTTCGTGCAAATAAAAATATTGGTAAAAGAGCATTTATGTTTAAAGCCCCAATAGACTGGAATAATTTACCTTCAGACATTAGATCCATTACATCATTTAGGTTGTTTAAACAATATGTATCATTCTATTTTAAGGTAGACTGCACATGTTATCATTGATACTGTCACTGTTGTTTAGTGTTGTTCACTGGTGTTTATATTGATTATACTTGTATTTATTTATATTTGTACTTTGTTTATTCATTCATAATTGTATTCTTTGAATAGTTTATTTAGTTGTGTATTTAATATTATTATTTTTAATGTATTTATTTATTTGTAAACTTGGTGGTATAATTTATTTATTTTATTTTATTGTTTGTTTTGTTGTTGATGTACTGGTAATTGTGTTTTGTTTCTGTTTTGATTGGTGTATGTTAGGACCCCCTCAAAAACGAGATGGTACATCTCAAGGGGTTAATCCTACTAATAAATTAAAATCAAATGATTAAATACAAAATCAATAGTAGTTATTAAGGTTAATGTGGTTTGGAATTGGTAAAATGTGCCTGGAAAAAAAACTTGATCAGAAAATCAACTTGCCTAATAATTCTGCATGCAGTGTAGTATGAATGTGGGTAGTATGAATGAAATTCATTAGTACTACATCCGCCATGTTGTTACTGTCATGTGACCAAGCAACATCAGTTGTGTAGCTTCAAATCCTCTCCCGTGGCCTCATGGGATATTAAAATGTCCATCAAATGCACATTGCAGAATCTCGGTGAAAGTAGATGATCATACAGGGACATTCGCCTACTTTCGAACACTATTCATTCGGAGCTATACTACTCTGTTTGCGTACTGTTTTTCGCATACTATATAGTAGGGAAGTATTCCATTTTGGATGCAGTGAGTGTTTTATTTGCAAATGTTTTGTTATATTACAGGTTTAATTTGCAACTGAAAACAGATACAGATATTTGTGATAGAGTTTAAAGGTGAAGTGTATAATTTATGTTCCGAATGTGGCATTAGTTACAAAAATAAAGGTTTTAAAGGGTCTCCATTTGGTTTTAGTCAATCAAACAATCCATCCCAAACTGACGTCATTGGTTCAGCCGATGTTCGCATGCCGGCCAAGTCTGAAAGCTCATATATAAACAAACCAATGTTTATTGTGCCACAGTGTTTACATAATTTTCTGAAATTAACTGACCAATGGCTTACTTAGTTGTCTCTGCATATTAAGCTGCATGGGATCAGAAAAGCATTTTAACATCCAAAAATTACACACTTCAATTTTAAGTTGTATTTATCCCAGAATATCATTTTAATGCATGATCTGTGCTCTTTCCAGACTTCCGTCAACATGCTTAATTATGGAGGTATCATGTGGAAATATGGCATACTGAAGGCTTAGATCATGTCGTGGTCTCAGCATTCTGTCTTATTTATTATTGGCATAGAGCTCTAATAATATTATTTAATATTTGCAGTCAATGTACAAGCACATCCAATGGCACCACCTACATTATGTGCCAAAGAAAAGAAAGGATATCTAGATTTTGGCACCCGATATTTGAAATCGTATCCACTGGTCTAAATTGTCCATTATTATGACAGCATTCACCACTCCATATAGAAAGGTGCCCAATTGCTGGAGTAATCATTTTTGAAACTTTAGAGTTTGTCAAGAATAGGCCTTCAGAAATGATGCACAGTATTTAACATATTTTGTATGCTGCTGAGCTCATGAAATTAAGAAATAAGAGAAAATCCAGAAGGACGCTGTGAAAAACATCAGAAAGGGTCTAGAGGGATGAAAATGGAGATTGTGATGGTAGAAGTTCAAGGCTTTCAACACATTAGTTTACCAACCCATCGTGCATCAACGTTTCTGTTTGCTGAATTTCTAAGAGTAAAATCATCACTTTATCCAGCATTGACTTATGTTGATCTAAGGTGACTGATGGCAAAAGACATGTCTGCTGAAAGCTTGATACAACTTTCAGCTGTGCAGAATGTATAGACAGAATATTCTCCATTCATTAATTTTAATGATAAATCAGAAAATTATATTAAAACAATGCAGGAGCCATTACTCCAGTCTTCAGTCTCACACGATCCTTCAGAAATCATTCTAATATGCTGATTTCATGCTCAAAATGTATTATTATTATCAGTATTGGAAACATGACTTGATACACTACCTTTCAAAAGTGTGGGGTAAGTTAGATGTTTTAACTGAAGAAATGATTACATTTATTCAACAAAGACACATTGAATTTATCTAAAGTGACAGTAAAGACATTTTTAATGTTACAAAAGATTTATATTTTAAATAAATGCTGTTCTTTCTTTCTATTCTATTCTTTCTATTCATCAAAAAATCATGGTTTACACAAAAATATTAAACAGCAGAAACTTTCAGAAAAATTTGGGCACAAATGGGTTAATAATAATAACCATTATAAACCAATATTAATAATTTAGTACCAATTATATTTGATAATACCTGAGTACCAAATCAGCTTATTAGAATGATTTCTGAAGGATCATGTGACTGAAGACTGGAGTAACGATGCTGAACATTCAGCTTTACCATCACAGGAATAAATTACATTTGAAAATATATTCAAATAGAAAACAATTATTTTAAATTGTAATACTTTTTCACAATAATACAGTTTTTACTGCATTTTTTATCAAATTAAAGCAGCCTTGGTTAGGTTGGCAAAAGAGACCTATTTCTAAATAATAATAAATAAATAAAAATCAAGCAGCTTTTGTATGATAGATACACTAGCTTATTAATATTATATTGTTGTTTCATGTTGCAAGACATTGTTTTGTACATTTTAATTGACTATTGTCCCTCTGAATATACAGGTAAACATATAAAATAATTTCAAATGTATTATTTATTGTCCCATTATTTATACATGTACTGTATGCCAGTTATTAACATTAGCAGGGGGAAAAATTGCATCTGTTTTCATGAAAGCCTCTATTATTTACAATCAACTGATTTTGTAACAGCGTGCTGGTTTCAAGCCAATTTGGAAATCTTAAACAAGTAACTCAAACAAAATACATTTAATAGGGCAGCAAAGAAGAACTAAACAGCCCGAGGAGTTACTATACAGTCAAATGCCTGACCGGCATGTCAGAACCATGACTGATTGGTGTATTAATCCCCGAAACTACATTTGCAGCCTTATTCTCATGTTCCCATACCATTAATGACACTGTACGGTGCCAATGCTCAGCTAGTCTAATGTTTTATGTTGATCTAAGATCAGGTTATCCAACCACACCTCAGTCTCAAGCTCAATGTTTGTTACCTCATCTAGCCACAACATGAGTCTGCACAAACCACAGCTACGTAAGAGGTCAAGTACAGGAAAGAAGCCTGTGCTAGCTCTTTTCAGACACAGAATTGGGCTAATCATTGCCATTTGTCCTGATTCCAGAATTAAGTGGCTTCTGGGCAAGTCATTGAATATCTGGGCTTGTGAAAAGGCCTAGTCGTCATGGTAACTACTGATGGAATAGAATAACACCACTGGTGGGCTTGGATTTGCAGAGTAGTCCCTTCTCTGCAACATAAAAATAGAATATTTCTTGTCAGATTCAAACTATCACTGGAAAGTCTCCAGCATACTAATGAGTTGAACTTGCTGTCTAATAGGTTGAACTTACTGTAAACTTTGTACAAATAAAGTGTGTGGATTAAACAAGTATGAATTGTTGCAATATGAAAAACCTTGAACACTGTTTCATACAATAGTTTATCTTTTACGAGTGTCCTATATAGCTTAAAAAGCTAAAACATGATTTGAGAATGTTCCAAAAAGCATTTTGTGTGCGTCAATGAAAGAAAAGGAAAGCTGACCTTTTGTACAAAGGAGTTCACATCAATGTCACTCATTTCATTAGGTCCACCCCCACCCCTCACTTAGCATTCTTGGGTGCTGTTTGCTAAGTGGTCAAGGCTCGCTGGGTCTGACCTTTGACCTGGAGAGTCACCGAGATGGTTATTCTGGTTATCACCATCATACCTTTCAATTGAGCAATACACTTATTCCCAGGTTAGGGGAGTGGGAGAACTACATTACAAATTCTTGCACAAGTCACATTGGGTAAAAATTATTGCTTCAATCATGAGCCTTCTGTTGCCAGGACCTGCAATATGTCCATTAGGCCTAAGCAATTGAGCTGCAGGCCAGATCTGATTTTGTGAGTTGTTTTCTGGCAAGTACTCTGAGTTTCTCAGTTGGGCTTGAGCCTCTTTGTGTTTCTGGAAGTCATGACTTTCAGTCAGTCTGTACAATCGGTGTACGTTGTGTTCATTTATTTTATCGAATGTCTTCTATTTAATCTATATCTGATTTTAACTCAAAAAGGTAAATAATTAAAACACTTCTTTAATCTGTTCAGTAATTCATTGTTAATAACTCAAAACAGTGACATGCTTCTGTTTATGTTTTAGATTGATTTTGCAATTATTATTATAATTTTTTTTTTCCTGTAATCTGTAACTTTGATTTTCCTTATCTCTATGTCATATCATATCCCAGTTGTTTAGGATCAGGCTGAATGACACTTATTTTGTTTACACTTTACAATAACGGTATAATCAAGTACCAATGCAAGAATTAATACTTACTTCAACATGAACTTATGATTAGTGAAGACATTAACTAATCATGAACCAAATAAAAGCTCCTTATGGATTCATGCATGAATAACAGCAGCCTTAGATGTTAGTACATGTTTGATAATGAATGCATTATTTAACATTTAGGGGTAAACTAAATTAAATACTTTGTAAGAGGGAATAAGAAATGTAAACAATGTTTTATTTTCATAATGTAAACTATTGACATCTGCAGCTTCATCATAAACATTACTGAATGGCACAGGATTCGTTTGTTATCATTTTCAAAGATCCTCCATATCAAACGTAGAAAATACTAAATAAACTAATAAAAGTCTTAAAAATCTTAATGTTTTGTTTTATTCTCTTTCCCATTCAACTCAACCTACTCTGAAGTATTGCTGGCTAAATAATAAATAACAATTTAAAACCTTCAAAGAACATTTGTTGAACAGTTCCTGAGGAATCGTGTTTCTGAGGAATGTAGTTCTTCTATGTTTGTTTTTATAATTAAACATATGAGTAAAAACATACCTTTAAAAGACACTCAGGGCATGTTTACGTGTAAAAAGATAATCAAAAATAATCAAAGCATATACATTTAAGACAAAAAAATACAGTTAATTACTGTACATAACTTCCTGAAAAAATCCCAATACAACATACATGCAAACATGCATTTAATGGTAACACTTTACAATACGGGTGCACTAATGTGCATTAATTCATGCTTAACTAATGCACAGATAATCATGAGTTAATATATGACTCATGAAGAACAAAACCATGTATTAATGATTACTACATCAGCAAATAATGAACATTCTATATGATTAATATATTAAGTAATCATTAAATTGTTATCAGTTAAATGTCATATTGTTTTAATTCCCTAATAACATATTATATTAACTAATAATGTAAATTCATATGTTAATTACCACATTGGGTCAAAGCCATGCATTTCAACTTCCAGTTGTCTGCTTTAATGAATCACTAGCTAACGATTTACAAAGGTATCATTATGTTATGACTTTACTTGTCCAGGCACATGACTATTAACTAATTCAAAATTAATTCAAAAGCCATAACCACAATGACATATTACTTAACAATTAGTTAATTGTCATGTGCCTCAACAAGTAAAGTCATAACATAATGATACCTTTGTAAATCGTTAATTAAACCAGACAACTGGAAGTTGAAATGTTTTTTCATAAAGCTGCAGATGTCCGTTTAGGCCTACAGTTACTTTAAATGACGACAGTATTAAATCACATGTTTAATTCAAAGTCTTCTTATTTATTCTTATGGAGCCTGATTGATTAAGATTACCTCCAACTGTTAATTAATTCATTAACTATGAAACATGTACTAACATGTCTACTGTTATTCATGCCTGAATCCACATGACTCCAGACGTTAAGGATAGCTCTTCAGGGGTTTATGATTAGTTCATGCCTTCACTAATCATGAGTTCATGTTGTATTCATTAGTATACATGGTTATTCATGCACCTTTATTGTAAAGTAATATTCTTAATGCTATTTAAAGGAAATCCCATATTAATTAATCATAATTTTACAGTATTAAGGAATAGCTATTCTTATGGTAAGTTTCGCAAATTTTGTATTTTTATTTTTTATAACAAACAAGCAAACTAAATATTGTAGATTGTGTAATTAATTCTGTGAATCCCCTCTTTTCTCTCTCTTCAATCGTCACCCTCTGTTTGTGTGGTTTCATCCCATCTGCTTTGAGAGACCATCTCCATCTGCTACCTTTTCATTTTGCACTCTCTATTTCTATATCTAGTCACTCTCTTTTCTCCTCAATTAAACAAATTATTTCTCATCTTTTCAGTGTACCCAACTTTCAACCCTGCTTGCTTGTCGATGGTGTCAGATCTCTCTACAGTCCCTAAGAGTTTGTTTAGAGACAGAGACACTCAATTATATTCACCAGACTCTATTAGTAGTATTTTTTGGAATTCTTCTCCAAATGGAAAAGTAATGACTTTAATGATACACATGTGTTCAATTTTATCCTTATGATACATTAACAAATTATGGTTGAAGATGCTTTCTTTTAACCAGCTCAAGAAATATCACAAGCCGAAATATCACAAATATCAAGCGTAGCGTTCTGGCAGGCGTTAGTCAAGACGTTAGTCAAGCTCACATCAGCTGACTATCAGCTGATCATGTCTACCTATAGGAATACGATGTATATCACAGCATACATATATAAGCTCCTTTAGTAGCCTACTATCAGCAGCTGTCACATTTCTCCCGAGCTCATTTACCCTTCTCCATCCCCAGCTCCTCCTCTCGTCAGTCAGGATTTAGTATTCTGATTCCCCTTGAATCAGACTAAATTCCTGAATTATTTTGTACATTTAATATCGACATTAATGATATCTGCAATACATTATGTTGGCTCAGTTCTGTTTACCCTAAGGGAGACCTCCAATCTAAACTGTATGCTAATAGTCAATCAATCATCCTGACAGAACTAACAACCCCTAACTCTTTACTTGCTCCTAATAATATTTATCCATAAATATGAAGTCAGTCCTCTCTGACAGTGTATAAACAATTATCTCTTCGTGACAGAGGATCTACCAATCCTCTTATCATCATCATCCAAGCTCATAACAGGATGCAGGACATGAAAACTGAACGTTTCTGGCGGTGCATGATGAGGCACACCTGATGCTAATTTTGCCTTGTCAGTGCCATAAATACAGCTTTGGGTTCCCTAGTGTATTGGGGCAAGTGTGTTGAGGTTTATGGAGGTCATATCCAGACCCAGTTAATTGATTGCCTCCTGGTCCCTCTTTTCCCTCTTCATCACAGATCCTTCTCAAACCTGCACAATGAGAACAACATATACCCATTGTTATTTGTATGTTGGTTCAAGAAAGCCCCCTTGGCATGTTGTTTCAAAACCATATGGCACTACTGGTTTCTTTTTCAATAATTTTAAGATGAATGAGGATTATGGCTTTCAAGCCAAAAAATAAACTGCATGCAGAATTTTAAAGCACATTGTTTTTCTGATCGTGTATTTTTTCCAGGAACATTTTACCAATTCAAAACCACATTAATCTTAATAACTATTAATTTTGTATTTAATCATTTATAAGTGATATATAATTGTTCATGCAGGCTGGAAATGAAAAACACCTTATAAACAGCCATATTCAGCTGTACAGACTTATTAGGCACGTTTTTTTTTTACCGATAAAATTGACCAAACAGAGATTTAACTCTTAAATTATTAAATGCCCATGAGAAATATACAATACTAATGCCATACTAGAAATTGCAGTTAAGGCATGACCATTGGACAGAGAAATGTTCATTGGGTCAGCAGGGTCTGTCAAAAACAGGTGGTGAAGAAAAGACATGTTAACTGCAAAATAATTAAGAATTAAGGTGAAGAATTAAGTGTGAACCATCAGGAACCTTTAGTCTCCAGTTCCACCATTTTCCAGAACTGCAACCTACCTGGAGTCTCCAAAAGTGGAAGGTCTCAGGATCTCAGAGACTTAAGTTAGGTAAAAAATCCTAAAAAATAACCCCCACTTAATAAGAATCACAAGCTGAAGTGTTGTAAAATACAGAAGACTGTTTTTTTTTATTATTTTTTTTATTTTGTATAGGCTTTACAGACAGACCAGCACCACATCCTCTCATACCATTGTTTGAAGAATTCATCTTCCAGAATCTGGCAGTAAGTTTTAGTCCATCTCCACAAAATGGACTTCAGGATAGGAGATGGACTAAAAATTAACTCTCAAAACCTACTGCCAGATTCTGAAAGATGAATTCTTCAAAATGTGGTACTAAAGGATTTGGTGCTGGTCCTTCAAGAGTCAACCTATCTCTCTATAAAGCCTATAAAAAAAGTGTTCTGTAGTTGACAACACTTCAGCCTGTGATTCTTATTAAGTGGGGGTCATTTTTTGGGATTCTTTACCTAGTCTCTGAGATCCTGACACCTTGCACTTCTGGAGTCTCCAGGTTCTGGAAAATGCCTAATAATTCTGCACACCTGAATATAAGGCTTTTTATTATTTACAGCCTTAATGAACAATTATATAACACTTATAAATGTTTAAATACAAAATGAATAGTAGTTATTAAGATTAATGTGGTTTGGAATTGGTAAAATGTGCATGGGAAAAAAAAATGATCAGAAAACCAACGTGCCTAATAATTCTGTACGCAGTGTAATTCAGTGTAGGTCTCAAAACATCATAAACATGGTCCATATGACTCCATATGACTTGCACTAAATTGCAAGTCTTCCAAAGCAGGGTTATTACCTAAAGCTTATTACCTAAAGATGTTTGGCATTTTTGTGATAGGATAGTGAATAGACAGGAAGCTAAGTGGGATGGGATCAGGAAAGGTCTACAAGCCTTTGTTGTGCCCGAATTATGTAATCTTCGTAGGCGCTGTATTGAGCTAATCCAACCTACTCCTAGGCTGCATTTAACTCCACTTTTAGATATACACATTCGCAAACTTCCCTAAGCACTTCCCCTCGGGGGAATCCCTGCCGCCATTTCGAAGTGCATTCAAGTTCATCAAGTGAGCAAGATAAGTTTATTTGGACTGATCCCGATCCATTCTACTTTCCCTTGGTACATTCATTAAAGAAGTGATTATGTCTGGTTTGTGAAAGAATTGTTCATTTGATTTAAAGGTCCCGTTTTTCGTGTTTTTTTGAAGCTTTGATTGTGTTTACAGTGTGCAATATAACATGTGTTCATGTTTCGCGTGTAAAAGAAGAAGGGGAGAACTTACATTAAAATGTATGTGTGTTCCTCAGACAAATACAGCTTCAGGAGACATAATGCAATCAAATAGTTGACTTTTATGTTTCTTTAGTGTGTGTGTGTGTGTGTGTGTGTGTGTGTGTGTGTGTGTGTGTGTGTGTGTGTGTGTGTGTGTGTGTGTGTGTGTGTGTGTGTGTGTGTGTGTGTGTGTGTGTGTGTGTGTGTGTGTGTGTGTGTGTGTGTGTGTGTGTGTGTGTGTGTGTGTGTGTGCGTTTTTA
Organism: Gobio gobio; assembly: GCF_949357685.1. NCBI lineage: Eukaryota > Metazoa > Chordata > Actinopteri > Cypriniformes > Gobionidae > Gobio > Gobio gobio. The sequence goes on from NC_137099.1 coordinate 46,770,966, forward strand.
CGTGAAAGCTTCATTGTCCTTGGGGACTAATTAGGCTACATAGAGTACAACCAGTACAATCAACTTTTGTGTTATATTGAAAAAAAAAAACATTATATGGGTTTGGAACCACACAAGGCTGAGTACGTGATGACAGAATTTTCATTTTGGGTAAACTACTCCTGTAACTTCTTGCCAAGGCATACATTAAAGAAATGCTTGACTTTAGTACTAGACCAGTAAATGACCTCCTGTAAGACAAGATAGAAAACATATTGTGTCTAAAAATCCTCAGCAGAGGATCATAAAAATCTTATTTATCTCTTTAATCAGAATGTAAAATTATGTTATGCTCCGAGGATTCGCCTGCAATGAATTCGAATTTTCAAGCCAGAAAGCCTCTGTAATTAAATCGGGCCGTGGGCATGGCTAGGATTTCCTCTAAACATATGCAGAAAGCTCCTGAAAGGATTTCTGGTTAAGCTCTAGACTCTGCTCAAGGCCATTGTTCATTATGACGGATTGCTTTTGCACACTGTGCTTTGGCATGTTGTGACATGTGATATTCTACAGTGGCGGCTCCTGTGACCTGATGGTAAAACCACCACATTAATTAAATACATTTGTTTAGTATTAAAATGCAACAGAGGGCAAAATAAAAATTTTGATTAGGAATGAACTACATAATCATAACAGTAAACCTAATAGTTGGACCTTCAAATCAGTTAGTCAAGTTATTTGTTGTAAATAATAATAATAATAATAATGAAAATCTATATATATACTGTATATATATTATAATTTAAATTATATATATATATATATATATATATATATATATATATATATATATATATATATATATATATATATATATATATATATATATATATATTTGTTTTACTTATACTTATGCTTGTAAAAAATATTGACAAAAGCAAAATAATTGTAAAAAAGTCCTATTATTTGGAAAATCGTCAGTGGAAACTTTATATCAGTTTAATATTGCTTAACTGGTTTGATATAACCTGTTGAACAATCACAACCCTCTCTGAATGATAGAAAAGAACAAAACCACTGATGTTGCAAGGCCTTTTCAGTTTATTATCAGTATTTCTTTTGGCCGTAACACTAACAAAAACTAAGTCTAATTTATCAAGATCAACAAACTGTCCGAGTGCTAACTAAATACAATGCATTTAAAATTTCCACAGGTGGTCAGATGAAATTGCAGTAAGATTGATTGCTGATATGGAGAGGACTACTAAAAATGCTTCTGTCAACTCTGTCTGTCTGGAGATCCTCAGAGAACCAAGCAGTCGCATCAAGATTTCAGGATCATCTATACAATATCATTGGGCATTTGAGCACAAAGCCAGTTTGGCGTTATGTTTTCCGCAGGCCCGAACTTCAGGATGTTTATTATCTTGGCCGATGCTTTCTCTGGAGGAAGGGGATGGAGGTTGTGCACTGGTGACATCTGAAGTATTTTCCCACAGCTGAGGATGGTTAGGGGGTTGTGGGGGGCTCCAGTATTACCAAGAATCTGCGTCTGAACTGGCAGTTTCAACAGACGAGTTCACACACTAGCGTGTGCTCGTTCGCTCCCACATAAATACACAAGTACACAGATAAATCTGGACAAACTATCTAGTGACTTCATCCTTTAACTCATTTCTATCTCTCTCTAGACCGGTCTTTGTGTGGCCCGTCATGCCTTTTGGCCTTCAGTTTCCACATTACTCTTTTAAAGCCAAAATCTGAAAACATTATGCAGAATTCTACTGGATTAGAATGATGGCCTTTGCTGTCAGAGAGGAAAAATGCATAATGATGCAACAAAAAGTTCAGGTGTCAAGGCCCAATTTTGATGTCAAGTGACAGTTAAAGAACTCCATATAGGAATGTTTTACATTTGTGGACTTTACATGTTTGTACTTTCAGCTGGTGCTGTATGGATGTTTGAATAATGTTATACTTGCCGTCATTATGAGTTCACTATGTATAGGGCATTCACACTGAACTCAGTTATAGGCTATGCAATATATGTAATAATGAACTGTGATCTTCGTGCCTAAACATACAAAGTTATGACTTTATATTGTAATATAGTGGAATAATTATCACAGTAGGGTCGATTTTGAAAGTAAATTTCTCAGTAGGCACACATCTTAAAATATGTCACGTCTTTTTTGTTTATGTTCATATTTTAATGTCTTTTATTTTGAAGTTTCTCATAGTCATGTTTCCTGTTATTGTGTCATGTGATACTCTGTTCCCCTCATATGATCTGGTCATATGGTTCTGTTGTTTTATGTGTTGTTTTCATTGGTTTGTCTTGTCATTGGTTTATGGCCATTTCTCAATATGCGTTCTTGTCTGTATTGTGTTCTCGTGGACTTGGGAAACATCATAATTCGCTGCCTAAGTACTGTTCCAATTCAAAGTTCACATCTAGCCAAGTACAGTTCAAATCCCCGGATGTGTTCTTGATCTGCCCCTTTTATCGAGGATGCATCGAGAGGTGACTTGTGCGGACTTGAGACAGACAGGTATCCCTGAATGCATCTCGCACCAAAGTGTCAATAGTGGTGGAGAAATCCAGCTTAATTTAAAAATACTACTGTTAATATTTCACGAAATGTAGTTTTAAGAGTTTTTCAGTCGAGATTTGTTTAAAGCTCAAATCTGTAGTTTATTTATAAAGAGAGCGCCTATTTGAAAATTTGCTCTGACGTTTTCGGAGTTGTGAGATCCAGTCGACCACTGGGCGTTCAGTGCTCAGCGCTCATTAACCCTGCCAGGAGCAGCCTTTCCTTCGGCTAGTCCTTCTGGCTCTGATGTCTCTGGTTAAACATGAGATATAATTCGTATTGTGTATATCTAACTGGCAATCTTTGGTCTCGTGAATCTATCATTTGTTCCCTGGCAAATCACTTTGGCTGAGGGCAAAGATAAATTTCATAACTTTATATATTTAGGCTACTAGAGCGCTTACTTTGTATGTTTGACTGAATTGGTTGCTTTATTTCTTATTGTATAGCTTCTTATTCCTTTTACTTATGCTTTTATAATGGCTTTTATTGATCATTAAAACTAAATTTAACAAAAAAGAGACTGGGTTGTGTTTCATGTCATATTTATTTTTATTTTATTGAAGATAATCAGAGTTGGCTACATGCTCATTTTGCCTGATCCACATATTAATATGTTTAAAAAAAAAATGTTATGTGTATTACCCTAACCTAAAATGTATTTATTAACAATATTTCTGAAACTGTTGCCTTTTGAAAAGCAACATTCCTTTGCCTAAAATATTTTAAAACGATGGGATACAGGAAAACATTTGCAAGGATAGATTAGAATACCGGCAACTAGCAGCAGGATTTCATATTAGAATAACGTTAGCACATTCATTTCTGTGCCTTGCACGTAACAGTCAAGGCAAGACAGCTAAATCTAGATGAATAGCTTTTGAAGAGATGTGCAGAGAGTTTCCTTAAATACGGTCTGAGGACTGGCTAAGACTTGATGTCTCCTCATAAAAAGTGTTCATTCCTTTTCTTGGCTAGAGCGGAGGATGCAGACAGAGTGGTTAAGGACCTGGACTTACAGAGTGGGAATACTTTCTCTGGATCGGTTGAGCATTTTTCCAGATGCTGATAAGCTGAAATAGAGACATAAGGATATTATACACACTATGCATGCATTATTTCTCTTGATGTATATATTACATAAAAATGCTGGCATTAGTGGTGACACAAAAATACGTTGTTGTAATATACTATGCCTTTTTTATTGTAGTTAATGTAAAAAGCAAATCAAAGTCTTCTTGTGATACTGTGAGATTTCTTTTATAGCATTATTTATGGGATTGTATATTGGTTCTGTGTAACAAAGTGAGCCAATTAGGATCAGGATACACATCTAAAGGATCATGCAGGGATTGAGAAAAAAATTAAATTGAACGAGTGGAAAGGTTCCTGTCATCTCTGCTTCTTCGGCTAATAGCCGCTGTCTCGTTCAAATAGTCTTAATGTTTCATTGTTCCAGGTAAAAGAAATACTGTAGTTACTGTAGTCAATTCTGGGTATAACCATGAGTTTTATTTAGTGGAGAGAAATAAAAGAGGGTGATGAAAAGGTCGGTGGGGGATATATGTCCAACATTAAGATTTCATTTGGCATCAGTGCAACATGCTGAAAAGGACTACAGGCTGTTTGATGCAATAGAAAGCTTGAGTTTAACTTGATATCATAGTGTGGACACAAACAAATATGTGGAAGGTAAACACTGTAAAAAAATATTTCAGCAATGTAGCCCAAAAGTAATAAATAAAAATTATTGGCCTGGACACAAATATTTGAGGTCAATCACCACAGGGCCACAATTCCTGGACTTGATATTTGGATTATTAGAGTTTATTGTAAGAGGAATTCAATGTAATTCAATTGGGGGTGTTGTAGACATGTAAGGGAGACTGGAACTAGTTGTCACATGGGTACATTGTATATATACACTATATTGACAAAAGTTTTGGGACACCTGCCTTTACATGCACATGAACTTTAATGATATCCCATTCTTAATCCGTAGGGTTTGATATGGAGCTGGCACACCCTTTGTAGCTATAACAGCTTCAACTTTTCTGGGAAGGCTTTCCACAAGGTTTAGGAGTGTGTTTATGGGAATTTTTGACCCTTCTTCTAGAAGCGCATTTGTGAGATCAGGCACTGATGTTGGACGAGAAGGCCTGGCTCACAGTCTCCACTCTAATTCATCCCAAAGGTGTTCTATCAGGTTGAGGTCAGGACTCTGTGCAGGCCAGTCAAGTTCCTCCACACCAAACTCGCTCATTCATGTCTTTATTGGCCGTGCTTTGTGCACTGTTGTGCAGTCATGTTGGAACAGGAAGGGGCCATCCCCAAACTATTCCCACAAAGTTGGGAGCATGAAATTGTCCAAAATGTCTTGCCCAACCCCTGAAAAACCACCCCACACCCCATGTAACCAATTCCATGAAGCTCTCTACGTACTCTTCTTGAGCTAATCTGAAGGCCACACAAACTTTGGAGGTCTGGAGCTATTGACACACTGTGCACACTGTGCGCCTCAGCATGAGCTGACCCCATTCTGTGATTTTATGTGGCCTACCACTTCGTGGGTGAGTTGCTGTTGTTCTCAATTTCTTCCACTTTGTTATAATACCAGTAACATTGTATATTTAGTGAGGAAATTTAGGTGCTTGATTTTGTACATCTGTGGCAATGGAAGTGATTGGAACACCTGAATTCAATGATTTGGAGGGAGGTGCCAAGACCTTTGGCAATATAGTGTATATACAATCCACAAATGTATGACAAAATACATGCATATGATGTTCTAGACTGTTATCCAGACACTTCAAAATGTGGCAGTGGAAAAACACTTAATTTTTGACAGGAAAAACACAGAGGGACTGTCTGAACGATCATCATCATCAATGAGTTCTTTTCTAAGTGTACATTCATCCAGAATGAAAGATTTATAAATGACTCATTGCGCTCAGAGGACATCACTGCTTTTGGAGGAAATTAGGATACAAAAGAAATTCACTACAAGTGTAGCGAGGGGCTGTCCAAGACTTTTTTTGTGAGAGAGAAACTCATTTAAATATCTCTGGGCCAAAAGAGCGAAACATTTCAACATAACAATTACAGAAAGACTATTTGCACATCTCTGTGAGAGGGAATTGGATTAGGTGCTGGAGTCAGTCTTTGTGTCTCAGGCATCTGTCCAAATGATTTACGGGATGCGTAGCAGAGGCAATATATGTGTAGCAAAGACCATAAAGTAAATGCTCTGACAGTCTCTGTCTTCAAGCAGCGCGAGGAGGGAGAAAACATAAAAAAAGGCCCGGAGCTGAGAGTCGAGAAAACTGGAAACATGACTCACCCACTCACAAAAACACAAGCCCACTCTGAATGTTTTCAAAGTGGCCAGAACCCATAATTGTTTTGTTCCACAAGACACACCAGTAGGACTGAGCAACTGCATCCAATTATAAGACATAATTATTTTGCCCTGTGATCACTGATGAAGTGGGTAAAGTGGAGTCTTATTTTCCTACAATCTTGTTGACCTCTTAATTTTGTCTAATAAATTACAATGTGAAATTTCTTCACAACAAAAACCTTTGAATGATGCACCCAAAAATGAAAATTCTCTCATTTACTCACCCCATTATATGATTTTTTTCTTCAGATAAACACAAATGAAGATTTTTTGAAAAATAATCCATCTCTGTGTCCATATAATGAAAGTATACAGGACTGCAAAGTTGATGCTTCACCACGCAAAACAAACAGGCCAGTAATCCATACGATCTCAGTTGATAAATGTCTCCTGGAGAAATGACAGGTGTGTGAGAAAAATACTAATATATGAAAGTATTTTAACAATAAATAATGGCTTCCAGCCAATGGTTATACACGGGTTCATGAGTTCACGCTTGATGTCAGCATGTTGTGAATCACAGATTTAAGCACATTCTGAAGCTTGTGCCTTCACAAACACCTAACGTTTTGCTTCAGAATTTGCTGCGTCTGAAATCACATACTGTGTATATGGTACAACATTTGGTTTGAAACTTGCTTCACAACCATTAGAAAAGTACATTCTATATAGTATGAATGTGTGTAGTATGAATGAAACTCGGACATACTACATCTGTCATGTTGTCACTGTCATGTCACTGTCTCTGATTAATGAATAGCCTACTATGAATTCAGAAATTCTACTTGGCACACATACTGTTTTTGCCTACTACATTTACATTTACATTTACATTTAGTCATTTAGCAGACGCTTTTATCCAAAGCGACTTACAAGTGAGAGCGTGAAAATGAATAGAATGATAAGTGCTATTCTTGATTGGTCAGGTGCTGCTGGAAGAGATGTGTCTTTAGGTGTTTTTTGAAAATGGCTACAGACTCGGCCGCACGAATTGAGATAGGCAGGTCATTCCACCAGGTGGGAATGGTCCAGGAAAAGGTCCGTGAGAGCGATTTCATGCTTCTCTGGTATGGCACCACAAGGCGTCGTTCACTGGCAGAACGTAAGCTCCTGGAGGGTGTGTAAGTCTGAACGAGCGAGTTTAGGTATATTGGTGCAGAGACAGTGGTTGCTTTGGAGGCGAGCACCAGTGCCTTGAATTTGATGTGAGCAACTATTGGCAGCCAGTGCAGACTTATGAAGAGAGGCGTGACGTGCGCTCTCTTCGGCTCATTAAAGACCACCCTCGCCGCTGCATTCTGGATCAGTTGCAAGGGTTTGATAGTGCATGCCGGAAGGCCCGCTAGAAGAGCATTACAGTAGTCCAGTCTGGAGAGAACAAGAGCTTGGACCAGGAGTTGTGTGGCATGCTCTGATAGGAAGGGTCTAATCTTCCTAATGTTGTATAGTACTATATAGTAGCCTACTATATAGCGTACTATATAGTAGCCTACTATATAGCCTACTATATAGTAAGGAAGTAGGCAGTCGTATGGATTACTGCCATGTTCGCTTTGTGAGGTTTTTGAAGCATCAGCTTTGGAGGTCCTGTACATGTGCGTTACTATTTTCTCACAGAGATTGATTATTTTCTAAAAATCCTTGTTTGTGTACATCTGAGAAAAAGTAATATACACAATATTGCCAAAAGTATTGGGACACCCCTTGAAATAATTTAATTCAGGTGTTCTAATCACTTCAATGGCCACAGGTGTATAGAATCAAGCACCTAGGCATGCAGACTGCTTCTACAAACATTTGTGAAAGAATAGGTCACTCTCAGGAGCTCAGTGAATTCAAGCAGGGCACCAGGTTGCCACCTGTGCAATAAGTCCATTTGTGAAATTTCCACACTGCTCATATTCCACAGTCAACTGTTAGTGGTATTATAACAAAGTGGAAGCAATTGGGAACAGCAGCAACTCATCCACAAAGTGGTAGGCCACATAAAATCACAGAGTGGCGTCAGCGCATGCTGAGGCTCACAGTGCACAGAAGTCGTCAACTTTCTGCAGAGTCAATAGCTACAGACCTCCAAACTTTGTGTAGCCTTCAGATTAGCTCAAGACCAGTGCATAGAGAGCTTCATGGAATGGATGTATATGGCCGAGCAGCTGCATCAAAACCTTACATCAACAAGTGCAATGCAAAGTGTCGGATGCAATGGTAAAAAGCACGCCACCACTGAACTCTAGAGTGGAGACGTGTTCTCTGCAGTGACGAATCACGCTTCTCTGTCTGGCAATCCGATGGATGAGTCTGGGTCTGGCAGTTGCCGGGAGAATGGTATTTGCCTAGCCTCATTGTGCCAAGTGTAAAATTTGGTTGTTTTTCAGGGGTTGGACTTGGCTCCTTAGTTCCAGTGAAAGGAACTCTTAAAGGGGTCATGAACTTCTTGTTTTATGATGTTTCCTGGGGTGAACTTACAGTGGGGATCGAAAGTTTGGGCACCCCAGGTAAAAATTTGTATTAATGTGCCTCTGCAGGATGCCCAAACTTTTGCAGACGCCATTTTTTTGTTTTCTGTTATTTTGAAAGTGTAAATGATGGAAATAAAATCTAACTTTTTTTGACATATTATAAGAATGTTTAATCTGTAATTTGATGCCTTTTGGAGATTTTTCCGTCTTTTCTTGGCTTCTTTATGCACATTAATAAAACATTTTACCTGGGGTGCCCAAACTTTCGATCCCCACTGTATAATTTTAGAATGCTTTTTACTGTTAAAATTTATAAATACATTTTTATTTATAAATTGTCATAATTTATAAATAAAAGGCATTTTTTCCTACCCTGATTTTAGCCTTCTGCTCTGAACGCTCCGTTTTAAGGGGCGTGTCCGCTATGAGAGTCTTTGCATTTGAAATAGTATTACTCCCTCTTTTAGCTCGTTTTTACAATTACAGCTCTCATGGTTAACTAATCGTGAAAAGTGTTGCATTACATTTAGATCTATGGCATTATATTAAGATTGTGGCATGAAAGGTTGCAGAGATGAACATTGTTGCCAATCACAGACATGTTGAGCGCATGAAAGCAGTGATCTCGTCATTGCAACTAAGTTTCTGTACACTAACGAATGCTTTCATCTTCACTTATGCCTAGACGCAAGACAAACTGCTAACAACTCTAGGTAATTGATATGCCACTGCAGTTGAGGCCCCGTCCACAGACCCGAAAATGCACGCCCGTTGTACGTGGCACCCCAGCCAGTGGATGAGGCATCCGTGGAGACAACAGCATGCCTGAACACCTGTTCTATGGGCACTCCGGCCCGTAGAAATGAAGGGTTCGACCTCAGGCTGAAGGTTTGGCGGCACCTCAGTGTCACTTGGACATGGAGGGACCCGCTTGGCCACGAGCACCATGTCCCTGTGTTCGCACAACTGCTCTCGCGACTGGGCAAGGATCAGCCAGTCGTCGAGATAGTTGAGGATGTGAACACCACGCTCTCTCATGGGAACAATGGCTGCCTCCGCGACTTTCGTGAAGACACGGGGCGACAGGGACAGCCCGAAGGGTAGGACTCTGTACTGATATGCCCATCCCTCGAACGCAAACCGTAGGAACGGCCTGTGTCGAGGGAGAATTGAGACATGAAAGCACGCGTCCTTCAGGTCAATCGCTGCAAACCAATCTTGGGGACGGATGCACCTGAAGATGCGTTTCTGCGTTAGCATTCTGAACGGTACCCTGTGAAGGGACCAGTTCAAGAACCGCAGGTCCAAGATCAGCCGTAACCCGCCACCTTTCTTGGGTACAATGAAGTACGGGCTGTAGAACCTGGACTTCATATCGAATTCACTTTAGTCCCAAAGGGACCGGCTCTATCGCGTCCTTCACCAGCAGGACTGCGATCTCCGCCCGTAGCACAGGGGCATCCGCCTTCGACTCGGAGGTGAAGTGAATGCCTCGGAACTTGGTGGGACGCCGGGCGAACTGAATCGCATAGCCGAGTCTGATGGTACGGATGAGCCAGTGAGGACTGAGTGAGACTGCGCAAGCGGGACCAACGGCACCACCGACGTACCCGGGGCGGGGCAGCGTAGCGGCATGCAAGGACCCAACTGGGATGGCATGGGAGCGGCCTGAAGTGGGGTCTGAGTGTGCCGTGCAACACTTACCTGCGTCTGCTGAGGGGGTGTGTGAGTGTGGGAAGGCCGCTTGTGTGCGTCCCCACAGCCGGCACCCCCTGCTGGCGATTGGAGAGGCGCTTGAGTGTGACAAGGCATGGGAGCGTCGAGCACCGCCAAGCGCGCTCTCTTGGGGCCCAGAGATATTAGAAACTGCTCTTTTATTGAAAATGTGGTTATGCGGAACTGAAATCAAAGGAGAAACAAGGATTCTCCCCGTGCCCTCCTCCGGGGGAAGGAGTGGAGCTGCGGCCATCTGCTGGACGCCCATGGGAGGGGCCAGCGGCTTCTTCTGGAAGCTCTACCGGTTACGGCGTATGTGAGGGATCAGGGGCCCGCGGAGGCTGGCTCGGCGGCTTTGCCCTGAACGTAATCCTCAGGTAACCCCGGCCATCCGTCGAAGTAGGTCTATTCTGCGAGGCAGGAATAGCACTAGATTGAGGTATGGGGAGGGGGACTCTGCCTTCTAAAAGGTAGGTGAGTCTTGACCTGAGCGCTGAGATAGTCATGTTCCCGCAGTGGGAACATGAACTATCCGCAATCGCTGCTTCAGCGTGCAGGATGCCCAGAAACGTCTCGGTTATGTATGTAACCCTCGTTCCCTGAAGGAGGGAACAGAGACGTACGTCGGAACTGACCGACGAGTTGGGATCTGTTTCCAGAGACCGACCTACTTCGAGTGATTAAAACGAGCCAATGGACATTGGCATGCGGTTCACACATTCCACGCACCGCCCCGCAGCGCGGGTATAAATACGGAAGTGGAATAACGCATCATTGCTTTTCAACTGAGGAGCCGAGATAAGTGACTCGGCCTTCAGCTGAAGCACAGCACCTGGCGACAGGACGTACGTCTCCGTTCCCTCCTTCAGGGAACGAGGGTTACATACGTAACCGAGACGTTCCCTTTCAGTCGGTCACGTTCGACGTACGTCGGAACTGACCGACGAATTGGGATCCCTACCAACACGCCAGGAGGCTGGCCCTTCCAGCGTCCTGCCTGAGCTCGCTGGACCACTCCTATGTTAGAGTGTGAGTCAGGGCTCCGGGCAGGGAAGGACAGTCACTGCTGTTCCTGCAAGACCCACTCAGTGTGACTATTGGATAACGCTGGGAAAGCGTGCCCATCTTGGGAGATGGTACGCTGCGGAGCCACGTCCTTCAATCGAAGGAGAGGTGGAATACACATAAGGACTAACCTAACAGGGTAGTGCAACAAATGGCAGTCTCTGGAGTGGACCCAACCTGGTTCCAGGGGGGGAAGAACATACCCAGAGACGACAGAGGAAGCTCTGTCGAGGGAAAGACACGGGGCTAGCCGAGTAGGGTAGCTGGTACCGTGGAGAATACACATATGGGGTAGCCGTGAGGGGACCGCAACATATGGAACCTAGCCTACACACACGTTCCACAAGCATACGGGTGCAGGCCTGGCATCAGACGGCCGCCACGTCTGACACCGAAGGGGTGACGGAGGAACTCACAGGGTTAGCCTTTTCCGGGGAACACAACTGGAGCAGAATAGACGCACGTATCCGGCCCAGAGGGCGGGAGTGGCGTATGCAAGCCGACACTAGAACGGGCACTTAGCGCTGCTGGCCACTGGGGGCGAGAATGCGGGAAGATACCGGCTCTACACGGAGGCTATAAAATCTAGCGAGCGTGTTAGGTGTCGCCCAGCCCGCAGCTCTACATATATCTGTCAGCGAGGCGCCTTGAGCCAACGCCCAGGAAGAAGCAACACTCCTTTTTGAGTGCGCTCGCAACCCGAACCGGGCAAGGTACGTCTTGGGACTGGTAAGCCAAGACAATGGCATCCACTATCCAGTGGGCCAACCTCAGGCCACCTAGAACCTTCCCGTCCCGTCCAGGGACCAGACATGGAGATTCCAGAGGTCTGGACGCGGGTGCCATAGAGTGCCCTGCCCCTGAGAAAGCAGGTCCTTCCTCAGGGGGATCGGCCAGGGAGGGGCTGTCGCGAGGAGTGTGAGTTCTGGGAACCAGGTCCGGATGGGCCAGTAGGGCGCAACTAACAAGACCTGCTCCTCGTCCTCCCTGACCTTGCACAGTGTCTGTGCAAGAAGGCTCACTGGGGGAAACGCATATTTGCGTAGGTCCCGGGGCCAGCTGTGCACCAGTGCATCTGTGCCTAATGTACCTCCGGTCAGGGAGTAGTACCACTGGCAATGGGTTGAGTCCGGAGAAGCGAACAGGTCTACCTGTGCAACTCCGAAGTGGTCCCATATCAGCTGGACGCTCTGGGGGTGGAGTCGCCATATGCCCGGAGGTGTCGACTGGCGAGAGAGCTCGTCGGCTGTCTGATTCAGCGCACCTGGGATGTGAATGGCACGAAGTGACCTCACAAACTTCTGACTCCACAGGAGGAGATGGCGGGCGAGCCGGAGCATGTAACGGGAGCGTACACCACCCTGACGGTTGATGTACGCAGCGGCCGCAGTGCTGTCCGAATGGACCAGTACGTGCTTGCCCCGAAGCGACTTCTTGAACCGGGCCAGGGCAAGACGTACCGCCAGTAACTCTAGGCAATTGATATGCCAACGCAGTTGGGGCCCCGTCCACAGACCCAAAACTGCATGCCCGTTGTACGTGGCCCCCCAGCCCGTGGATGAGGCATCCGTGAAGACCACAGCATGCCTCGACACCTGTTCTAGGGACACTCCGGCCCGGAGAAACGAGGGGTCTGACCACGGACTGAAGGTTTGGCGACAGTAAGGAGTAACTAAGACCCGGTACTGACCGCTCTGCCACGCCCATCTCGGGACTCGGTCGTGCAACCAGCGTTGAAGCGGTCTCATATGAAGCAATCCGAGCGGCATTACCGCGGCTGCAGATGCCATATGCCCCAGGAGCCTCTGAAAGAATTTCAGTGGGACCGCTGTCCTGCATTTGAACGTATTCAAGCAGTTCAACACTGACTGGACGCGCTCTGGAGTGAGGTGTGCTGTCCGGCTGACAGAATCCAGCTCCATACCAAGATAAGAGATCCTCTGTGCGGGGCAGAGTTTGCTCTTCTCTCGGTTGACCCGAAGTCCCAACGGGCTGAGGTGACTGAGCACCATGTCCCTGTGTTCGCACAACTGCTCCCGAGACTGGGCGAGTATAAGCCAGTCATCGCGATAGTTGAGTAAGCGAACGCCGCGTTCTCTGAGCGGAACAATGGCTGCCTCGACGACCTTCGTGAAGACGCGAGGCGACAGGGACAGCCCGAAAGGCAAGACTTTGTACTGATATGCCTTCCGCTCGAACGCAAAGCGTAGGAACGGTCTGTGTCGAGGAAGGATAGAGACATGAAAGTACGCGTCCTTCAGGTCGATCGCTGCGAACCAATCTCGGGGACGGATGCATTGGAAAATGCGTTTCTGCGTTAACATTTTGAACGGGAGCTTGTGCAGGGCCCGATTCAGAATGTGCAGGTCCAAGGTTGGCCTTAACCCACCCCCTTTCTTGGGTACAATGAAGTAGGGGCTGTAGAACCCTGACCTCATATCGGCAGGAGGAACCGGCTCGATCGTGCCCTCGCCAGCAGGGCATCGATCTCGGACCGCAAGACATGGGCATCGCTGCTCCGCACGGAGGTGAAGAGGATGCCCCTGTACTTGGGAGGCCGGCGTGCGAATTGAATCGCATAGCCGAGTCTGATGGTATGGATGAGCCAGCGAGACGGCCTGGGGAGACCTAACCAGGCCCCCAGAGACCGAACTAGCGGGACCAACGGCACCACAGACGTACCCGGGGTGAGGCAGCGAGGTGGAGTATTCAGACCCGACTCTGGAGGCCCGGAGGCGGCCCGGAGTGTTACCAGAATACTCCAGGTGGGGCAGAGAGTGGGTGAGAAGGCCCGGGGGGCGTCCTCGGTGCCCAATCTGCTGCCCCCTGGTGAGGGGTGAGAGGGGAGGAAAGGAGTGGCAAGGCCCGGGGGCGTCGCACACTGCCAACCTGTCCCTCTCGGGGCTCAGGGAGGGAAGAAACTGCTCTGAGAATGTGGGTATCCGGTAGTGATGCGCGGGTCGTCTCATAACCCGCGGGCCCCGCGGGTAACCTGCGGGTCGGGTTGGGGCGGGTTAAGAAATCTTCACTTATTTGCGGGGCGGGTTGGGGCGGGTCATTAAAAACAAAACAAAAAAATCTATGTATGTTGCCTGCAATTCCCTATAGCCTATATAAAATATTTGGGAGTATCTATTTTCATATTTTATTAGGTTTTTTTGATAAGGTTACAATATGAAAGCCATAGCAACGTAACTTGGATGATGTCCCCAAGCCTTTGGCATCACGCGGCACGTCATGACAGCTGCGCGCCGAGCAGCTCCCACCACCGGCAGCCACGACAACAAAAACGGAGAGATAAAAGTGAAGATGGAAGACGAGGTGCTGGAGTCTAGCCGAAATAGATTAAACCCTGGTACAGTGGACGCCATTCTTTTTTTGCACAGCGAATGTAAACACGCTATGAACATTTCTGTGTGCTAAATAAAACAAAAGTTTAGTGGTTATGTAGCGTAGGCTATAAACTGCCTATACAAATCTGAAATAAAAAATGGTTAAGCCTTCAAGATCCAAACACTACTTTGGTGAAAATTAAAGGTTGAAAATCTTCATCATTATCTTGTTATTAATATGACCTGATTTATGATTAATGGTCGCGGATGCGGGGCGGGGCGGGTTTTAAAATTGATACACTGGTGCGGTGCGGGCTGGGGCGGGCCAAATAATTTCATAAAAGCAGGACCCCACGGGTTGGAAAAAAAGCCGACCCGCGCATCACTAGTATCCGGGGAGCCAGCGGCAGGACCGAAACCAAAAAAATATTCTCCCCCCGGTCCTCCTCCGGGGGAGGGAGGGGTGCGAACACCGTCTCCCAGAGCAATTCCTCTCTCGCTGGGCTGCCCGTTTCAGGCTCACTTGCCCTTGTGCTTGCTAGCAGGCTCGCGGGACTCTGGAATTATTATAAGTCATATTAATATATAAACACAAAATGTTATACACACACTTTTCATTTGTAAAAATTAAAAATAAAATAATCACATTTTAAATCGGAATCGCAATTTTAACCAAAATAATCGCAATTAGATATTTTCCCAAAATCGTGCAGCCCTAATGTGCATGTAAAGGCAGGTGTCTCAACACGTTTGGGTGAAGTATCCCTTTATCATGACAAGGGAGTTGATTATACTTCACAAGGCTCCAAAATGGCCAGACATTAAAAACCTGGTTTAGTGCATTTACAATGCAAAAGTGTCTCTAAAAGGTGCTCTGGAATGAATTTGAATTGACTTACAAAATAAAAAATAAATAAATGTATGTACTTTTTTTAACCATACTTTTTTAAAAACATGACTCATATGCTACATTATGTACAACTAAATACATGAAAGAGCACTTTATTTTTGATAAAACATAAAGGTGAAATGACACAAATTTTATGGATTTTATGTTCTAAAAACATTTTTTATTGAGCTGGAAGTGTTAGGAGAGAAACAGATGCGAATGAAACTGACAATGTGAAATTAAATAATACAGTAAATATATAGGATGAAGATAGGAAATAGATGCAGTGGCGAGTAAAACACCTGGGGCCTCATTTATAAACAAAAGAAGGCTTACGCCGCTCTGTATGCAATAATTGGTATTTATAAAAAGCAAACTTGATGGGAAAATGTGCGGTCCTTCACGCAAGCTCTGACCCAGGCGTCCGCACAAAAACGGGTGAAATGAGAAATGGCGACACCTTCGGCAGATGGAAGAAACACGTGAAAGTGTGTGAAACTGTAGACTGTTGTGTAAAAGAAATGGCTATGCCTCTCATAAATAACATGAAGACTTCACAAAGCAAGTCTTACAATTAACAGCCTACACGAACACCCGTTTGATCGATCTGCTGTATAAAACAAACAAAATCAAACGAAAATTACAACAGAAATGCAAATGAACACATATTTGCAAAAAGAAAAGAGAAATATGTTCTGCAATAATATTGGCATGTTATGCAATTCATCCTCATAAATAATATTGTAAACAGAACGAAATAGCTCATTAATAAAACTGATATTCTCGTCAATGTGTCCGTCTGGCGGAGTAGATATAGATGCAATTAGATAGATAGACAGATAGATAGATAATTAGGGAGATATAGCCTATAGATAGATAGATAGATAAATAAATAGATAGATAGATGTATTAATTGTCCACTGGGGAAAGTTGTTTTCATAGTAAAATTTCTTCATCAGCTACGGAATCATGGTATTCATGCATATACCTTTAGTTTTATTTTTGATAAAATAACATATGACGTATGTCTCAACCATTCAGAAAGCTGCAAGACATTACATTTGCACTGAACTATTTCCCATTTCCACGTAGATTATAACCGACATCTATAGCTTGTCAGATGCAATTAAATGAATGGAAATAAAATGCCCTATCACAATGCGTAATGACGCACAATGGCTGATCTTGCGCTCTAGAAGATGTGGCAAATGGAAGGATTCGGAGTGAACGCATCTTCAGACAGCAAGAAGACTTGCTGGCAAACGAGGACACACTCTGGCGATGGAGCGCTAGACGCTTTTTTGCCTCGACTTTGATGTCCGACCATTTCTTTTTTATTTCGGCCATGGTCCGAGGTTGTGAGGCTACAGCATTTACGGCGTCTGCAACCTTTTGCCATTCAAGTGCCTTTTTAGCATTAGTAATGCCCACACTGTGCCCTCCAAAACAAATTTTTTTCTCCTCTTTTCAACCTCGCCAACGATCACTTCTACTTCACATTGAGTTAAGTTACGTTTTTTTTATTTCCTCTCTGTGTTTGCCATGATTTCGCAATCGATGAATATTAACTTGTGGGCGTTTCACAGACTATTTATGGGCAACTATGGGCGTGACATGAAGCCGCAAAAGCTGCGCTACATTTAGAATTGATTGTGATTTATTAAGGGAAAACTGCATAGGATGTGCGTGCGAATAAATCCGAATATTTTTTTGCGTACGCACGTCCTATGTTTCATCCGTACGCCACTTCTGACGCAAATCCTACGCAAAGTTTTATAAATGAGGCCCCTGAACTTACTTACTCCTGATTAATGAAAACTCTCTCCCAAAATATTATTTTAGTGGCAGACATGGAAATATGTCCATTTACATTAATATCAATAGATTAATTAAACTAAATTTGCATGTATTTGATGATTTTCACAATGCACATTTAAAGGGTTAGTTCACCCAAAAATGAAAATTCTGTCATTAATTACTTACCCTCATGTCGTTCGACACCTGTAAGACCTCCGTTCATCTTCGGAACAGAAATGAAGATATTTTAGTTGAAATCTGATGGCTCTGAAAGGCCTCCATTGGCACAATGGCACGGTTCACTCTCAAGACCCTTAAAAGGTACTAAAGACGTTGTTACAAAGTCCATCTCACTACAGTGGTTCTAAAATAACTTTATGAATTTAAAAAAACCCTAAATAACGACTTACATAGTGATGACGATTTCAAAACAAGGCATCATGAAGCTTCGAAGCGTTATGAATCAGTGAGCCGAATGATGATTCCGCGTGTCAAACCGCCAAACTGCTGACATTTGGCGATTCAAACCGCTGATTCGACTCGCTGGTTCATAACGCTTCGAAGCTTCTTGATGCCTTGTTTTGAAATCGTCATCACTATGTAAGTCGTTATTTAGGGTTTTTTTGCACACAAAAACTATTATCGCTGATTCATAAAGTTATTTTAGAACCACTGTAGTGAGATGGACTTTGTAACAACGTCTTTAGTACCTTTTAAGGGTCTTGAGAGTGAATCGTGCCATTGTGCCAATGGAGGCCTTTCAGAGCCATCAGATTTCAACTAAAATATCTTCATTTCTGTTCCGAAGATGAACGGAGGTCTTACGGGTGTTGAACGACATGAGGGTAAGTAATTAATGACAGAATTTTCATTTTTGGGTGAACTAACCCTTTAATTGTCAGATCCCTGAATAAAAAGTAAAATACTGGTAATTAATGTAATGTATATTTGCAGCCTATACGTGTTGATCAAAGTTTTTACCACATGCATTTTTCAGATCTGATAACTAGTGCCTTGATTAACTAAAGTGGGTTTAAACACCCATATTAAATATATTTTAGGGGAAAAGCCTCTCAAGAAAGCTGAATTTAAGTCTGCACTCAAGCACTCAATAAAACGTAAATCATTGCATTGCTCAACATTTCTGCCTATTTTGTTTTCTGGGTTTTATGCAATATACTTGACTTTGATATAATAACAGGAATCACATCCAAATCTCCTTTCTAAAGGATTGCCATTATATTGCAGTTAGCTGGCTGGGTCATGCTTTGAGAACAGACAGAAAACAAATATACTATAGCAAACCTAATGTTTTCCATTTTAACACGAGAGGTATCTGGCGTGTCTGATTGTGCTTTCTTTTCAGGTTTAGGTCCTGCAATTTGTCTTTTTTACCTTTTTAAGTAATGTGAGGTTTTTGTTCCCTACTTCAGTTCAGCACTAGAAATAAGTGCTCTTTACAGTGGACAAAATGTAGCTTTAATGTGTGAAACGGTGTGAAAGCACCACTGGAATTTGGTTCGGTATAGCATGCAGGACGGCCTCAAGCCAGCCTAACTGATAGTGTTCACCCATCTGCGGTGTGAATAAATGCTTCTGGAATGCAGCAGTCTGTATCATCACCAGCAGCTCATATTCAGCTTTCACACCTCAGCTCACAGTTAAAAGGATTAGGCAGCTCAGCGGCAGTAAAAGCCCATCTCACTACCTTCTGTAAATGGCATCATCTCATATATATCACACCATCTGAGTCCTGGCATGTGCTGCATCTATCTCCCACCCCCCAGTAAATCACTCTTTTCAAATTAAAATAGTTTTGGCCTTAAATATTGGTCTTATGTGTTACATCACAAAGCTAAAACATGCTCAAAAGATATGATTTTATTATTATATGCAATATATATTGCATAATTATTTATAATATATAGTTGCATTTTTACTGAATGTGTTATATCAAAGTAAATATGTAAAAATATAAAAATATAAATCTAAAAACTGAATATGTAAAATGTGTTAATGAATCTTTTTTATTGAAACATACCACAAAAAGTTAACCAGAACTATGTAAATAACTCATGCAAATGATTAAACTCTGCATGCTTCAGGGCTACTTCAGCAGACTATTAGACTCTTCACATTTTTTGCAAAGCTCTGTAGCTACATAAAAATAGTCACAATAGTGTTTTTTTATATTTGTTATTATTTGCATTTTGCGTATGTTTTTGTGAGTCAGGTGTTGCCTGCATTGTGAGGACATTGTGGAAAACTGCATGAAAGCATACTAAATCAATTAAAATGAAAAAAAAAAAAAAGTTTCTTTGAGGTTTAGGGGATATAACAGATCATTGCATCTTATGCGTATTATATTTATGTTTTACGCAAAACATAGTTTGATAAATAAAATACCTTTCTGATTCCTGAAATAAAGAACAGAATCCAGGTCAGCATTGCTCATTAGTCCCAAATAACCTATCCGTGTTCCAGACCTATGGGAACAGATTTTAAATTAGCACTCTAAAATGCATAATGAATTCAGGTCTAAATTCTTATCTCTCACACGTCTGACCCTTCTAACTTGAGTACAACAGAGGAATTTATATTACTGCTCTTTACTTTCTGGTGACTTATTATATACAGGAAGCGCATTACAGGCTCTGCGAGGTGTCAGTCAAAGCACCCATGGTTTTCGTTGGATAAAGGCAGTCAATGCCAATGCCTTGCCAACAAAGGTTTGATTGATGGACGTAGTAACCAACCAAAAGGCATCGTCTTGTGCAGTGTACGTAAGCATGTGTTTACCGTCTCCATGACACCGGCACGCGCCTGACAGTTTACGCAGACACCGCAATGGAGCACGCAGACTCTATGGCTGCGCCCGAAACTTGGAAAATGCTGCACCAAGGCACGTCCGAATCTAATGTTAGCTTCACTTCCAGATACCTTCATCTGATCAAGTTTTGAAGGCAGCATATTTGTATCCTTCGCTGCCTTTGATATCCCACAATCCTGTGCTTTCCATTCTGTGACAGTTGAGCTGGAAAAAAAAGATGGCGTCCGAAAGTAGCGTTTGCTGGTCAGTTTGTGTGTAAATGTACGGGTTTTTTTTACCAACATTTTCCATTTGTGATGTCATTTCTATGTCATTCTACACTCTAAAAAAAAAGGCTCGTAATCATAGGGGAACCTTTTTTAGTGCTATATAGCACCAATTTTGGTGCTTCAGTGGTTCTTCAGCGGTTCTTCAGAGGTGCTATATAGCACCTTAGTCAAAGAACCGGTGAAGAACCTCTGAAGAACCGCTGAAGAACCTCTGAAGAACCGCTGAAGAACCACTGAAGCACCAAAATTGGTGCTATATAGCACTAAAAAAGGTTCCCCTATGATTACGAGCCAAGAACCATTTTTGGTGCAATATAGAACCTTTTTTTTTTTTAGAGTGTATACTGTTCAGTTTTTATGAGTTTCGATCAACACATGGATGCAGCCTTATAAGCTTTTGCCTCAATTCTAATTAGCCATATGAGAATAAATGAAGATTATTGTGGAACGGTCAGTTTGTGCTTGTGGGGGATTGAACATGCACAAAACCACACATGTACATTTTTATTCACATTTTTATTCACATTATGATTTATTCTTATCAGATAACTCTAGAAATTTGCACTATTTTTGAAACAGAATATGTCACGTGGTTGTGTGAAAAACAAAGCTTTGGACCTCACAGATCATGGGGTTATGGCAAAACGAATCAAGCTCCGGGACTGTACTTCACTGTGTGATGTTTAGTTTTTTTTTTTATACAAAATTATATATATATATATATATTTTTTTTAAATAACCGACTGCCAAAAACATTGATTTGCCAGCTGTTCGTCTCCTCCTGCTAACTCAGGATGAGCAACCCATCGAGGACCACTCCACAGAATTTATGGATTTAGCTTTTCAGACTCACTACCCTGAAAGTGCATTCATCTCATTCTATTGGACCGGACTCAACAAGGAGGTAAAGGCCTTCCCAGTAATGGTCCTCGAGGGAAATGTATAGATTTTAATAGATTATACATAGTTGGTGCTCTTTTCATGTGGTTCCTCTTTCAACGTAGTGGAGGCCAATGAAGAAGAAAACCATTATCCCTGCAACGGACCCAGAGCCCAGCCAGCCGCCAACCACGCCCTTCACAGACATGCAGCCAGAGCCCGCCCACCCACCCACCACGAAGCCCACACCAGAGCCAAAAGTTCACCCCGGAGAGCCCAGCAGGATGTCTGACCTGGTGTGAGAGCTAGTAATACCGTCCATCCCATGTCTGTACTGGGCATGCTTGAGGAGTACCGCCTGTCCCGCCCAGCTCTAAGTCTCCTGTGTCTCCGATGACCCATCCTCCTTCTCCCACCTCATCTACCAAAGCAAACCAGTCCTCCGGCCCCGCTTCAACTGGTTCCCTTCAGTTACTCACCTCCTCCTCTGTTTACTCCACTCTGCTGCGCGGACCCACTTCGGGTCTTCCACTCTCCAGTTCCGCCTTGGCAAGGGCCGCCGAGCCCATAACTCCACCTCAGCCTGTTGACCAGTCAGCTCAATCTTGGCTCCTCATTGATGTATTATGTGATCTTGCTCCTGAGATTATTCTGGTGTTTTTCTGATGTTAATAAAGACTGTTATTTATACCTTCTTTGTATTTGTGCATGCTGACTACATGTTAGAGTCTGTTGGCGGACCATCAAAATAAAGTCTACTAATAATCTAATGACTGGTGGTTGACATGTAGTTGCAAAGTTACTTATATTTAGAATGCCTATTTAAATAAAGTGTTACCAATATTTTTGTCTGCAACCCAAAATATACACTCACCTATAGGATTATTAGGAACACCATACTAATTCTGTGTTTGACCCCCTTTCGCTTTCAGAACTGCCTTAAAACTGCCTTAATTAATTGATGCTGAAAGCATTCTTTAGAATTGTTGGCCCATATTGATAGGATAGCATCTTGCAGTTGATGGAGATTTGTGGGATGCACATCCAGGGCACGAAGCTCCCGTTCCACCACATCCCAAAGATGCTCTATTGGGTTGAGATCTGGTAACTCTGAGGGCCATTTTAGTACAGTGAACTCATTGTCATGTTCAAGAAACCAATCTGAAATGATTCGAGCTTTGTGACATGGTGCATTATCCTGCTGGAAGTAGCCATCAGAGGATGGGTACATGGTGGTCATAAAGGGATGGACATGGTCAGAAACAATGCTCAGGTAGGCTGTGGCATTTAAACGATGCCCAATTGGCACTAAGGGGCCTAAAGTGTGCCAAGAAAACATCCCCCACACATTTACACCACCACCACCAGCCTGCACAGTGGTAACAAGGCATGATGGATCCATGTTCTCTTTCTGTTTACGCCAAATTCTGACTCTACCATCTGAATGTCTCAACAGAAATCGAGACTCATCAGACCAGGCAACATTTTTCCAGTCTTCAACTGTCCAATTTTGGTGAGCTCGTGCAAATTGTAGCCTCTTTTTCCTATTTGTAGTGCAGATAAGTGGTACCCGGTGGGGTCTTCTGCTGTTGTAGCCCATCCGCCTCAAGGTTGTGCGTGTTGTGGCTTCACAAATGCTTTTCTGCACACCTCGGTTGTAACGAGTGGTTATTTCAGTCAAAGTTGCTCTTCTGTCAGCTTGAATCAGTCGGCCCATTCTCCTCTGACCTCTAGCATCAACAAGGCATTTTCGCCCACAGGACTGCCGCATACTGAATGTTTTTCCCTTTTCACACCATTCTTTGTAAACCCTAGAAATGGTTGAGAAAATCCCAGTAACTGAGCAGATTGTGAAATACTCAGACCGGCCCTTCTGGCACCAACAACCATGCCACGCTCAAAATTGCTTAAATCACCTTTCTTTCCCATTCTGACATTCAGTTTGGAGTTCAGGAGATTGTCTTGACCAGGACCACATCCCTAAATGCATTGAAGCAACTGCCATGTAATTGGTTGATTAGATAATTGCATTAATGAGAAATTGAACAGGTGTTCCTAATAATCCTTTAGGTAAGTGTATATTCACACCCATTCACCTACAGATAAGCTAACAGTACTTTATACTTTTAAATTTATAAAAGAGAGGGGATTTTATATATATATACCAAAATCCTATGGATGTAAGGGAGCTTCTTCTCCCACCGCAAACAGTGTTCAAAGTGATATAACTTTAAAAGCACAATATGTCCAGCCAAATTTACACAAAGTCCCAGTTGTTGTCTTACAGAAGGGCTGCAGATGATGGCTGCATCTGTTGCTCTTGGATGTTGTTTTTATTTTTTATTTTTTTCCCTCAAACACATGAGTCATTCAATCTGTCTCATCTCAGGGGTACTTCATTTTTGTTCTTCCGTCTGGAATACAGACACTTTGGATTGTTTGAAGCTTTCCTGATTGATCATAAAGTTCTACCAGAAAGACTTGGGAGGCCAGATGGAGTAACAATGCGTTAATTTATTAACAGACCAGCAAGTATTATATTTAGAGGTTCTTTGGCGAGTGTACCGGACTCTGCATTTCCTGCCCGAAGGCAGGGGCACAGCCGACCCCTGGGAGGTATAGGCAGGGACCATCCTGGTGTAGGTGGGGAGGATGGGGGTAAATGTTGGTGTCAGCATCTGCGAACTCAGACATGTGTGTACCGAGCTTTTATACTCTGAGTATTAGGACATGATTGGTTTGGTCTGAATGTAATAAGTGACGTAACATTGAATCTTCCTGGCAGAACTTACGCTAGAGCTTTCATTTCTAGAAAATCTGTGGGCTGATAAAGCTGATAATGAATAAAAAATAATAAAGTTTACGAAATTCATTATAATTAATGATTCATTATATATTCATTATAGTCATTATAAAGAACCATTTGTAATAAACTAAATTGATAATTTAATTGATAATTTACTGGTTAGAGATGGAAAATGTGAGGTTGACCATTAAATCCTGTAATTAATTAAAGGGACCATTAAAACCAAATAATTGTCTGCTGATAAAACTTTTAATCTGTCCACCCACAGTCTTTTCACACAGCCAATTTCAAGTTCAGTAAAAGGCTCTTTTCTTTTTTAATAATTAACTCTCTCCCCACCAGCGTTTTTGAAAAGGTTGCCAGTCTGCGTCAGCATTTTTGATTATTTTCACAAGTTTAATTAAATTAAATTCACATTTACTTGCATAGTGCTTTTCACAATACATATAATTTCAAAGCAGCTTTACAGAAAATGCATGCATCTACATTACAATTTAGAGTGATCTGTTATCAGAGGTGACTGTGTCCAAGTTACCCTTATGTAAAATATGTAAACTTCAAGTTAATTTTATGAAGTATACTTAAGTAATGTTCAAGTATATTTTTAAGCATACTTTATGTAGTAAGTATACTAATATCAATGTGTACAATGTGTACAATGTAAACCTGGAAGTGTACTATTTCACTACTGCTTGGGACTAAATTGGCCCACTTTTAGTATATAAAAGTATACATTTAAGTGTAACAGTAATACACTTGAAGTGTGCAACTATGTTTCTCATTTGTACTGCATCTGTACTACAAGTGAACTTATAAGTATACTAGTAGTACTATTTTTTAGTTTATGAAAGTACACTTTGAAGTGTACTCTCAGTAAACTACTAGTTTAGTAGTTTTACACTAAATAAGTTTTATACTTGTAAGTTTTCTTTAAGTTAAATTATACTTATAGTTTACTATTTATATATTATTTTTGCACTTTCAGTATACTAATATGTTCAAATGTAGATGTATATTTTTTATACTTTAAATATACTTTTAACTAATTAAAAAACATTTTATTTTAGCTTGTATACTTTTTTTATCAAAACTTGAATGTGGTTAAGTTTCATAAAGAAAGGCAACATTTTAAACAAAAAGTTGAGAAAATCGCATTTTTGTCAAAGACTTTGCCTGTTCGTCTCTTGCAGAAACGAGTTTGCAACTGTGGGTAAAGCTCTGGTCGCTCATGGATTCGCTTGTCACTTATTGAAACTATTTATTTAACAAGAATCGCTGTTCTATGGCAAAGGGGATCACACAATCCCTCATTAGGAAATAAAACAAACAGCACGTCTTTAACTTCACATGAAGGGAAGCACATGCTTTGATCACTGTGAGTCACTGTTGTATGCTCTGTTTGTTGTTTTTAATATATGATCTGAGAAGATTCAGCTACTGAATGAATGGATATTTTCACTGTAATATTAAAAAAGAGTCAGATTTACAGAGCGCTGTCACAGGAAGTGGCCCCCGAGACCCCTCAAAAAACAATAGCAAACACAAAAAGCAGGGCTTACTTTAAATGTTCTTAAAAGGGTAAAAAAAATTACGCTTTGCATCAAAATGGCCTCACATGAAGGAAATTGCAAAGAATATTGCACCTGAAAGAACAATTTTCCAGATCATCAAAAACTTCTTGGAGAGAGGTAGAACTGTAGAAAAAAAGGAAGACACAAAGCTTTTTCATAGCATCAGTAACTTTAAGTAACCTTTAAGTTTCATAGTTCAAAAAGGTCCTTTTGACATATGAACATCATGACGGGACTATTCCGGCATTTTCAGGTAATTTTGTGTCTCTCAAAGGATGCTTCTTCTGATACAAGGGGTAAAATGTCATATTTGCAGGCTATGATTAGCGGAAACACACCGTTATGGCATTTAGCTATGATATTTAGCTTCTTTTGTTGATTGACCCAGTAACATTATATGGCCTTTCCTTTGTGTCATTGTTGATACCAGCTATTGAAAATGGCTTCACATAAACACAGGGTCTGGCATACTGTATGTGCTACTAATTTCCGATAACACATGAGTTGTAAAGCTCCTGAATTGATTTGAATTATAGGAAGAACTGGTGTTACTTACTCACTGAGCATGAAATGTGCATTAACCCTTGAATGGTGTTCGGGTCTGTTGGACCCGTTTTCATTTTTTATCAAAAGAAAAATGATACGATTAATTTTTTTTTCAAACTGAGACTCATTGACCTTGGCTCATTTTCTGTTAGGAATATATATCAGAACACATTTTCAATGACCACACACTGTACACCCCCCTACACATTTATATTACACACAGGATGTTCGGGTCCACTGGACCCGGATCTAACAAAAGTGTGGAAATGATAGATCCTGTGTACCTTTACTCTGTCCTCCTCCTGTCAGGGCCTGCTGTTAGTGTGTGTATGTTCATGTATATGGTTTATGAGGACACAAATGTGTATAATGACATGGGTATTACAACGTAAACATGGTTTATGATGACATCTGTGTCCTCATACTAAAACATAATAAATGGTGTTTTTTGAAATTCAAAAAATGCCAAAAGTTTTCTGTGATTGGTAGGTTTAGGGGTAAGGTTAGTGTAGGGGGATAGATTACAGTTTATACATTAGAAAAACCATTATGCCTTATTGGAGAGTAACCATACACCACATATCCAAGTGTGTGAGTGTGTGTGTGTGTGTGTGTGTGTGTGTGTGTGTGTGTGTGTGTGTGTGTGTGTGTGTGTGTGTGTGTGTGTGTGTGTGTGTGTGTGTGTGTGTGTGTGTGTGTGTGTGTGTGTGTGTGTGTGTGTGTGTGTGTGTGTGTGTGTGTGTGTGTGAGAGTGGGAATGTTTTTGTGAAATATCAGGACACAAATGTGTATAATGACATGGGTATGACATAGGTATTACAAAAAGAGGGTCAAATATGAGCACGTTCCCCATGTCCTCACTTTTCAAAATGCTTATAAATCATACAGAACAAGGTTTTTTTCACAGAAAGTAAACTGCACAGTCGGGGTAGGTTGAGGGGCAGTGGTTGAGGGGTAGGTTTAGGGGCAGGGGCAGTGTAAGGGGATAGAAAATATGGTTTGTACGGTATAAAAACCATTACGCCTATGGAATGTCCTCACATTTCACAAAAACAAACGTGTGTGTGTGTGTGTGTGTGTGTGTGTGTGTGTGTGTGTGTGTTATGGGTGTGGTGTGTGTGTGTGTGTGTGTGTGTGTGTGTGTGTGTGTGTGTGTGTGTGTGTGTGTGTGTTATGGGTGTGTGTGTGCATGAGAGTGTGTGTGTGTGTGTGTGCATGAGAGTGTGTGTGTGTGTGTGTGTGTGTGTGTGTGTGTGTGTGTGTGTGTGTGTGCGTGTGAGAGAGAGATTGTGTGTGTGAGAGTGTGCAAGAGTGAGTTTTGTTTATACCCCTGCCGTTCCCACACGAGGTTGCAATTCTTAAATGTGATCTAACTGGCTGAATAACTGGCTGAATAACAAAAATATGAACACCACAGATTTTTTAAAGGTCCTGTTCTTCGTGATCCCATTTTTCCAACTTTAGTTAGTGTGTAATGTTGCTGTTAGAGCATAAATAATACCTGTAAAATGATAAAGCTCAAAGTTCAATGCCAAGCGAGATATTTTATTTAACAGAAGTTCCCTTTCAAAGCCTACAGCGAACGGCCGGTTTGGACTACATCCCTGTACTTCCTGCTTTAATGACGTCAGTAGAACAGTCTTGTTAACCTCCGCCCACAACAATACGCAAAAAGGGGGCGTGGTCTTGTTGCTCTCCCATGTGGAGAAGAGGAAGTGTTGCGTTTGGTTGCGTTTGTAGTGTGTTTATCGCCATGTCGTCGAGACGCTGTTATTTTCATCCCGGAGTCAAATCACCTTTGTTTGGCCAGGGACGCTGTACTTTGAGCACATGCATCTCCCCGTTATGGTAAGAGGCGAGACCTTTCCGGGCAACGTGCGCTAAGCTGCTGTCGAATCACAACACAGGAACCACTGGCACAATCAGAACTCGTTACGTATTTCTGAAGGAGGGACTTCATAGAATAAGGAAATCATCGAGGCGTTTTTAGGACAGTGAAAACAGCGGTTTACAGATAAGTAAATTGTGTGAAAAATACTGTTTTTTTACACGCGAAACATGAACACGTTATATTGCACACTGTAAACACAATCACAGCTTCAAAAACACAGGAAAAACGGGACCTTTAAGAGATTTTTTGTCTTGAACCACATTTTTTGGTGTCAGTCACTGTACCAAGTTTTCTGATCTGTAGGAGTGAGAGAAAGTGATGTCATGTTTCCACAAGACGCCTAAAAATATTCAGAAGGCCTAAACTTTTAAAGGTCCCGTTTTTCCTGTGTTTTTGAAGCTTTGATTGTGTTTACAGTGTGCAATATAACGTTTGCATGTTTCGCGTGTAAAAAAACACATTATTTTTCACACAATTTACTTATCTGTATTTCAATGTCCTAAAAACGGCTTGATGATTTCCTCGTTCTATGAAGTCCCTCCTTCAGAAATACGTAACGAGTTCTGATTGTGCCAGCGGTTCCCGTGTTGTGATTCGACAGCAGCTTAGCGCACGTTGCCCGGAAAGGTCACGCCTCTTACCATAATGGGGAGATGCATGCGCTCAAAGTACAGCCCCTGAAGGCCAAACAAAGGTGATTTGACTCAGGGATGAAAATAACAGCGTCTCGACGGCATGGCGACAAACACACTCTACAAACGCAACACTTCCTCTTCTCCACGTGGGAGAGCAACAAGACCACGCCCCCTTTTTGCGTATTGTTGTGGGCGGAGGTTAACAAGACTGTTCTACTGACGTCATTAAAGCAGGAAGTACAGGGTTGTAGTCCAAACCGGCCGTTCGCTGTAGGCTTTGAAAGGGAACTTCTGTTAAATAAAATATCTTGCTTGGCATTGAACTTTGAGCTTTATAATTTTACAGGTATTATTTATGCTCTAACAGCAACATTACTAAAGTTTGAAAAATGGGATCACGAAGAACAGGACCTTTAAAGAAAGCAATTCAGGATTATTTTTTCTTCAATACTTGAAATGCATCAAGTGGAAATAAAGTACAATGAAAGCTGGTTGTAACTGTAAATGGACCAACATAACAACTGGGAGGAGTCATAAAAAAAGACTTTTCAATCATAAACCGTACAGGCGCCAGACAGAATCCAACTACATAACACCTGTCACCATTCTGATCGGAGGAGCTGAACTGACAGTGACCGATTGCAATCATGAAAGCAAAAATAGAAGCGTATGGATATGAGAAAGAAATGTCAGGAGAGATTATACAACCGATAACAAAACAATTAGTTTTTTAACATTTAGCAGTCAGGAACAAACCTTCCCATCACAGCCTCGTTCAGAATTTTTGAAGTGTATCATCCCAACCCTCATAAAACTCATACAAATTTGAATTTGGCATCTGTGACTTTTTTCTATATTGCAGAGCATAATGCAGAGCTCATATAAAACAAAATGGCACATTTTTCATTCATGATTAATTCTGTGTGCTGCAATGAAGAGGTTCACAGTGAACCTGGCATGCTTTCTGCATCTGTACTATAGTGTACTTTAGTGTATCTGTACTTATTTTCTAAAATTTCTATATATATTTTTCCATTACAAATTATACTATCCATTAAAATTTAAAAATGTACATGAATGTCAGTTGTTAAGGCCTACTTGGATGGTCTTTCCTTTTGCTTTAATAACAGCATATTCTCTGGTTTGTGCAGAGCAGAATCTTCTTATTTTTCCCTCACTTGTAATAATGCAGTGTTATGGCACTTATGCAGGCACAAGCTTCTATTTACATCTTGACGCATTCAGTAATAGAACGGTAACAGGTCCCCTCAAAACATCTTCACAACAGCTTAATAGTTATGAACAGGAACTCTGTGCAGGCCAGTAAAGTTCCTCGATCACACCAAACTCGCTCATCCATGTCTTTATGGACCTTGCTTTGTGCACTGGTGCGCAGTCACACTGGAAGAGGAAGGGGTCATCCCCAAACTGTTCCCACAAAGTTGGGAGCATGAAATTGTCCAAAATGTCTTGGTATGCTGAAGCATTAAGAGTTCCTTTTACTGGAAGGGGACAAGCCCAACATCTGAAAAACAACCCCCACACCATAATCCTTCTTCCACCAAACTTTACACGTGGCACAATGCAGTCAGGCAAGTACCGTTCTCCTGGCACATTTCACGAATGGACTTATTGCACAGGTTGCAACCTATCACGCTTGAATTCACTGAGCTCCTGAGAGCAACCCATTCTTTCACAAATGTTTGTAGATGCGTCTGCATGCCTAGGTGCTTGATTATATGAACCTGTGGCCATGGAAGTGATTGGAACACCTGAATTAATTTATTTGGACGGGTGTCACAATACTTTTGGCAATATAGTTGGAATGTAATTTATTCCAGTGGTCAAAGCTGAATTTTCAGCATTATTACTCCAGTCTTCAGTGTCACATGATCCTTCAGGAATCATTCTATGATGATTTGCTGCTCAAGAAACATTTCTTATTATTATCAATGTTGAAAACAGTGCTGCTTAATATTTTTGTGAAAACCGTAAAAAAAAAAAATCACGATTCTTTGATGAAAAGAAAGTTCTAAATTGATCAAAATAGAGACAAAGTATTTTACATCACTACAAAAGAATTCCGTCCTTGCTGAATAAAGTATTACTCCAGACTTTTAATGATAGTGTATTTTTTCAGCCCTAGTGGTGGCACTTACAAATGCACACATTTAGATTGTATCATTAAAACAAATGAACAGTCTGGTTGTTTGAATCACAAAGTGACACTTATGTAGCTTGCTTTCTCTTGGTAAAACGTCATTGACGATTTATAAATGGACTGGAAACATGCCAGCCTCTTCCTCTAAAACACTGTTCAAATGTATTATACACAAAAGGAGGTCTGCAGGACAACAGTCATCTGCTCCACAACACTGGATGTCCTGTCCTGAAATACACAGGGAAAGCAATCTTGGATGGCCTGAAGGTAAGTAAATAAACTGTGGGGGCATAAATAAACACATTTGCACGTACACTGAAGGAAGTTGTTTACTTTGAGTGACTCTTTTTGTTCAAAACCATATTATTTGCAGCCCTACGTGGATTTTGATTGAATAAAAAAACCTGACAATTAACTGCCATAGAATCCTGCTGTACATAAAGCAAGATTGATTTGATATTGTTTTTATGTTGATTCAGTGTTAAATAAGTGATTTAAAATGTAAAGTTGAAAAAATATTGATTTTATGCCCATCTTGATCTATTTTTCATCGTTGAAATAGCATTATTTCAGGGTGCAAACCTGATGAAAAATCTATGTTAAATTTCAGCATTGATTCAATTATATTTTAGTTGATGCATTAACATTGATTCAACGTTGATTTAGTGTTGGTCTGCTATCTGGGAAGTGACATTTTATTCATTCTTAATCTCCTTAATGGACAAACAACTGACTGCACTTAATGGTGTTTTGTTCTAGAGAAATAGGGAGAGGATGAAACTGAACAGGAAGATTGAAAGCAACATTATCACCTTAAAGCTTTGATCTGTTTTTAAAAAAAGAATTGCTGGTTATTTACAGAGAAAAAATGTCATAGAGAACCGCATAAAGCTACGGCATCTGAGTTTACTTTGATTTTTGTACTTAAACAACTAAGGTTGTGTGAATTGACCCACTGTAAAACTTCTCAGCAAGGGGTTGAGACAACTATTTGTCTTAACTCTAAATTGTGTGTGTGTGTGTGTGTGTGTGTGTGTGTGTGTGTGTGTGTGTGTGTGTGTGTGTGTGTGTGTGTGTGTGTGTGTGTGTGTGTGTGTGTGTGTGTGTGTGTGTGTGTGTGTGTGTGTGTGTGTGTGTGTGTGTGTGTGTGTGTGTGTGTGTGCGTGCGTGTGTGTGTACAGTTTGTAAGCCACAAGTGTTGTGTGATGTCCCATTACTGGCCTTTAAGATGAACTTTGATTAAGGTCACAATGCGGTCTGAACCATGGCGGGACCTCCACTAAACTCTACTAAGAAAGAATTTAAAAGATTTAGAATTTTAGTCTAACATTTTAGTCTAAATGGCAATGTGCACTCCGACAGAGAGACTGCATAATAAGTCAAGGAGATTGTGTTATCTGAAGAGCAGTTATGTATATGTTTTGCTTTCAAGTTTTATGGGGACTTTCTATTAAACATAATGATTTTCATACTGTACAAACTTAAAAGGCGTATTGCAGGTTAGAGACCCCAGTGAGTCAATGTATAGAAAAAAAACAGTTAGGAATTAGATTTTACTCATAAATATGCTACTAAAGTTTTCTGGAGTCATTTTTGTGAGAAAATTTTACTTCTGCATCTAAAAATGTGTTGTTTTCTTCGAGCTGCATCTCTTACGGATCCGTGACCGTCACATCTCCCGCCAGCGGCCGAACCATAGAAAGTATAGTGTTATTTTTTGTTTCATGTTAACCTTTATTCATTAATTCTGTGTTAGGAGTTTATTTCGTGTACCAATTCACTGATAGTGTGAGGATGTACACTATATGACGTTATGAGTATGTATTAGAGTGAACTTAAATGTACATTCATGGCTACATTTAAAATATTTACATTAAATATTTCAAACTTTTTTGAAAAGTGTGAGACTGTATGCATTTGTGTTAATAGGCTACATACTTTGTATTCCTCAATGTTGAAATTGATTCACGTAAAAACAAGGGCAAAGAAACATCGCATGTGGATGTTTATTCATTTAACCCTCCTGTTACCCTCAAATCTAGTAACATTTGTTACCCACTGGGGTCAATTTGACCCCAGCAATTTAAACCTCCAGAATATGATTTTTTTTGTTTGTTTACAAAGGTTTATGTCTCAGGTCATTTATGTCTGACAGCATATCTGATGGGCCCTGGAACCATTTTAATGACATTAGCAGCACTATGGCTACTCTGTCATTCACGTGCTGGGGCAGGACCATAATAAAGTGAACTACTAATGGGTCTCGCAATACTACAGTTATGGTTTGGTTAGGTTAGTTTAGAGCCCTAAATCAGAGGGAAGTTGGTTGAATGTTACATTGAATATATAAAATTATAGCATGTTATAGTGACCTCAATAAAACAACCTAAAAAAATGGGTGTAAAATTGACACCAAAGAACACAGATGCTACAAAATGTGTACAGGACATTGGAAAAATATCATGTTAATTTTATGTTTACAGAGTTGTCCCCATTAAATTAGGAAAAGTAATTTAATCTAAAGCAAAAAAAATGATGTCAATCGTGTTTTTACAGACGTTAAACATTGAATGGGGTCAAATTGACCCTAAAGATAATAGGAGGGTTAATTTCATCCTTTACATGAGTATTACAATGTTGATCTCCATCATATCACCGGAATGATAATCCTCCGGTCTAAAGTGAACGCTATACACACCACCACGTGTTTCGAAGCAGATGCAGAAGTGAAGTCCCATCTCTTCACCGGCACAAAACCCCACCATGCAGGTTTTTCAAACTTTTTTTTGTTAGGAAACCTGTGGACTCGGTGTCCTGACAGGGTGGACACAAGAATTTACCATGACGATGATAAATTGAAATAGAACAACTACCAAAAATATACAGACTCCTACTGAATACCAACCTACAGTATTGTTCACTGGACCAACACAGAGCCCGGCATAACAACTCCTTCTTGTGACGTAATATGATGCGATATTTTTACAAACAGTCAACGAAACGGCAAATTTATCAGAGGCGGACAGTAGTAAAGTATTTTTACTTTCTAAGTAATTTTATTTTTCAAGTACGTATATGTACTTTATCAGTGATTTTCTTTGGAAAACTTTTACTTCGCAACATTCCAAAACATAATATTGTAATTATTACTGCACTATGTTTCATATTGAATATCATTTAATACCTAATTACATGTAAAATGTAGTACTTTTACTCATGTAAAAATAATTCAAAGTTTTACTTGAGTACAAGTAAGAAAGTACTACATGTTTAATGTAATTAAGTATTAAAGGTAAAAAAAAACCTTTAATTTATGAAATTTAGTGCAATAAAAAGCACAACATTATGTTTTGCAATGTAGTAAAGTTTTCCAAAGAAAAACAGTGATAAAGTATATATACTTGAAAAATGTACTTGAGTAGAATGTAAAAATACTTCACTACTGTCCAGTGTCCACCTCTGAAATGTATCTACTAAATATGTGCTCTTATTTCTTTTTAAAACATTTTAAATCCTGCATTACTTTTTCATATGGTATTTTCATACAAGGTCATATATATATTCATTTTGGAAAATAAAAAAATAATTAATATGCCCTTTAAGGTTTTTAAGTGTATTAACATTATGCAGTCCTTTAAAATGAATAAAAAGAACGAAACGTCATCATTTTACATTAATCAAATATTTTAACTGTGTTATAAAATAAATGTGATTGAAAACATAATATAATTTATCATAAATGCAACATAATCTACCAATTAATTCCATGGATTCAGTATTAAACTAAACAAGGAGTCGTAAACATTACAAATTTAAAAGTCTCTTGATATTGTATGTATCGCCGTAAATAATATACACCTTACGTACAAATACATGCAAAGTCTCATGCTATCATGGAAAAGGGATCAAATACAGCAAAGTGCAGCCATGGAAAGGATCTAAACTCCTTCCCTGTGCCGACTCAGTGGTTGTACGCATCTGAAGCAATCATATTGATTGCTCTATTCAAGCACCACATTGAAAACTGGAGGCTTTGAAATCACATTGCCAGAATGCGATGGTTGGTTTGATGACCTTCAGATTAAATTTAGCTGATTGCCAAGTTTCTATCATTGGATCTAAAGGTGTCCACTATACAGTGAGTGCATGAGTGAGCGCATATAGTGACAGTGAGAAATTAGCTTCAGTTCCTGCCATTTCTCTGAGCAGCATCTCACAATACACAATACACTATTATATGTTTGTATAGCTCGAGCAGCTTGCTTTTTTGTTTTGTATTCTGGACCACAGAAGAATAAAGTGTTGAACTTTCTTCTCTTGTATCTTAGGCCCTGTCCCAAATGACACACTTCATTTGCACTTTCGGTCTTGTGGACTTACAATGGCTGCTGCGTGCGCAAGTCCACGAGACCGTTACGGGTGTCCCAGTTGTCATTTTAGGTCTCAGAAGGGTGCTCGCGAGCACCCCTTTGCGGACGATATGCACCCTTGATGCGCACTTCTGCCGAGCCCACACTGACCACAAGGGTTTAGAGTGCCATTTGGGATAGGGCCTTATTCCTTAACAGTTCACTCTTACTTCAGCAATAAAAACAAAACAAAAGAAACTAATGTGTTTATCTAAAGTCATTTTTGCTTATTAGTATGGTTGAATCGGACCATCGAAGGTCAGCAGCAAAGACATTGGTAAATAAAGTGAGATTAAATACATAAAGTGTAATTTAATATATTTAATTATTGCAGGTTTGTGTAATATTCTGAGTTTGCATTTCTCTGTTTTAATTAATTTCGAGGAACACTAAATCTGTTTTTTGGTCAAGTAGATGAGTAAATGCATTTTGTGTAAAATGCATTTACACAAAGTCTTTGATTAGATTTTACTCAACATCGGGACAGGAGAGGTGTCAGTCAATAGGCCTAAATGAGAAAACAAAGTTACTTTTACGAAAAAGTTAAATTTAAAAGTATGCCTTAATTTACTAGTTACTTGGTAAAAGTAATTACATGACTTGGGTTAGTTGTAATGCGAAAATGTAAACATGCTTTATTGAACTTAACCCTCTGGTGCTCTTCGGTCATTTCTGACCATTAACATTTTGAAATGTTAAAAATCACAGCTTCATCGGAATTATATGAAACTCTTATATGTAAACACACAAAAAATTGGGGTCATGATTCGAGCATACTAATTGGTCGTAAAAAAAAAGTAGCGTTCATTGTCTTTGGTCATAAATGACCGACCATAGGAAATGAATGGGAAATCGGCAAAAACACAAAAATTCTCAGAATATTTGTGTGTACAATCTACAAATCGGCCACGATTCTGAAAAAAAGTACACAGCAGTAAAGGAGTGACACTCTAAAACATCAAGAGTGTGATATTGACACATCCACTCACACACACACGCACACACGCACACTTATACACACACACACACCTATGAAAAACTGAACCTATGAACCATATTTGGAATTTTTAAAAATCACAGCTTCATCAGAATGATATGAAACTTGGTGTCTTTTCTAGCATTAGGTATGTAAACACACAAAAAAATTGAGGCCATGATTCAAGCATGCTAAGTGGTCGTAAAAATAATAATCCCAGTTGTGCTCTTCGGTCAAAAATGACACCATAAGAAATTAATGGGAAATCTGCAAAAACTCAGATTCACAGAAAAAAAATCTATATTTCTAACAAACAAAAAAAATATCTAAAACTTTATAATAAATAGTCTTTGAGATTTTTTAAATATATATTAAAATCCATCAAAAAAATAAAAATAATTAAATGTGTTCAAAACAGAACTAGGGAATTCTCAAGCCTCTCCATAGAGACCTCTAGTGATTACACCCATGGTTGCATGATTTCTTAAATAATTCCAAAAGAGGGCGCTAATCTACCTTCCAAAAAAGGCCTAGTCTCTATTTTAACCTGAAATAGTGCAATAATTTACTTTTTTTTTAAATTATTATTATCATTAATTTTCAATGGCAAAAATAGACCATAATTATTGCATAAATATTTTTAAAAATACCATTAAATCATCTCAAAATACAAAATTAAAAAAAAAAAATTATTGAAGAAAAATAAATTGCATTGGTTTTACTGGGGTGGAGGAAGTTAAATTTGTAGGTGTCCGGTCACTTATGACCGGGAAGACAACCAATGCAACCCCTAAACGAAGAGCACCAGAGGGAACTGTAAGAACTGTAAGAAAAATGGTTGACTAATTCAACAGTACAGCATTATACTCTCATAAACTTGTTTTCATACAATTTACAGTGTCTCAAGGATATGCAAGTGCTGATACTCATGATAAAGTTTTGAATTCTAACGTTGGTCAACCTCAACATCAGTGTTCATGTTACGGTACACCATGCAATTACATCAGTACTGAGTTAAACTAACAAACAACATGTACTTAATGTAATTACTTTGTGCAGCTGCGTGTAATTATACATAGTTACGGATATGGCTATTTAAATTCATTATAATAATATGTGCAAAATGAACACTGTAATGTAAAGTGATAACATAATTTATCCCATTGTAGAAAATGTTTTTATTTTTATTTTTAAGTTTGTGACTAAAATGGATAATTTCTTGTATATCTACAATAGTTTTTCTATTATGGATAATGGTAATTGGGGACCAATTGTAACCAATTTGTGACTCATTTTGTTGTCTAACCTTTGTACAGAGGTGCTTGTGCTGAAACATATTTTACAAAGCTTGATAAAATAATTAGGCAGAGTTAATAATGAAATCCTTTTTATATTCCACGCCAAAAAACAAGTAAATATTGCAGTCTTGAAGCTACATGTGAAAGTGCTCAAATGCACAGACCTTTGAAATGGTACATGTTTGCTCTTTCTGAACATCTCAGTCAGCAAATCGCTGTGGTCTCTCAGGTTGTGCAAAACAAAAGAGTTCCTATTAGTTGGCCTATGGCGTTTCCAAATCTCACAATTGTACGCAAGAGAGCATATTAACGTCCATTATGGCGGATCTGATTATACTGAATAATTACCTTAATTGGAGGTCACACCCCACCTCGCAGCAGACCACCATGATGGGAAGAAACTGTGCTCCAAAACACTGAAAAGTAATGAAGCAATGTTTTGTTTCCTTTTAGAGTTTAGAGCAGCACTAAAGCAACAGGTTTTTGTCAGTGTACGATAGAGATAGGTGAGATTCCCCTGTGGGAACCGTTATCTTCTTACAGAAAAAAGGATTGAATGTTATGTGAAGCGTCTTCAAAAGAGCTGCCTCAAAAGAGTTTGCTAAGCTGAATGATGTTCTGACGATCCAAGCAAAAGAACTTTGGAGAGCAAATACGGAGGACTTTATTCACATTTTAAACATTCATATTTAAAAGTCAATGCAAGTGCTGATGCATACATGAATATCCTGCCTGACCTGAATATTTTATTTTCGAGTTATTGAATACATTAAAGGGACAGTTCACCCTAAAGTGAAATTGATTTCTGTCATCATTTATTCACCCGTTCCAAAGCTCTATGTCTCATCTGTGGAACACAAGAGAATACAAAAAAATACCGTAAAGACTTTTACATTATACATTTCAAATAAACACTGTTCTTTTTAACTTTCTATTCATCAAAGAATCCTGAAAAATGTATCACTGTTCCCACAAATTCTCTTCAAAATATATTAAAGTTGAAAACAGTTATTTAAATTGAAATAATAGTATTTCACAATTTAGTTTTATATTGTATTGTATTTTTGATTGAATACACAGCCTTTGTGAGCATAAGAGACTAAAAACAAAAACATTTGAACAGTAGTTTACATAAAAAATGAAAAATAATGAATATAAATAGTATAAAAATATAATAAATATACATATATAAATAAGTGTACTGTCGCTTTGGATAAAAGCGTCTGCCAAATTTATAAGTAAATGTAAATAATAAAGCAATTACAAATAACATCTTAATTTCGAGGTTTGTATTATATATATATATATATATATATATATATATATATATATATATATATATATATATATATATATATATATATATATATATATATATATATAATCTTGCATGCATTTTTTTATACTAGCATATACAAAGCATAACATATATAAAAGCATAACATAAAGGTTGAAAGTGAAACCTGTATGAAATAATTTGCACGCACAATATGGATCACAAGGGTTAAAACATGCTCCCACACATAAACAACCGCCATCTCTTCACAACATTTTTAGATAACCTTTTGAGCAGTATTATTTTGACCTACAGTATTTTTGAAGCAGCTCTCTTACACAATCCTTAAAAATGGTTCACAGCTTGACAGAGGAAAAAGGATCTTTTGACAGCTGCTAACATCCCCAACAGATCAACATTTCCAAAAAGAGATTACCTTTGAGTATTACAGCATTGTGACTTGTAAACAAAAAAGTCAAGTTGCTGGTACTGAAAATGGCTGCTTTAAAATAGGGATATTTCGTAACAGCATTTTAGTCTCTATTGACATTCAGGAAACATGCTGAGCTGGTCCTGAAACTTTAAATTGCATGACAGAGGAAGAGCCAGTCACATCCTCATTGTCATTTTTGCACAAAAAGCAGCATATCTCCTTAATTGCATGTCTCCCCTGCTCGCTCGCTCTCTCTCTCTTAATGCTTCCACCAGCTCTCTGTCTCCCTCTTCCTTCTCTTCTGTCTCATCTTATTCCTCTCACTCACTTTTTAATCCTTGTCATTCAGTAGCACACACACACATATATCACATATCTCACATAAACCAACTCCATCCTTGCTGAAAGTCCATTAGGGGCCAGTAGTTCTTTCTGGCAGTTCACCGCTGTGCAGATACACAATCACTGCAAGTGAGTAAGTGCCTGCCCTCCGACCAGTACCAGACAAAAGTCTTTTCAGGCTTTTTTCGGTTCACTTTAGAATATCAACATGCTGTTTCCAACAGAATTGATTTCAGCATCTAGAAGTTTCATAACACCAAACACTAAGATATTATATCCATTTATCTTTTCAATACCTTTTCTGCATCAGGCTCTCAGCGGGTCTTACAAATGATATGTTTGCTAAGCCAGAGGGCAGTGGGAAGTCGTGCTATAACTGTCCATATTGGCAATAAGATAAGAGATTGTGTGAAAAGATCAGCGGATCAGCAGAAGAACAGTTAGGGGTAAATACCTGCATCTCACTATGACGATGATCTATCATCATTTTTTTTTTTTTTAAATGACTATGTACAGTGCACAGCATAAATGAGTACACCCCCTCCGAAACCAAAAAATTCAGCAGTTACTCTTTACTTAGAAGACATTCTTTAGATGAAATTCTTTAGAAGACGTTCTTTAGAGATATAATGTTCCAGGAAGTCTACTGGACCAGTTACCAAAGAAGCATGTTAAATTTTTCTTATCAAAGTGATAAAATGTTGTGTTGCAAAAATGAGTACACCCTCCTGAAAGTTACTGAATAAAACTAAATATTTTTTTTCTGCTGTACGTTTAAGGCAATTTTTGATCAACAGATAAGTGTGTTGAACCAAATCATTTAAAGAGAAGTAATTTCTTGACCATTAAAAGTGTTTTATATAGCCCACTGAATCATTCTCAGACTTAATGCTGACAACAATTGGGAGAGAACTGTCAGGAGACTTATTTCTTAGCACAAAAGAAGACAGTGGTACAAGAGGATTACCAAATCATTGTTTTAGGTGTGAAAATATAGCAAAAGTAACATCAAATCAAAAACAACGGACTTGTGACAAGGCCACTGAAATAATCAGGCCTTCATTGTAAGATTTAATTTAGAGATGAGTGATTTTTTGCTAGGCAAAGAGTAAGAGAAATCCCAAGTGAGTGTCACAGAGCCAGCAAAAGCTATGAAAAGAGTGAGTGTTTATCTCACAGAGTAAGATGCAGCCTGCAGAAGTGACATGCATGGTTGTTGTCCACACTGGAACTACCTACTGTAGCCAAAGCACAATAAAGTCAATTAGCCTTTTCCAAGGACCATATTTACAAAATATAGACTTCTGGGAATCCATACTCTGATCTCGAGACCAAGTCAATAATTTTGGATCTAACAGCATCTAAAATGTCATGGTGTTGCTAGAGAAGGAGGACAGTGAAAAGTGCCTGGTTCCCGCAGTGAAGTTCAGTGATAGTAAAGCTATTATAGGGATGAATGAGTTGCTGAAGGTGTAAGAGAGTTGTGCTTTATCAATGCTGTCATGAATGTCATGGCTGGTGTATTCATTTATGCTGTGCAGTGTGCACTGTAAATAAAACTGAGACGGCCACATCTCCCAGTTGGTGGGCATTAGCAGCCCCAATTCCCTGCTGAGATAATGGCCTTGCCGACCTTCCAACAGGATAAAGCATGTTTGAAAT
Source organism: Gobio gobio (assembly GCF_949357685.1). Classification (NCBI taxonomy): domain Eukaryota; kingdom Metazoa; phylum Chordata; class Actinopteri; order Cypriniformes; family Gobionidae; genus Gobio; species Gobio gobio. The sequence continues at coordinate 46,812,181 of NC_137099.1, forward strand.
TATCGCTGCCAGTTGGAGGGACAGACTGTTGTGAACTTCTATGCACCGCATCTTGTGATAAACTGACTAGCCATTTTCCTGCTCTAATTCAAAACACACATGCACCAATTAAACAGTGTATATAGACACTGCCTATATAAAATCATAAATCTTCGGTTTGACAAAGGCAATGTCTATCTATCTATCTATCTATCTATCTATCTATCTATCTATCTATCTATCTATCTATCTATCTATCTATCTATCTATCTATCTATCTATCTATCTATCTATCTATCTAATCATAAAGTCCAGGCATGGTGGGAAACTAAGGATAAAGGAAACAGAATGTAAACTAAAAGTCTTTGAAAATGATAATTTATAGTAATAGGCATTTCATTTCTGACACGCGCTGTAAGCAGTAGACCAAACACAACAGACTGGGCCATATGGCCAATCAGAGCAGAGTATAGGCTCTTGGAAAGGAAGGGTTTAGAGACACTTTGGACGAGTTGTTTGAGAATCATTAAAAAATTTGGTGATGTGCAATGTATATTATGAGAAAATGAAAATTGTTCTTTTGCCCTTTGATGCATGTAAACCTGTTGTATGAGACTTCCAAAACAAAATTAGGAACATTTTACTCTTATATGCATGAATGTGTCACCAGTCATTTTTACATAGCATCTTTAGCGACCCGGTAAGCCTCCTGATCTATCTAACCTCAGAGACAGGGCTGAGACAATGTCAAGCACTGCTGTTCCGCATAACCCATTCAGTGAGACTATTGGATAACACTGGGAAAGTGTGCCCTTTTCGACTAGAAAGAACACTGAGGAAGCCACATCATACGTGGAGTATATCGAGCTAACCCTATAGGGCCGGAATAAAAAGGAGGTTTTAGGGGTGGCTCCACCCTTATCAGAAAAGGGGGCTCTCCCAAGGAAAAGACACAGGCTTCTGATTAGGAGCAACCATGGAAAATACACATATGGGATCCCCTCGGGGTCACACATATGGTACTCAGCCTAGAACCGTTTCTCAAGGGACACAACGAAAATAGGCCTGGCTCCAGACGCTCCGCCACGTCAGGCACAGAGGGTGATGGAGGACTTGACAGGATTTGCTCTGGAGAATATAATCGCCATAGTTCAGGCGAAGCAAGCCCGTGACCGGGCCTCTCGGTGCTTCTACCCATTTGAGGTGCAAACACAGGAGGATACCGGCTCTACATGAAGGCTATACAATCTAGAGAACATGTTGGGTGTCATCTAGCCAGCAGCTCTACAAATATCTGTCAGTGAGGCGCCACATGCCAGCGACCAGGAGGATGCAACACTTCTGGTAGAGTGAGCTTGCAACCTGAGCGGGCAAGGCACACCTTGTGCTTGATAAGCCAAGGTGATGGCATCCAATATCCAGTGGGCCATCCTCTGCTTGGAGACAGCCTTTCCCTTCTGCTACCCTCTGTAACAGACAAAGAGTTGCTCTGACATTGTGAAGCTTTGAGTTCTGTCCACATACAGTCGCAGAGCGCGGACAGGACAGAGCAAATCCAAGGCTGGGTCGACACATAGCCAGGTCGGGGTCTCAATACTAATACGTGGGTGTCATCCGGTCCAAATTCTAGGTACGATTCGTGGACCGAAAATGCCTGCATGTCTCCTACCCTTTTGATAGCGGCCAGTGCGGTCAGCAGCAAAGTCTTCATAGACAGAATCTTTAGCTTTGCTGACAGCAAAGGCTCAAATGGGGCATTCTGGAGTGCTCTAAGCACCAGAGCAAAGTGTTAAGAGGGTATGGAGGTAGGACGTGGAGGATTTAATCGCCTCACCCCCCTAAGGAACCTGGAAACCAGGTCGTGCTTCCCAACCGACTTAACTCCTATGGGGTCATGATATGCAGACAATGCAGCAGCATAGACTTTGAGGGTGGAGGGAGACAGCCTTCATTCCAACCCTTGCTGCAGGAAGGAAAGCACGGCACTGATCGAACATATTCAGGGGTCTTCTCAGTGAGAAGACCATCCGATGAACAGGTTCCTCTTCAAGGCGTAAGCATGTTTCATAGATTGGGCTCATACCGAAATGATGGTGTTAACTACCTCTTGGGGTAAGTCGGCCTAGAACCTCTGTGTCCTGTCCAGGGACCAGACATGGCATTTCCAGAGGTCTGTAAGCGGTACACAGGGTGTCCAGTCTCTGAGAAAGAAGATCCTTCCTCAGAGTAATCTGCCAGGGAGGGGCTGTCTTGAAGAGCATCAGTTCAACAGGTGGGCAGAGGGTGCGTGAGAAGGCTTGGTTGCGTTCTCGAACCGCCCACTGCTGCCCGCTGGCGATGGAGGAGGAGTATGAATGTGGTCCAGTTTCAAACCGTCCACAGCTCTCCGAGCCCCCTTGGGATCCACAGATAGAGGAAACGGCTCTTTTATTGAGAATTTGGGTACCGCTGGTTTTTGAGGCCAGCGGCGAACAAAAACAAAATAGTTTCTTTGCGTCCCTCCTCCGGGGGAGGGTATGGTGCAGTCACCATCTCCCTATGAGCAGTCCCCTCCATCTCTGGGTAACCCGTCTCAGGGCCCTTGGCTTTACCGTCACTCTTGGCGGGGCTTGGACAGGATGGGAGCCCTGCCTGTGACTAGCTCCTCAGCACCACTTGGATGGAGGCTGCTGCTGCGGCACAGGAGCAGGGGCGGCGGTTGGGTGGAGGCAGCAGCTGACCGCCAGGGCAGGACATGTTTGATAGCCTCAGTGTGCTTCTGTCTGGCCGAGAACTGCTGAGCAAAACTACTCTTGACCGCACCAGAGAAGAGGCCACAGGATCGTGACCACTCTCATGCAGGCCCTTCAGTGCCTTGGCCTTGTCATAGCAGGGCAGAGCCGGCTTCCCCACAAGCCTGGTAATCTTTGCCGGTTAAGTCTGAAAAAGTACTTACAGGCACGGGAAAGGAGACACAGGTTCCCCCTGTGAAGTGGAGTTAGGGCACAGTTTTATAGCAACTGTCGTGCGCTCTCTCTCTCCTAGAAGGCACTCTCACAAACACACCGCTCACTGGCTGTGAGAACAAACTTTTTTGCTCTATTGAAAGGCAAAAGAGGAAAGAAAAAAAGAAGCAAGAGAAGATCGACCCCGCTGCTGTGGCGTGACACCAACACTGAATGAGAGTTTCCTAGAAGAGCTAACTCGTCTGTTAGACACCACTTTGTAGAGAGAAGCAACCGTGAAGTGCTCGGCTCCGAAGCGAAGAGCTAATATGAAATCCACCTGCTGCTCATTATATACCCGCGCATTACACTCAAAGTAGATTGGCCTCTCTAGAAAGATTCCTTTTATCGACATGGTCTCCAACCATGGTTCCGACATGGTTGGAAGTGACCGACTAAATGGGAACTGTATGTTCTGCAAAAAAAAACAATAGTTATTGAAGGTGGACAAATAAATGTTCATAAAATAAAGTAATAATGATAATATTGATTATAATATATTAATTGAAATCATTTTAAGCTAATTAAAGAACCATGATATATACTATGCAAAAATGTTATATAAAAGTATCCATACCATTAGATAGATCTAATGTTTTAGAATTGATAAATTATATTTAATAGGTACAAGAGCACTAGAACGCACAGGGCAAATGCAATAATCGTATTATGTTCACGTATAGTCTTGTTCGATTTCAGCTGCAGTTACTGAATACTATTTTACTTAAAGCTGAGGTTAATTAAAGTCAACCTGTGACTGTGAGGGTTAATTTTGACCATGCATTTCTCTGTAAAAAACACAAATGAAGAGAACAAGAGGAAATGAAAACCATGGGCATCACCTCAGCAGAATTTAACAGAGGCATGTGTAGACACACTGTCCATTTGCTCTTAAACTATGTCCAGCCAGCGTGAGAACGGCCTGTCTAGATATCCGGGCCTTTGGAATCAAAGGGACACAGAGAGCCCTTCTCTAGAGACTTCACAGAGTAAACTTGTGTCACTGTTTTGCAATCAAGAGGGATTTACACTCAGTGTCAAGCTCAGGACAAGAGGATATGAGTGTGTGTGGTGTGTGTTTTGGTGTATAGATCAACATGTTTATGACTATTTGTTATCAAATCACTTACAGTGTTGGCGGAGTTTGAGTAAATCTCATGCGCTCTTGAAATGCATCTACACAAGAGTTTTTTTAGAGCTGTCAATCATTTAAAAATCGTAATCAAAATAATTATTTTACAGATAAATGTATCAAATTTAATAGCAGGTGAAATCAGTATTTGCAATACATGCCCAATTTAAGACATTACATTATTGCACAAACATGATGCAAATCTCCTTTTCCATCCCAAAGCTGCTCTTGGATTGAGATTTGGTGACTGTGGAAGCCATTTAAGTTTAGTGAGCTCATCGTCATGTTTAAGAAACCAGTTTGAGTTGATTTGAGCTTTGTGACATGGGACATTACCCCAAATGGGGTGTCGAAATGAATTGTTTCTTCGATGAATCGCGATGCAGACTAGGACGATTCGGTATCGGTTCAGTAATAGAACATAACCGATTATAATGTACTGGGCTGCATTTCCCGAAACCTTCTTAACACTACGTCGTTCTTAAGTTATACCTTAAGGTGTACCTTAACGTTAATACGTGTTTCCCGAAACTATCTTAGTTAAGAATACCTTCTGTAAGTATTACTTTCGTAAGGTTGGTCTGGACCACTCTTAGCCATACCTTATCACTATTGACAGTTAATTCCACTAGTGGCCACCACTGTGCAAAAAGCGTCTTTACATGTCAGTCTATACGAATATAATTCTGAAGTTGTAATATACACCTAATGTTCAATCAGGCTAATTTTTTTTAATGAAAGGATTACAATTGTCATTACACTAATGTTTGTTAGATTTTTAATTATATTATCCAAAGGTACATCAGCTGGCAAACCATTAGACAGGAAAAGCTTAGGAGCCTATTTAAAGGGAATGATTGTGGAGGGGAGTTTGGTCAAACTATGGCAGCGAGACAGCGAATAGTTGTGCTAAATCAAAGACGGCGCCGCCCGCGGAGCCATTTAGTGTATATGCACTATTTCATACGTGAAAACTTTAGTCCCCTTGCTACCATGTCAGAAGCCGCTATTCAAAATAAATTTCGCCTGCCACGACAGCAAATTGAGCAGCTTTTAGATCTTGTTGGTCCAACTTTGTCGAGACAAACTGGACGGAGCTACCCTCTCAGCCCTGAAATCCAGCTGCTGGCGGCTCTCCGTTTTTATGCCATGGGGAGTTTTCTGGAGGTGGTTGGGGATGGATATGGGCTGAGTAACAACTCGGTGTGGCGGTGCGTTCATTCAGTAAGGAACATCCTGCTTCGTCATGCCATGAGTATATCCGCATGCCTTCCGCCAGGCACAAAGTGATGGAGGTGCACCAAGGCTTCCATGCCATTGCTGGTAGCCCGCAAATAATAGGCCTTGTCGACGGGACACTTATACCCATCACCAACCCTTCTGCACTAGACCAGGCCTTTATTTGCCGTAAGGGCTTTGCGGCCATCAATGTCCAGGTGGTGGTGGACCACAGGGGGAGGTTCGTGGACGTGGTGGCAAAGTGGCCTGGTAGCACACACGACAGCTTTGTGTGGGCCAATTCAGCGGTGGGTGAAGATGCAGAAATAGGGGTTTTCGGACAGAGCATTTTTTTTAGGAGACAGTGGCTACCCTCTCAGAACCTATCTTTTAAATCCAGTCACCAACCCCACCACACAAGCCGAGCACGATTACAACATCCGTACCACCAACTTGGTGGAGCGCTCAATCGGGCGCTGGAAGATGCGTTTTCGGTGCCTGGAGGGTTGCGTCTGAAGCCAGAAAGATGCTGTACAGTAGCAGTAGTTACAGCCATGCTACACAGCATTGCAGTCAGTGGAGGTGCAGTCTTGCCAGAAGAGGAGGAAGAAGAGGAGGAGGAGGAGGAGGAGGAAGAAGAAGAAGTCCACAACCCACCTCAACTAAGAGATGCCCTACACGCTGCTGGTGTACAAACAAGGCAGCAAATCATTCACACTGTTTTTGGTTAATGTATTTTTCACCCTATATTTCTTTTTATGCAACCACACAACATTCATTCTTTTTTGTGGACATACACACTTTCTCCCTGCCATTTTTTGTTCGCATAAAGCAGTGAAACAGCCCCTGCATAGAGTAAATAATCGATTCTTGAGCTATCGATATAAGCCACTTCAGCACCGCCGCCACGGACAGCACCTGCTAACGTCGCACTTAAGAAGGTTTACCTTAAGCAACCTCCTAAGGTATAGTTCGAGGAACACACCTAGAAATGGTATACCTTTAGTTAAGTTATACCTTTAGAGTCTTCGTAGCGTGCTAAGGGACAACGTTATCGGGAAATGCAGCCCAGATTCTTTTCTGACGTCATTTGTCGCGTACGTGCTTTGTCGCGGTAGCATACAATGGCGAGATGTGAGTGATTCAAATGTTTCAACTACTTTGAAAGCCGACATCTCATTTACACATGCAAATTTCCTTTACACTTGGGCACATAAATTTATCTCCGCAAAACGGATATAAATACAATCTTCAATTCCCGCACTATATGCAGATTTAATGGAGTTCACGTCAACATCCTTTGTTAGTTTTAGGTTGTGGTATTAACTAACCAAAATCTAACGTTGAGCCAACGTCTCAAGCCACCATCATATTGACGTCAGATTCTAACATCATTAGACGTTGATCCTTTGTTGGTTTTAGGTTGTGGTATTAACTAACCAAAATCTAACGTTGAGCCAACGTCTCAAGCCAACATCATATTGACGTCAGATTCTAACATCATTAGACGTTGATCCTTTGTTAGTTTTAGGTTGTGGTATTAACTAACCAAAATCTAATGTTGAGCCAACGTCTCAAGCCACCATCATATTGACGTCAGATTCTAATATCATTAGACGTTGATCCTTTGTTGGTTTTAGGTTGTGGTATTAACTAACCAAAATCTAACGTTGAACCAACGTCTCAAGCCACCATCATATTGACGTCAGATTCTAACATCATTAGACGTTGATCCTTTGTTGGTTTTAGGTTGTGGTATTAACTAACCAAAATCTAACGTTGAGCCAACGTCTCAAGCCAACATCATATTGACGTCAGATTCTAATATCATTAGACGTTGATCCTTTGTTGGTTTTAGGTTGTGGTATTAACTAACCAAAATCTAACGTTGAGCCAACGTCTCAAGCCAACATCATATTGACGTCAGATTCTAACATCATTAGACGTTGATCCTTTGTTGGTTTTAGGTTGTGGTATTAACTAACCAAAATCTAACGTTGAGCCAACGTCTCAAGCCAACATCATATTGACGTCAGATTCATTCATTAGAAGTTGATATTTTATTAGTTTTAGGTTGTGAAACTCATTTGGTAAATAAATATAAAACAACATTTATTCATCACACAACTATTTACAACACAACCAAGGAGGCTTTGTTGAGTTGTTTCTCCGGATTTTGTTGATTTTAAGATAGAAAAAAAACTAATTTTGTCTGTTTAGTATTTGTAACAATGACAGGCTCAAGATGCAAGTGCAAAACGCTCTTTATTAAATGACAAGGTTCGCGGTCAAAACCGGCAGTCCATACACACACACAGGTGGTCAGACAGACACAAGCTGGATGGTATGGTGACGCAGGGACTTCGGTGGACAGATGGTGATCGTGCTCAATCCAGGTGTGGTGAATCCTCGTGAAGGTGCCCGTAATCCCAGTGCTGAGTGGAGAATCCAGAACGAACACGACGAAGAACATGGAACCAGGAACCAGACGACAGCGAGGGACAACCAGGGCAGGAACACACACCGGGGAAACCACAACGATCTGACAACATGAGACACCAGTCACTGCACATATAAAGACACAAACAATTGGAACCAGCTGGCACTGCTGATCAGCAGTGATCAGTGACCACGCCCACAGACACAACACGAGACGAGAGAGAGACAGCAGATTCATGAACCGTGACAGTATTGTCACCTTTTCCGTTCTACATGGAGCTCACGCGTCCGTTGTTTTTTTTGTTTTTTTGTTTTTTAATAAGGACTCATTTTTTATATAAGGATTTTTTTCTACTTGCCCTGCCAAAATTTCCACTGGCCCCACCATAAAAAAGTAATAAATAAAATAAAATAAGCCCAGTATTGTTTTTGTTGTTTTTGATCCATGTAACCTTAATAAATAAGTTTATGAATCCAAAAACTACTAACCTAACTAATATATATTGTAAATATTGTTAAAGACAATCAGTAATAAAATAAGAACAAATAATCAAATTACGAACAACAGCACAGCAGAACAAACATACAAATGATGTAGGTTAATATAGGTCTAAACTAGATTTTCAGGTACACAAATAGTAATCAAATGTAAAATATTACTGCATAGTCTGCATTAAATTATATATCACTGCATATAAATATAGATTAACTCTTATTAAAAGTTATTCCGTCAAGAGTCGGGAGTGATTTTTTTTTCTGTCTTTTGTTATCGCTACGATATTTTCCACTTTCCATGATATACGTTAGGGGGCACTATTACACATCTCCTGAACGAGTACAGCATCTCTTGATTAAAACAAGCGAAGAAGAAGCAGCAGCAATGACAACGATTACAGACTGGTGATATCACTGAATTCATAGTGTGAAATATCCTAAACCATTGCTTTTGGTTCCATCTAATAATTGCCCAAAGTCACTTGTTTGTTGTTTCTTCTCTTTTTTTGTGTACATATTCACAACAGACCTAAGTAAATGTTTAGAGATTTTTAGGTTTTAGATTTTGGAATTGCATGTTATCCCTTGTGTTGCCTTCCATCTAGCACCAGAGTAGAACCAGTGTGACATCTGCATTAGATATAACGAACCTGACAAAAACTATGACAACCGGTTCATAATGTGTTATGTATTATTCATTATTTGGACATTTAAATCCTTTTCTTTTTATATCCACAGGCTGATGAGAAATGAGATAATGGCCAGTTACAATATGAATGTAATGTCTGTCCAACGTTGGAGGTTGATGTCAATCTGGTGTTGTGTTTAGAACCCAATGTCAGATTGACGTCAAACTCCAACGTTGGACGGACGTTGCATTTTGGTTGAAAATGAAAATCGGTTGACGTCAGAACCCAACGTTATATTGACGTCAGAACCCAACGTCAGATTGACGTCAACAGCCAACGTTGGACGGACGTTGCAATTTGGTTGAAAATGAAAATTGGGTTGACGTCAGAACCCAACGTCAATCTGATGTTGTGTTCTGACGTCAACCCGATTTTCATTTTCAACCAAAATGCAACGTTTGTCCGACGTTGGGGTCCAACGTCAATCTGATGTCATATCGACGTCCGGTGCCTGCTGGGTCCTGAAGTGGCTTTTAATATTTTGTGTATTTGTTCTAAATGCTTCTGTTGTCTTCTGGGCCCAGACTTGAGTTTTGTTTGATACATTTCACACCCTTAGTACACTGTGGTCTTAAAGGAATGAACATGGTCAGCAACAACACTCAGGCTGGCTATTGCATTTAAACCAGCCTGAACCGCTGATACAAGGCAGGATGGATCCATGCTTTCATGCTTTTTACGCCAAATCCTGACCCTACCATCTAAAAATGTTGCAGCACAATTCGAGACTCATTAGACCAGGCAATGTTTTTTCAATCTTCTATTTTTCCAGTTTTGGTGAGCCCGTGTGAATTAAAGCCTCAGTTTCCGGTTGTTAGCTGTCAGGAGTGGCACCCGGTGTGTCTTCTGCTGCTGTAGCCCATCTGCTTCAAGGTTCGACGTGTTGTACATTCAGAGATGCTCTTCTGCAGACCTCGGTTGTAACAAGTGGTTATTTGAGTTACTGTTGTCTTTCATTTAGCTCGAACCAGTTTGGCCATTCTCCTCTGACCTCTGGCATCAATAGAGATGGTTGTGCATGAAAATAAATATAGGCCTAATGTAATTATTTTTCCATATAAGTTTGCCTGTCAGTTCTAAAAATATATGCTGATGCTAGTGGGTCTTCTGGAAGTCAAATGAGCTGCTTTAGCAACCATGACCATCTGACATTTTATTTCTTGAACTACAAGATGTAGTAGCCACTCTTAGATGTAAAACAGCCTCCATATGAAGCAACTTCTGTGTGAGGGTGGCCAAAACTCAAAAAAGCTATTCTGTCTAAAAATATAATTTTCCATTATACATTGCCAGTGTTTGACGACACCAAGAAAAACAGGTGAATGTACTATTGATATTGAAAAGAACTGAAGCATATGGTGGCACTAAAAAAAAAAAGGATTTTCTCTCTGGTAAAGTAGGAACAGTCTAAACGTCTAATTTATTTATTCACAAATATAATATAATATAATTATTAACAATTTCAAGTACCTATTTTATATTTTCATATATTTTAAATTGTATTTTATGGAAAAGCTGGATTTTCAACATCATTACTCCAGTCTTCACGGTCACATGATCCTTCCGAAATCATTCTAATATATACAGTACCGATCAGGCATAACATTATGTGACAGGTGAAGTGAGTAATACTGATTATCTCTTCATCACGGCACCTGTTAAAGGGTGGGATATATTAGGCAGCAAGCAAACATTTTGTCCTCAAAGATGATGTGTTAGAAGCAAAATGAGCAAGCGTAAGGATTTGAGCGAGTTTGACAAGGGCCAAATTGTGATGGCCAGATGACTGGGTCAGAGCATCTCCAAATCTGCATCCCTTGTGCAATGCAATGGTCAGTATCTATTAAAAGTGGTCCAAGGAAGGAACAGTGGTGAACCGGCGACAGGGTCATGGGCAGCCAAGGCTCACTGATGCACGTGAGGAGTGAAGGCTTGCCCATGTGGTCAGATCAAGAAGACGAGCTGCTGTAGCTCAAATTGCTGAAGAAGTTAATGCTGGTTCTGATAAAAAAGGTGTACACAGTGCATCGCAGTTTGTTGCATATGGGGCTGCATAGCCGCAGACCAGTCAGGGTGCCCATGCTGACCCCTGTCCACCCTGTGGCCTCTTTCAGCAGGATAATGCGCCCTGCCACAAAGCAAAATTGGTTCAGGAATGGTTTGAGGAGCACAACAACGAGTTTGAGGTGTTGACCCCAAATTCCCCAGATCTCAATCATATCGAGCATCTGTAGGATGTGCTGAACAAGTCAAGTCTGATCCATGGAGGCCCCACCTCGCAACTTACAAGACTTAAAGGTTCTGCTCCTAACATCTTGGTGCCAGATACCACAGCACAACTTCAGGGGTCTAAAGGAGTCCATGCCTCAACGGGGCAGGGCTATTTTGGACAGCAAAAAAGGGGACCAACACAATGTTATGCTTGATCGGTGTATAATACAGTATAATATAATTGTAATTGTATAAAAATGTGGATTTGAGCCAAACAATTTGCTTAATTCCTGTGGTCATGTTTTATCTTCTCTAGAGCTGTGTTTCCACCGTAGGAACTTTGGGGTGGTACTCGGTGCGTTTCGACCGCAGGAACCAGGGTCTAAATGAAGTTCCAGGTAAAAATCTCCCCCTCCGAAAGTCCTTGCTTGCGAGGTAGTACTTCAGTACTTTCAAAGTTCAGGAACTTTCGGGGGTGGGACTTGGGCGCTGAACATCCTGATTGGTTGAGCTCACGCAGCATTTCAACTTGTATTTTTCGAGTATCGCAAAGTCTTTTGCGAGTATCGTTTCTGCGTCTGAGCCATCTCACGGTCAATGTCCGAAATAGCTGATAACATACGTTGTCTTATTGTAAATCTATTTTTACAAGCTTTCAGAATACGCTTTAGTATCAGTGCTCGTCTCTTTTCCACAGTTTTGTTAATTACCTCTTTAGTAAACCAATACATAACCAGCAAAAGCAGCACAGCTTTGAATCTCAGTCATATGTCACCGGACTAATTTGCCTAATCTTCACGGTACTTTAGACCGCAGTGGAAACGCAGACAGTAGTAGGTCTGGGGGGAAAAGTTCATGTAAAAAAAGTTCCTGGTACAAATTGTTCCGGGTAATTTCGGTGGAAACAGGGCTCACCAATTGAGCCAGAACTGTCACTGATGCCCTGTCAATATAAAACAAAAAGTACAAGTAATGAAATTGTTCTGTCTATCAGCATTAAAGCACTGTCTGCACTATAGTGAAAATAGGGGTCTTCTTTTCACAAAATCATAACAGAGCAGAGAAAGTGGAGAGCTGGAGAGATAGGAAGAAGAAAGAGAATGAGAAGAGGAAGAGTGTCTGTGTTTAGAAAAAAAGCCTGGTGTCTGACGGATACACAACAGAATTAAACTACAGAATTAAGCAACAGCAGATTTTATGTTCAGAAAAAACAAGAATGTATTGCCTGAATGTTGCTTTTTGCATTCAGTTAAAACAGCTGTCAACATTGAACATTGAAAATAAGGGAAATTTCCGATTCTTACCCACAAAAAAAAAAAAAAAAAAAAAAAAAAAAAAAAGCACTACTCATTAACAGTCTAAAGAGTTTATAACTACACAATATATTTTGACTTTGGCCGTCAGCGTCCTGATCCATCATCGCACATCACACTCATCTACTCTACTCTCCTTGAAGTACACTTCCCGCTACTTTTTCCCTCTTCCTCCCGCCCGCCGCTGCAACTGTCTTCTTCTTCTTCTTCTTCTTCTTCTTCAGTAGTAGGCTAAGCCAGTGTTTCCCAACCTTTTTTCAGTCATGGCACCCTTTGAAAATATTCTCCATTTTGTGGCCCCCCCTCGCATTCGTTACGCTAGGGGTGTAACGGTACAGATTGCTCGGTTTGTATCACGGTTTTAGGTTCACGGTTTCGGTACGGTTCAGTATTTGCTATGTTCAGGGAAAAAAGGACTACTGTCAAATAAAAATAAAGAAAATAATGAGAACAAATCATTTAAATACAAGCAGCAGCACAAATAAATACTATTGAGCAAATATACTAATAAAATAAACTATGCTTTTCAGGTTTTCCAGGTACGTCTAACATTAGTTTTCAGGTACAGAAATTGATCAAATGTAAAATAACATTGCATGTTTGACTGTATAAATTAAAGATTAGTCCTATTAAGCTTACAAAAGCTATTCAATCAAGAGCAGTGAGTGATGTCCTTGTCTTTTGTTGTTTGACATTAAACAGACAGCAGTAAAGGCTACTGCCCCTTTAAGACCTAATGCTCGGCTATGCATCGTCTTTCTCGACTGTATAAAGTTTACTTAAGGCATATACAGACTATGTCTGCTAGAATACTCATCAAGATGGACATGTTGACATACTTTTTGTGTGAGTTTGTCCGTTCAAGAGCAAGACTTGAAAGAGAACTCAATATTTGCGCGCTGTGAGACGTGTGCGCGCTTTCGGATGAGTGCAGCGAGACAAACTCTCATTTGCGTCTTCTGGCACTACACCCGGGTGATGACGGCGAAAAAGACTGGTCATATTCGAACATACGGCATGCAATGAACAGAGTTTACAAAGAGAGAATTATTTGAAAAATTTGAAAAAAAAAAATATATTTTAAGGACTTTTACACGGCACCCCTGCTCTCGTCAGACGCAGATGGCACCCCGGTTGGGAAACACTGGCCTAAGCTACTGTCTGTCTGTGTACTGCCACCTGCTGGACTGGAGGTCTAGCAACCCAAATGCAAGCCACTTCACAGACACAGATAGTTGCGTGTTCTGAGTTAACACAATCAGAGCGTAAAAATACGAGATATTTTACGGGAAAATACTAAACCGGGAAGACAGCGGGAAAAGAGCTAAAATACGTGAGAAACCCGGAAAAAATGGGAGGGTTGACAGCTATGAGTTAAAAACCAAATTTAAGGCCTTTGAAGTGCCTTGGAACTCGCAGCATTATTCAATGTGTTGACTTATTTCCCCTCAAACGGCTCCAGCTGTTAGCAGCTCCTCCCCTTTTTTGAAACAGCCAATAGCGTTCCGTTATTACCACAGTTTGACTAGAGCCTTTCTGTTTTCTTAATGCCAGTTTTCTCCGAATCTAACCATTTATCATCATAATCTCCTCCATATCTCCTTGAAATACAGCATTCTGTGCAGCATTTAAATGGGTCCGATATGTTTTGTTGTCTGCGCCGACTCTCGCATATGATCCGCGCTGCGCTCTCGTGTCTGTAGTCAACGGCTCTGGTCTAGACTATGTGTGTGCGCGCTACTGCGGTGCGTGAAACTATTGTGAACCCAGACTTCATTCGCCTCAATTGAAAACATATTTACACTGTCTGAATCGTTTCCTATCGCATAGGGGAGCGCCGGGCACAACCTAACGCGGGGTTAATTGTAACGCGCATATTTTAAAAATTTCCACACATGCCAGAATGACGAAACTATTTACTAGTTGCCATATCAACATTATTTAGAGAAAAAATAGCGCCAAAATTAAAAAATCTCTGTAAGATATTACTGAACATGTATTTAACCATAGCAAAAGTAAATTTCTTACTTAAGTTTAGTTTTCATCTCTGTTTTTTGTGTTTATTTAAAATAAGACAAATCAGATATTATTTTAATCTTATATCTGTTATTTAACAGTTGAGATCGTTCTTTAATGCTGATCTAACCAACAGAAGACACAAGCCGTGGTTTAATACGCAGTCGTGCGGGTGGGGTGTGTTGTAACACTACGTTACAATGAGCCCCTATTAGAAATATGCCATTATATTCTATACTTGTATGAATTATTTTGAAAAACCATAAGAAAAGGGTGAACAATGACTGAGAATTAATGTTCAGAAATTATTAATCATTATTATGTTTTGAACTATGCTGTATAGCTGTATTTAACGATGTGTTTGTAGTCAAACTCAAAAATGCTTATATTTTTAATGATTAAAAAATGCCATTATTTTATTTTAAAAAGTTAATAATTGTATTTTGTTGACAAAATATTTTAGTTTGTCTTGTATATTTTTTTGATTATATCAGATGACATTTTAAGCTGTTATTTGGTCATGTTACATTGTGCCCCACCACATGTTACAATGTACCCCACCTATGGGGCATGTTGTCACATTTCACTTTTTTCGGTGTAAATCAAGAAAAAAGTATACACTGTATAAATGAAACAAAACCACATAATTGTACTAGAAATGTGTGCAATTAATGAGGGAAACAATAAATACTATGAACCCCAAGTGGATTTACACAAACTGAGAAAGTCAAAAAGCGTTGGGTTGTGCCCCGCTCTCCCCCTATATAGTGCGCTATGTGCCGTTCACCATGTAGAAAATAGTAAATGCGTGAACAACTGACAGTTTTCGACGCAGTTCAGGGTCTATTTATAAAGTAGGGGGCGGGACTTCAGATTCTAGAGCGCATTTGATTGGTCAAGAGATTTGATGAGCAGGTGAAGTCTCCGATGATGTCATCAAAATCTGTCATTCGTTTTAAAGAAGTGAGAGACTGTAAGTTTTGAAATCTCCTAAATGCAAATTTTGTCATTGTTTTGGAACACACCAGCTTGTTCAAAGGCTCTAAAAGCAGCAAGGGCTGAGCATTAGCATAAACTGATAGAAAATAAACAAAACCCCAGGTTTCTATTTAGTACAGTGGCCGGGTTAACAAATAAATGCACATCAGCTGAACAAAATATTCCAGTACAGTTTAGTAGTAATGACTTTATGAATTTCTTCACAAAAAAAAAATCGAAAACATCAGAAAAACAATTATAAATGTACAACCGTTGACAGGTTTTTACGACTCAGCCTCAATTATAACCCCAGAAAAACAACTGCAGTGCTTTACAACTATAGGACAGGAAGAGCTAAATAAACTAATCATTGCTTACATGTTTATTAGATCCAATACCAACTAAACTAAATTCTAAAACTAAACTAAATTCTAAAAACTAAATTCTCAAGATGGCGCCGCCGTGCTCGGTCGCCGTTCAGGTCGCTCCGCTAAGACTTTGCTTTTATTTATTATTCTACTCTCTTTTACTCTCTATTTTTTCCAACGGATCATCTGCTTTGATCTGTTACGACAGCAAAACACTTCTGGAAATTGGTTACCGCTACACTGACCTGTTTCAGGACACTTTCTCCAATCTTCCATCTGAGATTCGCCGGGACGCCGAGTTGAACAATGGCCACTCGAGTCGACGGCGAAGATTCAAAAAACACCGCGGGAAACGCGCTGGGATCCGCAACAGACTGAGAAAAAGAGCATTCAGTCCTCCTCTCCCGAGCATTTTGCTCGCAAATGTCCAATCCTTGGAGAATAAGATGGACGATCTTAGAGCCAGGATAAGTTTTCAACGGGACATGAGAGACTGCAACATCTATTGTCTGTCCGAAACATGGCTCACGCCAGCGGTCCCGGATACAGCCGTGACGCCGTCCGAGAACTTCTCTGTTTTTCGGATGGACAGAACAGCCGAGGCCGGGAAATCTAAAGGCGGTGGAGTGTGTTTCATGATAAACAAGAAATGGTGCGATCCTAGGAACATCTCCATTCTTTCGCGATCCTGCTCGCCTCACTTGGAACATTTAACTCTCATGTGCCGGCCTTTCTACCTACCGAGGGAGTTTTCCTCGGTCATCGCCACTGCCGTTTATATTCCACCACAAGCAGACACGGGGCTGGCTTTATCTGCCCTCCATGATGTGACCAGCGGCTTCATAAACAAACACCCCGACGCTGCTTTCATCGTCGCGGGTGATTTTAACAAAGCTAACCTAAAGAAAGTATTGCCAAACTTTCACCAGCATGTCTCCTGTCCCACACGAGGAGCAAACACACTGGATCATTGCTACTCTCCGTTTAAGAACGCCTACAAAGCTCGTTCACAGCCAGCTTTTGGCAAATCGGACCATGCCGCCATTTTCCTCACACCGGAATATAAACAAAGGCTCGTTCAAGAGCCCCCGGTGAGGAGGGAAGTCAAACGCTGGTCATCCCATTCAGAGATCACGCTACAGGCAGCTCTTGATGACGTCGACTGGGACATGTTCCGCGCGAGTTCTGAAGACGTCAGCGAGTTCACAGAAGTGGCGCTCTGCTTTATCAACACACTGACAGAGCAAGCCACACAAACAATAACTATAACGTCCTTCCCTAATCAGAAACCGTGGGTGGACAGTTCAATCCGCACTGCAGTTAACACGCGCACTATCGCGTACAATGCCGGTCTCCAAACGGGGGATATGAGGGAGTACAAAGCTTCATGTTACGCCCTCCGGCGCGCCGTTAAAGCCGCAAAACTCCGCTATAAAGACCGAGTGGAATCTCATTTCCAACTCAACGACTCCCGGCGGATGTGGCAGGGACTGAGGACTATCTGTGCTTTTGGAACTAAATCGTCTGCAGAGGTGAGAGCTGATCCGTTGCTGGTGAACGAGTTAAACTCTTTCTACGCTCGCTTTGATGGTAATCGCGGCAGCGCGACTCCGGCGAGTGACGCGTCAGAGAGAGTCCCTCAGAGCAGCAACAGTCACGTGATCTCTGTCTCGGAGGACGAGGTTCGGAGGGCACTCAAACGTGTGGATGTCAGGAAAGCTGCTGGGCCGGATGGTATTTCAGGTCGTGTTCTGCGGTCCTGTGCTGATCAGCTCGCAGGGCTCTTTACATCCATATTTAACGAGTCCCTTGCTACATCTGTTGTCCCCACCTCCTTCAAACGATCCTCCATCATCCCTGTACCTAAGATCAGTAAACCCTCTTGCCTAAATGACTATCGTCCAGTGGCTCTCACATCTTTAGTCATGAAGGTCTTTGAGAGACTCATTAAAAACAACATTTGCTCCTCCATTCCTGACACTTTGGACCCTCTTCAGTTTGCCTATCGTCCCAATAGATCGACTGAAGATGCCATTTCTCACGTCCTTCACTCCTGCCTCACTCACATCGACAGCAAAAGTGGGAACTATGTCAGGCTGCTATTTATTGACTATAGCTCAGCCTTTAACACCATAGTTCCCATTAAGCTAACACACAAACTCCTGGATCTAGGCCTGAATTCTTCTCTCTGCCTCTGGATTGAAGATTTCCTCACTGGCAGACCCCAGGCGGTGAGAATAGGCCAGTTCACCTCCACCTCCATCACCCTGAGTGTTGGAGCTCCACAGGGCTGTGTGCTGAGTCCCCTGCTCTACTCTCTCTACACCCATGACTGTTTGTCCACACACAGCTCCACCTCGATCATCAAGTTTGCTGATGATACTGTTGTCCTGGGTCTCATCTCCAACAACAATGAGACGGCATACTTGGACGAAGTGGAGCAACTGACATCATGGTGCCAGGACAACTGTCTCTCTCTGAATGTTAACAAGACCAAAGAACTGATTGTGGACTTCAGGAAGAGACAGCATCGGTCATACTCCCCTCTCATGATCAGCGGGACACCGGTAGAGAGAGTGAGCAGCTTCAAATACCTGGGTGTGAACATCTCCGAGGATCTGACCTGGACTACACACATCCAGACACAGGTGAAAAAAGCCAGGCAAAGACTGTACCACCTGCGCCAGCTGAGGAAATTCAGGGTTTCACCAGCCATCCTGAAAACTTTCTATCGAGGGGCGATAGAAAGTGTCCTGACTCAGTGCATCACAGCGTGGTACGGGAACAGCACCAGTCACGACTGCAAAGCCCTGCAAAGAGTGGTGCGCTTATCCGAGCGCATCTCAGGCTCAGCTCTCCTGTCTCTGCAGGACATCTACACCAAACGCTGCAGAGGTAGAGCTACTAAAATCATCAGAGACATTAATCACCCTGCAAACTCTCACTTCACCCTGCTGCCATCTGGTAAGCGCTTCCGTAGCCTGATGGCAAAGACTGAAAGACTCAGGAGGAGCTTCTTCCCCCAGGCCATCAGACTCCTGAACTCAGTCACGTGACTTCACTTCACCCCGCACACGCATAAACATCCAGTTTTAACATTAACATCCACATACTGCCATTGCACTGCACTTTACTTTCCTATTGTTACTGCGTAACAACCTGTAATAAACCTTGCACATTATACTTCTTTATATATACATATATATATATTTATGTTAACCACTTATTTCTAAGTCTACAGTTTATCTCACTTATCATATCCACTTATTTTTTTATATTTTTTATATTTTAATTTTTATATTTTTATTTTGATCTTATTTCCTATTTTTATCTTTACTTGATTTATTTATAATTCTACTTATGTTAATACTTTTTATTCTAATTTTATTCTATTTCTATTTTAATTTCTTGTAACTGTTATTTGCACTGTCCATGGAGCGGACCTGTTTACATTTCACTGCCAGTTGTATATTGTGTATATAACTGTGTATGTGACAAATAAAACTCTTGAATCTTGAATCTTGAATCTATTGAAAGAGCTGTTACCTGTAGCAGAAGAGCCTCTTCTCAATATTATTAATTCATCTTTAACTCTAGGTCATGTCCCAAGACCATTCAAGATGGCAGTTATAAAACCTCTCATTAAGAAACCACAACTATAAACTATAAACTATAACTTACATTTAGAAGGAAGTACTGTTACTTCATCTGCTACAGTTAAAGACCTGGGTGTTATATTACAACCCCAAATGAGAAAAAGTTGGGACAGTATGGAAAACGCAAATAAAAAACAAAAAGAAGTGATTTCTAAATTTACTTTGACTTGTATTTAATTGCAGACAATATGAACAAAAAATATTTCATGTTTTGTCTGGTCAACTTCATGTCATTTGTAAATATGCATCCTTTCCTGTCATTCAGACCTGCAACACATTTCAAAAAAAGTTGGGACAGTAAAGCATTTACCACTTTGTAATGTTGCCATTCCTTTTCACAACACTTAAAAGACGTTTAGGGACTGAAGACACCAAGTGATGAAGTGTTTCAGGTGTAATTTTGTCCCATTCTTCCTGCAAACAAGTCTTAAGGTGGGCAACAGTACAGGGTCTTCGTTGTCGCATTTTGCGCTTCAAAATGCGCCACACATTCTCTATTGGAGACAGGTCGGGACTGCAGGCAGGCCAGTCAAGTACCCGTACCCTCTTCCTCCGCAGCCAGGACTTTGTAATGTGTGCAGAATGTGGTTTTGCATTGTCTTGTTGAAATATGCATGGACGTCCCTGGAAAAGATGTCTTCTTGAAGGCTGCATTTTATGCTCCAAAATGTACTTTTCAGCATTAATGGTGCCTTCACAGAAGTGCAAGTTACCTTTGCCAAGGGCACTGACACAACCCCATACCATGACAGACCCTGGCTTTTGGACTTGTTGCTGGTAACAGTCTGGATTATCCTTTTCTTCTTTGGTCCAGAGCACACAGCGTCCATTCCTCCCAAAAAATACCTCAAATACTGATTCATCTGACCACAGTACACATTTCCAGATGCCTCCGAGCCCAGAGAAGTCGACGGCACTTCTGGACACTGTTAACATAGGGCTTCCTTTTGGCACAGTACAGTTTTAACTGGCATTTGTGGATGTAACTACGTATTGTGGTACTTGACAAAGGTTTGCCAAAGTAGTCCTGAGCCCATGTGGTGATATCGCTTATAGATGAATGACGATTCTTGATGCAGTGCCGCCTGAGGGATCGGAGATCACGGTTGTTCAGCTTAGGTTTGCGCCCTTGTCATTTACGCACTGAAATTCCTCGAGATTCCTTTTAATTATGTTATGCACTGTTGAAGGTGAAATATCCAAATCTCTTCCTATCTTTCTTTGAGGAACATTGTTTTGAAACATTTCAATAATTTTCTCACGTATTTGTTGGCAACCTGGCGATCCACGGCCCATCTTTGCTCCTAAAGGATTAGACCTTTCTTGGATGCTGCTTTTGACAAAATCATAATTACAATCACCTGTTGACCTCACCTGTTTCAAATCACATCATTATTTAACCATTTTACCTCATTACAAGCCCTAAATTGCTCCTGTCC
The DNA here is from genome assembly GCF_949357685.1 of Gobio gobio. Taxonomy (NCBI): domain Eukaryota; kingdom Metazoa; phylum Chordata; class Actinopteri; order Cypriniformes; family Gobionidae; genus Gobio; species Gobio gobio. The sequence continues at coordinate 46,833,098 of NC_137099.1, forward strand.
CAACTTTTTTTGAAATGTGTTGCAGGTCTGAATGACAGGAAAGGATGCATATTTACAAATGACATGAAGTTGACCAGACAAAACATGAAATATTTTGTGTTCATATTGTCTGCAATGAAATACAAGTCAAAGTAAATTTAGAAATCACTTCTTCTTCTTTTTTTTTGCGTTTTCCATACTGTCCCAACTTTTTCTGATTTGGGGTAGTAGACAACAACTTGTCTTTTGAAAATCATATTTCAAATACTACAAAAACAGCCTTTTTCCAGCTCAGAAACATCGCTAAGCTACGAAACATGCTATCTGTCTCTGATGCAGAAAAGTTAGTTCATGCATTTATGACCTCTAGACTAGACTACTGTAATGCACTACTAGCTGGCTGTCCCGCCTTCTCAATAAACAAGCTACAATTAGTCCAAAATGCAGCTGCTAGAGTTCTTACTAGGTCAAGAAAATATGATCACATAACACCAATTCTAACATCTCTACACTGGTTACCTGTTAAGTTTCGTATCACTTATAAAGTATTGCTACTGACCTATAAGACCCTAAATGGTTTAGCTCCTGTGTATTTAACTGAACTTCTATCGCCTTATACCCATCACGATCTTTAAGATCACTAAACTCAGGGCTTCTGGTAATACAGAGGATATCTAAGTCAACTAAAGGAGGGAGAACGTTTTCATATTTGGCACCTAAACTATGGAATGGCCTTCCTAATAATGTTCGGCACTCATCCAGTTTAAATCTAGATTAAAGATGCATCTCTTTAGCCAGGCATACACATGATGCTTCTCCTAACCTTGTACTCTATAGTTATATCAATGCACATGATTGTTTTTGCTTTATGCCTAGAACAGCAGCTACGTTAATTATTTTTCTGTTCTGTTTTATCTCGGGACGCCCATCCAGAGGTAACTAGAGAGTCCGTCAGCTCCAGTCTGGATCCAGCTTCTCGTAAAGACTTCAGATGACCATCACCTGTGAAGAGACGACTCAACTCCTGCGAGGACTTCAGATGACGCAGCTCTGCATCAACATGCGCTCATGCTCATCTACATACCTATTCATTAACAACCTGTATTCTTATTTCTATGCCATAGCTATTATATTGATTATTAATAGATAGTTAGCTAATCTGTATGCTTGTATATGTGCAATTCTGAAATGCATAACATTTACAAATCAATTTAAATTGTAATGTAGATGCATTTTCTGTGAAGCTGCTTTGAAACGATATGTATCGTGAAAAGCGCTATACAAATAAATTTTAATTTTAATTCATAACCTTAAGGCTAAGATAATCATACTAAAAGCTAAAAAACTTAATTTTTATTTCAGTGGGCCTTTAAATTTGCAACGAGGACAATTATTAAGACAGCTGATGAGAACTCAAATATCTTGGTGCATCTTCTGCCTTCCACAAATATTTTTTTACAGTGCGAACACTAACTACTTTTTTCCATTTTAATTACTGCTCAGCATCACGTTCTGGCTTATGAAACCTAATGGTTCGTTAATTTATTTGTCAGTTCCTACACCACATTCTTAAATAATTATTTTTTATTTTTTGTCAAATATTTTTTCCCCACATTATGCTGACAGTTTTGTAAAAGTACCAGTTTTCACATGTACAAACAGAGAAACGTCCAAATCAAGTGTTATTGCAGCTTGAGAGAATTTTATTTTTCTGAGCTATTTGTGTTGGGTGGACAGGAGGGGTAAACAGACAACACAATTTTCTCTATAATGTGCAGGGCTCTGAAAACCTCTGTATATATACGTGCATAGTGTGAGTATTTTTTATGGCTTCTCTATTGGTTTGACCTCGCCAAAAGGGTGTAAACAAGCTGCTTATATGAAAACTTAGGTGAAAGGAATCTGCTTTGTTTCAAGTTGCTTTGACAGGCACCTGGGGACTCACAATAACTCAGGTTGTGAAATCACTGAACTCTAAATCTGTCAAAGCGCTTCTTGAACATTTGGCCACAGAAAGGTACTTAGCTGAAAAGTAAAAAGCTGAAAAGTTGTTCCATAAATTATAATAACATTATGAGGGCTGACAAAGTCTGCAATTGAATAACCTAGAATTGCTCCACTTGAGGTTCTAAACTATTTCTATACAGCTTTTCCAGGAGGTTTAGGGTACAACAGGGCTAAAGGACCTGTTTATTTTCTCAACAAAACCCACCATCATCAATCAGCACGTCTTCATTTCAACCCTGTTTATTGATAAATAAAAACTGAAAACCTTGCATAAACATTGAGGTCATTGCATGCAATTAATAAAATATAAATTGTAGGCCTTTTGATAATATTTGAAATGTTCCGGGTTTACTGTATGAAGCTGATTATATACCTTGAAACAATCACATATACATTATATTGCCAAAAGTTTTGGGATGCCTGCCTTTACATGCACATTAACTTTAATTGGCATTCTTAATCCATAGGGTTTAATATGGAATTGGCAACCCTTTGCAGCTATAACAGCTTCAACTCTTCTGGTGCTGCGTTCCACTCCAGTTTTAGACACGCACTTGCAAACTTCCCTAAGCACGTCCCCTCGGGGGAATCCCCGCCGCCATTTTGAAGTGCATTCCACTTTGTGAAGTGGACAAGGGAAGTTTATATGGACAGACCCTTGCTCCCTCGATTTTGACCGAGGGAGTGAGTCTACTTCATATGTACACTTCAGGCAGCTTCATATACCACAATCCAACACGATTGTGACGTAACCGCATATCGCGTTTAATTTACCCCACCACAAACAACTCTATGATATTTTTTAAAACATTTAAAACAACCCAAATACACCTATATACATATAGAATGCTGCATTAAACAATTTCATAAAGGAAAAAAATAAATAATAAATCAACTCCATAGTGGATTCGAAGTGATCAAGGGCTTAGGACTATCCAGTTCAGTCCTTTGCAAATGTTCCTCCAGTAGTCAGTAGGCATAATAAAAATGAACTGGAACGCAGCATGGGAAGGCTTTCCACAAGGTTTAGGAGTGTGTTTATGGGATTTTTTGACCATTTTCCTAGAAGCGCATTTGTGAGGTCAGGCACTGATGTTGGATGAGAAGGCCTGGCTCGCAGTCTCCACTCTAATTCATCCCAAAGGTGTTCTATCGGGTTGAGGTCAGGCCAGTCAAGATCCTCCACACCAGACAGAGAAGATATTATTCGTCACTCCAGAGAACACGTCTCCACTGCTCTAGAGTCCAGTGGCGGCGTGCTTCACCCATTCCTTGAAGATCTCTACACACTGTTCTTGAGTTAATCTGATAGGTGCTTGATTTTATACACCTGTGGCCATGGAAGTGATTGGGACATCTGCATTCAATGATTTGGAGGGGTGTCCCAATAGCAATTTAGTGTTTCCCTTTCGAGGGAACTCCCACTGCAACGACGAATTTGGGGACACTCCCTAAGCAACAGCGCGTCTGAAGTATGAATGAAATCAGGCCAATCCTGATTGGTGTTGCGTCATGACGTAACTATGACGGCATACCCGGAAGATACATAAGGGGAGTCCAGGCATAGTAATGGCAGTTATCGCTCTTCAGCATAGCGCTCTTTGTGAAATCTGTCTGTCTATTTATTGTTGTTCGTTGTGAGAGTGAAAAAGTGTGTGTGAAATGGCGACTGAGAAAGCAAGAGACTTTAAGCAGTGTGTGCACCCGTGTCCCCGCTACATGTCGGGCTCGGACACACACTCGCTTTGTGTACAGTGCCTGGGTGTTGAGCATGCACGGGCGGCTCTCAAGGGAGCCGCCTGTGAACATTGTGAGCGGCTCACACTCAGGCTCTTGCGTTCTCGGCTGGCCGTGTTTGATGAGGCCGGCCAGCCTCGTGAGCCCTCTGGTTCTGGACCCGCAGTCGCCGAGGTGGCTCGGCGTCGCAGATCCTGGGGCTCACAGCGGGATCTGTCAGACAGATTTGGGACTGCTGAGGCACCTTCCCAAACTTCGTCTGACGATTCCGAGATTCTCCCTCCCCGTGTGGAAGCCCGCGCTGCGGCTTCTTCCCCCGGGGTGGAGAATCCGATGTTCATTCTCTCTGGTTCTGAGGAACCAGATGAGGTGGACATCGAAGCGGGTAGTGAAGCACCATATGAGTCGCCACTTCACCCACCCGCTCAAGAGGAACTGGTCGAGGTTTTGACCCGTGCGGTAGCCAAATTAAGAATAGATTGGCCACAGGAAAATGAGGAAATCCAGCCACCAAGCAGGCTGGATGACCGATTCCTTTCACGCCGGGCTCAAACACCTCGCCGGGGCTTGCCTTTTTTCCCAGACTTGCACAACGAGTTGTGCAAGTCTTGGAGAAAGCCGTATTCAGCGCACGTTTCCAATCCCCCTGTATTGGACTATTCTAATGTCCTGGGGGCGCGTGAAGCCGGATACGGGACGATGCCGCGGGTGGAAGATGCTCTCGCGGGTTATCTTTCTCCCGAATCGCAATCGTCGCTGAAAGACCCGGTACTGCCCACCAAGCCCTGCAGGGACACCTCAGCCTTGGTGGGCAGAGCCTATATGGCGGCTGGGCGGGCTGGTAGTTCCTTGCATACTCTTTCCATCTTGCAAGCCTACCAGGCCGACCTCCTGAAGGAGTTAGATGAGGGTGAGGGTCCCTCTCCGGGGGACATATTGGAGCTCCGGAAGGCTGCGGATTTGTCTCTCCGCATCACCAAGGAGACGGCCCGCGCTGTGGGCCGCTCCATGGCATCCATGGTGACTGTGGAGAGACATTTATGGCTGAATTTATCGGGGATGAAGGAGAAGGATAAAACCTTCCTCCTGGATTCCCCGATCTCGCCTTCTGGACTGTTCGGCGACGCTGTTAATATCGTCGTCGACAGATTCCAGGAGGCGAGGAAGCAGTCAGCGGCCTTCCGCCAATACCTCCCTCGTCGCTCCAAAGGGAAGGCTGCCTCCAGCGGGCAGCCTCAGCCGTCCACCAGTTCCTCGCACCGGCAGGTGCAAAAGCAGAGCGTCGCCTCTCGAGCCCCTCCTCCTGGAGCTTGGCAACAGAGGCGGCGCTCGCACCAGCAGGCTTCCGTACCTATGGGCGATTTGAGAAACGTCCTTTAGGCTAGGAAGGCTGCTGGGAAGAAGTCCTAGCTTCGGCTGGACTTCAAAGAGCGGTCCCCCCCGCGCGGGAACAACCGAGGTTGTCCCCGCCGCGGCGCTCTCGGGAAATCAATGTGGTAATCCCGCCGTCACAGACGCTTCGGGCCAGCCTCCGGGAGGACTTGCGACTGGGCAGTTAACGTGTCCGTACACCGAAAATTGACAAGGCTCGGTTGACACCCGAGGCCAGCCTAGAGGCCAGCCTCAGCCATGGTTCGTCACGATAGATCTGAAGGACGCATACTTTCATATATCCATCCTTCCGTGTCACAGGAAGCTCTTGAGGTTCGCTTTCGGGGGCGAGGCGTACCAATATCGAGTGCTTCCCTTTGGTCTAGCTCTTTCCCCACGCACATTCACAAAGTGCATGGATGCAGCTCTGGCTCCAATGAGACTCCAGGGCATCCGTGTGCTGAATTAAATCGACGATTGGCTCATTCTGGCCCAATCGTACGATATGGCGGTTCGGCATCGAGATGTCGTTCTGGCCCATATAAAGTGCTTGGGGCTGAGACTCAACACCAAGAAAAGTGTGTTGACGCCATCCCAGAGAACAACGTTCCTGGGAGTCGTGTGGGATTCGACTTCGATGCGGGCGCAATTAGCTCCCGCGCGAGTCGAGACCACGCGGGCGATGGTCTCAGGATTTAGGCTAGGCCACAGCATCACTGTCAGGCACTTCCAGAGGGTGCTGGGTCACATGGCAGCAGCGTCCAACGTAATACCTTTTGGCCTGCTGCACATGAGACCTCTACAGTGGTGGCTGAAGACCAAGGGGTTTTCCCCCAGGGGGAACCCGTTCCGTATGATCAGGCTAACGCGCGTATGCCTTCGTTCCCTAGCCATATGGAAAGAACCTTGGTTTCTGTCCCAGGGGCCAGTGTTGGGAGCGTCCTGTTGCCGGAAATCCGTTTCAACAGACGCCTCCCTCACTGGTTGGGGCGCGGTCATGGACAGCCGCTTTGCGAGGGGCCCTTGGGAGGGCCGTCATTCCTCCTGGCACATAAATTGCCTGGAGATGATGGCGGTCTACAAAGCTCTCAGGAGCTTTCTCCCGGACCTCGGCGGTCACCATGTCCTGGTACGGACAGACAATACGTCTGTCGTAGCGTACCTCAACCGGCAGGGGGGTCTCAGATCGCGCCCTCTATGCAGACTGGCGCATCAGATCCTCCTGTGGGCCCAAGGGAAACTGTTGTCCATCAGGGCAATGTATGTCCCGGGGGTCCAAAATCAGGGAGCAGACATCCTGTCGAGGCAGGGGCTGAGGCCCGGGGAATGGCGACTCCACCCAGAGGTGGTGGAGGCCATGTGCGAGAGGTTTGGCCCAGTGGAAGTGGATTTATTCGCGTCTCGAGAGACGACCCACTTTTCACTGTGGTTTTCTCTCACGCATCCGGCCCCTCTGGGGCTGGATGCCATGGTGCAGACGTGGCCGAGGCTGCGTCTGTATGCATTTCCCCCGATCGCTCTGCTCCCGGGAGTCCTGGAGCGGGTCCGTCGACAAGGCGCCAACCTGCTTCTGGTGGCGCCACGTTGGCCGACTCGGGTTTGGTTCTCGGACATCATAACTCTGCTGGCAGGTCAACCCTGGGAGATTCCTCTGAGGAGGGATCTCCTGTCTCAGGCAGGGGGCACGATATTTCACCCCCGGCCCGAGTTATGGAACCTTTGGGTCTGGCCCCTGAGGGGGCCAGATACCTAGAGGCTGGCCTGCCGGCAGATGTGATCGAGACCTTACTCAGTTCCAGGGCTCCGTCTACAAGGAGACTGTACAGCCTCAAGTGGAATGTGTTTTCCACTTGGTGTAGAGAGCGTGAGGTGGACCCAGTTAACTGCCCAGTGGCTTCAGTGCTGGAGTTCCTCCAAGATCGTTTCTCTGCAGGGCTTACCCCGTCCACACTCAAGGTGTACGTGGCTGCCATTGGGGCTTTCCACACACCGTTGGGTGATGGGCCTTTGGGTAGGCACCAGTTGGTTGTACGGTTCCTCCGTGGGGCTCGGAGGATGAGGCCTGCGGCTCGTTCCAGAGTCCCAACCTGGGACCTGGCAGTGGTTCTCAAGGGATTGGCTGAGGCCCCCTTCGAGCCACTAGAGTCAGCAGACCCAAAGAGCTTGACCCTTAAGATGGCCTTTCTCTTAGCCATCACTTCTCTGAGGAGGGTGGGGGACCTTCAGGCCTTGGCGCTTACGCCGACTTGCCTGGAGTTTGCCCCTGGCGAAGTGAAGGCCATCTTACACCCTAGGGCCGGTTATGTGCCCAAGGTGCCATCAAACGTGGTCAGGCCTTTGGTTCTTCAGGCATTTCATCCTCCGCCTCATGTGACGGCGGAAGAAGGGAGGCTTCACCTGCTCTGCCCGGTCAGAGCCCTTAAATTATATGTGGAGAAGTCTGCGCAGTGGAGGAAATCTGAGCAGCTATTAGTGTGTTTTGGTTCATCTAGGAAGGGGCTGCCTGCGTCAACCCAGACTATCAGTAACTGGATTGTCCAGGCAATAGCCACGGCCTATCAGGTGCGCAACCTGCCTTCACCTATGGCCGTGAGGGCACATTCCACCAGGGGCATGGCCTCTTCGGTGGCCCTCCTTTCTGGGGTCCCTTTGCAGGACATCTGCGAGGCGGCCGGATGGGCTTCTCCACACACTTTTATTAGATTTTATAGTCTGCACCTCCCTGCGACGCCCGGTGCTAGGGTACTCCAGTCCTAGCTGTGCCCGGTCTCCGGCTTCACACTAGGACTGGTGCTACCGTCGGTGTGGCCTAGTGGGTACTCGTTCCCCAAATTCGTCGTTCCGATGCAGTGCGAGTTCCCTCGAAAGGGAACGGCTTGGGTTATGTATATAACCCTTGTTCCCTGAGAAGGGGAACGAGCACTGCATCCCGACGCCACACCTCGGCGAGCCTGGAGCGCATGCTTCAGAGCGATTACTACCGACATTACGTTCCAGCTCCCCTTTTATACATCCGGGTATGCCGTCACGGTTACGTCATCACGCACGCCAATCGGATTGGCCTAGTTGGCATTCTGGTTTCAGATTTGCTGATGCTAAGGGAGCATCCCCAAAGTGTCGTCTCGATGCAGTGCTCGTTCCCCTTCTCAGGGAACAAGGGTTATATATATAACCCGAGCAGTTATCTCCAGTGTTATTGTATTTTGTAATTATTTAAAGGGTTAGTTCACCCAAAAATGAAAATTAGACCATGATTTACTCACCCATCCTAGGTGTATATGACATTCTTCTTTCAGAGTTATATTAAAAATGTCCTGGCTCTTCCAAGCTTTATAATGACAGTGACTTGTTGGGTCATTTTTTAAGTCCATAAGTGTGCATCTATCCATCATATAACTGCTCCACACAGCTCCGGTGGGTTAAAAAATGCTTTCTGAAGCAAAGTGGCGAGTTTGTGTAAGAAAAATATCCCCATTTAAAACTTTATAGACTAAAATAACTAGCTTCCAGCGGTCAGCGGTACGCAAGGCACTAAAAGAGTAACTCCTGCCGCGATTTACAGGAGCATCTCAAGCTTTGACGCCTCATGGATAGGGCTGGGCAACAAACTCAAACCCCTCTTCTCTTATATCGAAATCCTCCGCCATTTCTCTTTAAAAATTCTCGTTTTAGACTCTAATTCATGACCAGTGTTTTGTTTTACTCTATCCTCTGCGCTTCTGCGTTCATCAATACGCATGCGTCAAGGGTTCAAGTGTCAAGGGTTACTCTTTCACCATAACTTTTTACTCTTTTTTTAGCTTATTATTTTAGTCTCTAAAGTTTTAAATATGGACATTTTTCTCACACAAATATGCCACTTCTCTTCAAAAGGCCTTTATTAAAGGGATAGTTCACCCAAAAATGAAAATTCTGTCATTAATTACTCACCCTCAAGTTGTTCCAAACCTGCATGAGTCTCTTTGTTCTGCTGAACGCAAAAGAAGATATTTTGAAGAATGTTTGTAACCCAGCAGATAGAGCAACCATTGACTACCATAGTATTTTTTCCCCAACTATGGTAGTCAATGGTTGCTCTATCTGCTCGGTTACAAACATTCTTCAAAATATCTTCTTTTGTGTTCAGCAGAACAAAGAAACAAACAAAGGTTTGGAACAACTTGAGGGTGAGTAAATGATGACAGAATTTTCATTTTTGGGTGAACTATCCCTTTTTTATCTCTAAGTTTATTATCCATTTTAGTTTTAGTTTACAGTAACTGTCTTAGTCACAAAAAGGAGAAAGGTGAGTATTTTGTGTCCATTTCCATCATGACTGGCATTGAAATTTGAAAACAAGATTGAATGCATTAAGCATCTTTTATGTTGGTCTTTAAGCTCAATGTTGTGCAGGCAAACATTTCAAATTAAGACATGACTGTGTATTTAAGACAAACAAAATATCACAGAATAAAGCTAAATATAACCAACTTAAAAGAAAAAAATGTCTAACATTTTACCCTTCTGCAAGATAATTTGTTTGTTTATCAGCAAAGCAGGGTGTTATAAAAACGTTCCAAAAAGACACAACCATACTTTTTTTGTGTGTTTTAAGTTATCACACTGTAAGTGTGGACGTATTTAGAACAAAAGCATTTTGTATCTGCTGCAGGCACAATGCCTGGAGTCTCATTGGATAATAGATATTGCCACGTATAGGAGCCCATCTACCCCGTCATTTAAAAAAATCAATTTAATGGGTAAAATTTAGCACTGCTCCCATAAAGAGCTCCTATGAGCAAAAACACACGTGTACAAGTACTCACAAAGCACAGCATGCTACTGTGTTATAGTCTAAGCCTTAAGCAACATTATATAATTTAACAGCCAACTCTGCTGGAACAGTCCCCTTGCATTACCATTAATGGAAAATCCATGCAGTCATTTAAACATCCGGATGCAGAAACTGCTTTTAGTGCCATATCACAGGTTCTAAAGGCACAAAAAGACAGATTAAAGATGGGAAGGCTTGGAGCTATTCTCTTTGAGGTGAAAGGTGAGGTTTGTTTCAATACAATTTATAGGTCTAAATGAGGAAATTAAGCAAAAAGGAAATCATATGAATAGGAACACATTGAACACAGTATCAATTATTGATTCATGGAGTATAACCTGTCACTCACATGAGATCACAGCAATAGTAAACTATAACCATCTAATCAATTCCTGATGGGAAAAAGTCCTCCCCTATATTTTTTCTCGTTTGAGAAGCCATTTCACTTGGATATATCTCTCGGATATATGTCACAAATGGGGAGAAACGACTTTCGCAACTTCCGTTTCATGTCGACCTTTACTTTTTGTGCTGAAAAAACAAATGGTGTAGGATTTCCATTGAAACAATATTCACTCACAAATTAAAGGTAAATTTCACAAATAATTGCATAGAAATGGCAAGTAACACATTCATTAAATTTGAAACGTATAAGCAAAATACAAATGACTTAATGTACTTCTGTCACAGGGTGTTTTGGTGTTGGTTCATGTTCATTGTTCTTGGTTCTGTTTTCAGTTTATTATGTTCATGGTTATGTTTGAGTTTGTCATGTTCACAGTCTTGTCGTGCACTTCCTGGTCTTGTCATGTGAATCCCATGCCCTCATGTGATCTTGTGTCTTGTCCTGTCATTGGTTCATTGTCTCATCACTGTTCACAGGTGTCACTTGTCTTGTCATTAGTCTGTCTGTGTATTTAAGCCCTCATGTTTGCCATGTGTCTTGGTCAAGTATTGAATGTTGTAACCCGCTGTCGGGGAGTTTAGTTATTGTCAAGTCAAGTCAAGTCAAGTCAAGTCAAGTCAAGTCAAGTCAAGTCAAGTCAAGTCAAGTCAAGTCAAGTCAAGTCAAGTCAAGTCAAGTCAAGTCAAGTCAAGTCAAGTCAAGTCAAGTCAAGTCAAGTCAAGTCAAGTCAAGTCAAGTCAAGTCAAGTCTTATGTTTGGGTCAAGCCAAGCCAAGTCAAGTCTTTGTTTTATGTTTGGATGTAGTCAAGTCAAGTCTTTGTTTTATGTTTGGATTATGTTTGTAAATAAACTGCACTTGGGTCCTTCAACTTGCCTCCAGTGGATATACGTTACAGAATACTTGACCGGCAAAAATGGACCCAGCAGTTGCCTTGCTTTGTCTACGCCAGGGGGATCGATCCATAGAGAACTATGTGGAGGAATTTTGTGGGCTCTGTCACGTAGTGGATTTTAATGATGCTGCCCTTAAGGGGATGTTTCTTAATGGACTCAACGACTTTATAATCTACTTGATGCCCGAAAGCAACTCCCCGGGGACTCTAGCAGAATATATTGACTTTGCTCTTCTGCTGGCTGGGTCTTCTTTTACAGTGGGGACTGTGGAGGAGGGGCCCCACAACCCCACAGTACCCACCACAACCCAGCCAGAGTCATCTGCTCCAGCCCACGTCCATGCTCCAGCCCACGTCCATGCTCCAGCCCACGTCCATGCTCCAGCCCACGTCCATGCTCCAGCCCACGTCCATGCTCCAGCCCACATCCATGCTCCAGCCCACGTCGATGCTCCAGCCCACGTCCATGCTCCAGCCCACGTCCATGCTCCAGCCCACGTCCATGCTCCAGCCCACGTCCATGCTCCAGCCCACGTCCATGCTCCAGCCCACGTCCATGCTCCAGCCCACGTCCATGCTCCAGCCCACGTCCATGCTCCAGCCCACGTCCAGGCTCCAGCCCAAGTCCAGGCTCCAGCCCACGGCCCCGTCCAGGCTCCAGCCCACGGCCCCGTCCAGGCTCCAGCCCAAGGCCCCGTCCAGGCTCCAGCCCAAGGCCCCGTCCAGGCTCCAGCCCAAGGCCCCGTCCAGGCTCCAGCCCAAGGCCCCGTCCAGGCTCCAGCCCACGGCCCCGTCCAGGCTCCAGCCCACGCCCCCGTCCAGGCTCCAGCCCACGGCCCCTTCCAGGCTCCAGCCCACGGCCCCGTCCAGGCTCCAGCCCACGGCCCCGCTGTCCCGCCCAAGAAAATTTTGGGGGGGGGCAAGGGGTACATGGAGGCCATGAAGGCCCCGCCTCTGTGGCCTGATGAACTCCCGTTACCGCCATGGCCTGATGAACTCCCGTTACCGCCATGGCCTGATGAACTCCCGTTGCCGCCATGGCCCGGTGAACTGCCGTTACCGCCATGGCCTGATGAACTCCCGTTGCTGCCATGGCCACCCACGCCTGAGGGTCCAGGTCCTCCCACGCCTGAGGGTCCAGGTCCTCCCACGCCTGAGGGTCCAGGTCCTCCCACGCCTGAGGGTCCAGGTCCTCCCACGCCTGAGGGTCCAGGTCCTCCCACGCCTGAGGGTCCAGGTCCTCCCACGCCTGAGGGTCCAGGTCCTCCCACGCCTGAGGGTCCAGGTCCGCCCACGCCTGAGGGTCCAGGTCCTCCCACGCCCGAGGGTCCAGGTCCTCCCACGCCCGAGGGTCCAGGTCCTCCCACGCCCGAGGGTCCAGGTCCGCCCACGCCCGAGGGTCCAGGTCCGCCCACGCCCGAGGGTCCAGGTCCGCCCACGCCCGAGGGTCCAGGTCCGCCCACGCCACAGGGTCCAGGTCCGCCCACGCCACAGGGTCCAGGTCCGCCCACGCCACAGGGTCCAGGTCCGCCCACGCCACAGGGTCCAGGTCCGCCCACGCCTCAGTGTCCAGGTCCGCCCACGCCTCAGGGTCCAGGTCCGCCCATGCTCCCAGGCCCGTCCAGGTCATGTCTGGGTCCGGTGCCCCTGCACGGGCCTGGCCCACCATCCCTCCCCCAAGACCGCCCCCCAAGACTTTTTGTTAAGACTTTCTGTTAGGCCATGGGTGTTTTGGTGTTGTTTGGGCGTCAGGGGCCGCCCATAGAGGGGGGGATCTGTCACAGGGTGTTTTGGTGTTGGTTCATGTTCATTGTTCTTGGTTCTGTTTTCAGTTTATTATGTTCATGGTTATGTTTGAGTTTGTCATGTTCACAGTCTTGTCGTGCACTTCCTGGTCTTGTCATGTGAATCCCATGCCCTCATGTGATCTTGTGTCTTGTCCTGTCATTGGTTCATTGTCTCATCACTGTTCACAGGTGTCACTTGTCTTGTCATTAGTCTGTCTGTGTATTTAAGCCCTCATGTTTGCCATGTGTCTTGGTCAAGTATTGAATGTTGTAACCCGCTGTCGGGGAGTTTAGTTATTGTCAAGTCAAGTCAAGTCTTTGTTTTATGTTTGGGTCAAGCCAAGCCAAGTCAAGTCTTTGTTTTATGTTTGGATGTAGTCAAGTCTTTGTTTTATGTTTGTAAATAAACTGCACTTGGGTCCTTCAACTTGCCTCCAGTGGATATACGTTACAACTTCAATAATCTTTGTTTTATTTATAACTTTTTTTTTTATTATTTTTTTTACAGTGATTAACTAAAAATAACCGGCACATAAGAGTCATGTTGTATGTTTTGAACTCACTAAAAAAATTGGTTGTAAAAGGCATAGCTTAGGATTCGGACTTCACTGGTTTTGCACTGAATAAGTAATGCACTGAAACACTTTTTAGAGTATTTTAGTATGATGTTCCATTGTCTGGATCAGCAGAAGAATGCACACGCTATAATTTTTTTTTAATGGAAATTAATAAGAACTGGTGCTCAAATTGTGGAGAAAATCCTGCATATATTCATATGTATATTTGTGCAAATAAAGGCAAGCTTGTGTGCTAGTAAATTGTGTGCAGAGGTGTGACACATGTTCTGTGGGGGGTTGTGTATATGTGTGGGAGTGTATGCACTCTGTGTGATGCGGATGTCTCCCCACTAGGATACATCTGTGAAAAATGTGACCCCATGGACCACAGTGTCCGGTGCGGCACTAGTGGCGGCCCATGGGACTAAGATGGAACTAAGGACACAACATGGAACTCATAAAACATGTGCTACTTAAAGCTGGTAGAACTTAACCCTCTGCTCTGATGAGAGGGAAGATTTGCCGTCTTTTATAAAGGACATGAATGTTGTTCCCAGAACAGAGCTGTTTCACAAGGACAGGGCAATGGACTTTTATTCGTTGTTTTAATAGCACTGAAATAGTGATGCTCTCTGAGGTAGAGGCATGTAGAGTCGTTTAGGTTCTGTTTATTTCATTAGGACGGCAGGGGTTTGGTCAGACATCAGAAATATTCTGGTCATGAAATTATCTTTATGGAATCTAATGTTCAAACTGAGGGGATTAGAATGATTTGAAACCATTTATGGAGTAATTTCACTGTGATGTTATTGTTATACTTTATTTCCTTAATAGTATTTTTTGACTAACATATTGGCCTTTGCAATAGAAATGTTGGGAAAAACTAAATAAACAAACACAGGATATGCCCTAGACCTAGACCATATGAAAAAAAAAAACCTAAACAAACGATGATTCAACCATTGCTTTACCAATCTGACAATAAACAACAATTCACACTGAAATGTACAATACATTCTGAGTTACAGAACCAGTTAACCCTCAGAGCCCGACGGCATCGCCCACGACGTCACACGGCACCTCCGATAAATATCTATATTATTTCATGAAACTTTTATCGATTTTCTTACCGTTTTTTCCAGCAGAAAGCTAACGAGCTAGCCATCACGGGGGTGCCTTTGGTGTCTTTGTAGCCTTTACAGAAGGTTTTCTATCCAGCCTGGAACATGTGCATCTTTTTGGAGTTGTTCAGCAATAAATCAAAATGCTTACATCCAAGATTTATCCACTTGATGTCCATAATTTATACATTTTCCGTCATTTTTGCCGCTAGCGCGATGCTAGCTGCCATTTTGGAAGAGGGTTTGACCAATGACAGGCTGATCCGTCATCCACGTTGGTGTGCGTCATTACGCATGAACCACAGCTCTGTTATTGTGGAGAGAGAGACGCACGGCTAGTGTTGAGGAGAGAGAGAGAGAGAGACGCGCTGCAGTTTTGTGGAGAAAGTTTGAGGAAAAAGTTTGAGGAGAAAGTTTGAGGAGAAGTTCCTGATAGGAACTGTTTTGAGGCTTGGCACCAGTAAATATCCAAAATCCAAAGAGGCCAAAAGCGCCTGGACTTTTTTTGGAAAAATGTAAATAGTTTTGGTTCTGTATAAGTTATCATGTTTATTCCTGAGTTCCAGGACTCCAAAGACTTGAACAAACTGTTTTCCAGAGGAAATATGCTTAGCTTTTATTTATTTGTGTGTGTTTTCAATAAATATTTGAGTGATTCAATTTCCGTTTTATGTTTTCATTTGTCTTTATGGTCCCATAACTTATTTTACATTCAGGTGACATCAATGCAACACACATATACTGACAGAGCAACTTGTCTTAAAAAAAAGAGGTGTGTCAATTGTCTGTGCACAACAGGGTTGATGTTTTACAAGCTTTTTTAGTAAATAACACCAGGCGGAAAATTAATTGTAAAAATACCCTTAGGTCTTAAAGGGTTAAAAAGGATTGCCTTTATGTGCACTTTTTTTTAGAGACACTGTAAAGTGTATTAAGAATATTCTGTATAATATGGCCAAGGATGGCAATTTGTAGCTATTTGCGTCATAAAATCAAGATCAAAATTACAATCAAATTTCAAAAGCAAAATTATTCAACCCTCTTGCAATATTTTATGAAAACAATTCAACAGAGGCATCAGTAACATATTATAGAACGTTTATTAATACCGATTTGAGTGATTCTGATAATGTAAAGATGCTGAAAAAGAAAGAAAAACCATCAAATTGGCTGTAAATATTCATGTACACAATTATATAACCCCCAAAAGTCAAATTTTGTGCAGAATCTTTTATTCTCTATAACCTCCAATAAACGCTGCCTGTAAGTGCTTAGAAGCTTCTGTCAACTCTGCAATCTTGGCCCAATTTCTCGCTTGATCATCTTTGGTTTTCACGTTACAACTGCTTTCTTCAAATTCCACCAAATATTTTCAAAGAGATTTAAACCTGAAGACTGTACAAGCCACTCAAGAACATTCTTAAGTAGATTTGGATCTATACTTTGGGATGGCTATACTTCAGGAAAGTCTATTGATCATCAAGCTTCAGTCTCTACACCGAAGGCATCACCATCTTTGCCAAAATGTCTTGATAGTTTAAAGAATTCATGATCTCCTTCATACAGTCAAGATTTCTACTTCCTGCAACAGCAAAGCACCCCATAACAAGGCTGGACCACCTCCATGTTTGACCATGGAGATGGTGTTCTTCTATTCGTAAGCTTTGTCTATTTTGCCTCAGACATACCGCTGATCCATGGGTCCAAAAAGTTCCAGTTTTGTCACATCACTCCATAAAACATTCTTCCAGAACTCCACAAGTCTATCCAAATAAATGTTACCATATTCAAGTCTGCCTGTTATGTTCTTTTTGGTCAAGAGTGGCTTTTGGCAAGATGTCCCAACAATAAGGCTATGCTTGTCTAGTGTTCTTCTTCATTGAAATGTTTTTATTTTCCTCTTTTCATCAGGTCATCTTGCAAGTCTTTGGCAGTAAATTGTAGGTTTTTCATCAGTTGCTCTAATGAAACATTTTATTCCGCTTAATGATATTGTGCTTTTTCTTCAACACCCTTAAAGGTTTTCTGGTACAACACATTTTTAATGAATAAGGCTGCCAGCTATATGAACTTTTAGTGTTTTGGAAATCCCCTTGTAAGCCATGGACTTTCTAATGTAATAAAACAATTTGTTCTCTACAGCTTTTGTGAGAGCTCATTTGACTTGGCTATATTTGCAACTCAACTTTAGTTTGCGTAACAGCAAATGCTTAATTGTGTACATTTTTCAAATGCTTAATTGTGTTTTAACACAGTTTTGTACCATACCATACAAAGCATCTCCAAAACTGCAGCTCTTGTGGAGTGTTCCCAGTCTGCAGTGGTCAGTATCTATCAAAAGTGCTCCAAGGAAGGTACAGCGGTAAAATGGCGACAGGGTCATGGGCGGCCAAGGCTCACTGATGCACATTGGGAGTGTAGGCTGGCCCATGTGGTCCGGTCAAACAGGCGAGTTACTGTAGCTCAAATTGCTTAAGGAGTTAATGCTGGTTCTGATAGAAAGTTGTCAGAATACACAGTGTATCACAGTTTGTTGCGTATGGAGCTGCATAGCCACAGACCAGTCAGGGTGCCCATGCTGAGCATCAGAACTAGACCACAGAGCAATGGAAGAAGGTGGCCTGGGCTGATAAATCACGTTTTCTTTTACATCACGTGGATGGCCGGGTGCGTGTGCATCACTTAACTGGGGAACACATGGCACCAGGATGCACTATGGGAAGAAGGCAAGCCGGCGGAGGCAGTGTGATGTTCTGGGCAATGTTCTGCTGGGAAACCTTGGGTCCTGCCATCCATATGGATGTTACTTTGACACGTACCACCTACCTAAGCATTGTTGCAGACCATGTACACCCTTTCATGGAAATGGTATTCCCTGGTGGCTGTGACCTCTTTCAGCAGGATAATGTGCCCTGCCACAAAGCAAAAATGTTTCTAGAATGGTTTGAGGAGCACAACAACGAGTTTGAGGAGTTGACTTGGCCTCCAAATTCCCCAGATCTCAATCCAATCGAGCATCTGTGGGATGTGCTGAACAAACAAGTCTGATCCATGGAGGCCCCCGCCCCCACCCCTCACAACTTACAGGACTTAAAAGATCTGCGGATAACATCTTGTTGCCAGATACCATAGCACAGCTTCAGGGGTCTAGTGGAGTCCATGCCTCAACTGGTCAGGGCTGTTTTGGCAGCAAAATGGGGGAACAACACAATAATAGGACATAATGTCTGATCTGTGTATATATACCAGGTTACAAACCATGCTAACATTAGGTTTGAATTCTTCTCTATTTGAAGCTTAGACAGCTGGAAGAGGTGATTGGCAGCTGGAATTTTCCACATTGAGTGGTGTGGAAATGGACTGGGGCTGCGACAAGTAGACTGGGAACAGGGAACATTGTCAGGGGAATCACCCTCTAATAAAAGTGTGTGCGTGAAACCTACAGACTCTGTGCTGCAGCTGTGGTTATGTTTGGCCCAATCAGTTGTTTTCTGTGGTTTAAATAGCTAGAGCAATGGCTCAACCATCCCCTCAAACGGTGTCGGCTGTGAATCTTGAATGTCTCATCACTGCACAACAAAATAACATCTGTCGACATGGAAATATCCTTTCAGTGCAAGACCTATTAGAAAGACCTAACTACAAAACTGTTTCCTAATCAGCATAACAAAGTGCCTTTGCATCACTCAGAAGCACATAGCAGTGTGTAACCTGGTTGAGTGTAGGTAGGTAATAATCTCTGATGTGTGAGATAATGGTGGCTCTCATCTGAGAGGTAAAAGTGCCTGGTGTTCATTTAATGTGTGACTCATAGGCAAGTCACAAAACCAAAGGACGTCACCGTGTTCTAAAGTAGACGGCGCATGCATAGTGTCAGTTCAATTAGAGCATAGCATTGTGTCTTTCAGTGGTACTGAATTCAGTTTGAGCTCCCCAGAGACTGTTTAATACTGACTTTTGGATAAATGGAGCACTATTAAAAACCTGCCAGCTTCAAACAAACAACTGCCCTTTATTCCCTGACATGGTGAGTGTCAAAGATGATATTAAATATGTAGCAGAAATGAAATGCAATGTGAATTTTCCTAATGTCACAGTCATAAAGTGCATTATTGGAGATTTGTACCACACTCAAAAATAAGTTGTAAATAAAGCGTTTATTGGAGTACGTTTTACACGAAAGCACGACTTTAGTCTTTCTACTTCAAAATTTCATTTTTAATTCAATGTGTTACTTGCAATTTATATGAAATTAATTGTAAAATTTACTAGCAATTTCTGAGAGAAATTGTTTTTTAAACCATGTTTTGTGTGTGTGTGTGTGTGTGTGTGTGTGTGTGTGTGTGTGTGTGTGTGTGTGTGTGTGTGTGTGTGTGTGTGTGTGTGTGTGTGTGTGTGTGTGTGTGTGTGTGTGTGTGTGTAGGCATATTGAAAGCCCATTTCCACCCCATAAAAAAACGTATGCTTGCGCAAATCATAATTATTACATAAAAAGTTGAAATTCTTACTTAGAAAGTCATAATTATGACTTAGTATCTCATAATTGTGACTTAGTATGTCATATTCTCATGATTTTGACTTTTTATATCATAATTATGTCACTTGGTATGTCATAATTTTTACTGTATCTCATAATTTTGACTTTTATATAATAATTACGTCACTTATGCCATAATTTCGACTGTAAGACTTTTTTGTTATAATTTACATAAAATGTCACAATTATGTCAGTGTGTAATTATTTAAAATATTTGTCATAATTTTGACTTTTAATGTCAATTTTGCCTTCTTATAATTTTGACTTGTTATAATTATGACATAAAAAGTCAGAATTATGACAGTATCTCTCATGTTTCTCATAATTTTGACTTTGTATCTCCTAATGACTTTTTATGTTATAATTGACATAAAATGTGAAAATTAGAGACAGTGTGTAATTATTTAAAATATTTATGTCATAATTTTGACTTTTTAATGGCATATTCTTTAAAGGAAAAATGCCAGATTAGAGCATAAGACGAAAAACACAAAAGTAGCTTTGTGGTCTTCTTATTTAACACAAGATTCATAATTAATGACCCTTATGTAGAAACAGCCAATTAAAATGCATAATTAAAGGTTAGTCATTAATTAATAACGGCATTATATATATGTATTAGATTATCATTTTATTGCTGCCTGCAGGCTGAGGCATCCTGATAAAACATGAACATGTTCCAGAGCTGATGTTGGATGGCAGCTGATGGTGTTCAGGTGGAGGATTTTTTGGAGAGAAAAAAAAAACATTCATTCATGAATGGATCTAACAGGCCTGGACCTGGAGAGTGTGACAGCACAACCACTGTTCGTAAACATCTCAGATAGGAATAAGTAATGACATTGCAGGTCTGACAGCTGAGCAAAAACTGTTTCAGTTAGAGCTACAGAGAGGGCAGCTCAGTTGCGGTTGTCTTGTCAAATTTGACAATTTCCTACCAAGACCTGGACTGTAATGTTCTAATGTAATGCCTTGAAAAATAACAATAGAGGGAAACCAATATTTGCACCGAATACAATAAACTGAGCCTTGTACAAAGTCTAAAGATGTACCCTCAATGCTTAAGTAAGCGTGTTCTAGAACTTCCGCCACATTTGGCCACCAAATTAGACATGCCCTCTCTTTCTACAGCAATATAATTACTTGTCAAGCATTTTTTTTAGCCTTTTGAAGCTCAATTTCCTGCAGCAATGAAAAGCAATGTTCACTCTTGCTTCTTTATTTTCTTCAGTGACAAACGAGAAATCATTAACATTTCATATGAACTGCCCACCGAAAACACGTGAAATTATTGACAGGCAGAAATCACCTCAAAGCCTCCTGATTGGCCAAATAAGAATCACATCGCTGCACTTTATTTATTTATTTAAGGGATATTTCACACAAAAATTAAAATTCTGTCACCATTTACTCACCCTCAAGCTGTTCCAAACATGTAGGCTATGCATTTCTTTTTTTCTGCTGAACATAAAAGAAGATATTTTGAAGAATGTCGGTAACCAGTTGATTGACCCTATTGACTTCCATAGTATTTGTTTCCTCTTCTCCATACTATGGAAGTCAATGGGGCCCATCAACTATTGATTACCCATTCTTCAAAATATCTTCTTTTGTGTTCAGCAGAAGAAATAAATTCATACAGGTTTGGAACAACATAAATGATGACACAATTTTAATTTTGGGGTAAACTATCCTATTAAAAAGGCAAAGATGTGATATGTAATATAATATCTAAGGACCGTTATTTCTGTATATCTTTCAGGGAGTAGAATAATTTTCTGCATAATCATTCCATAAAAAAATTATAAAATAAATTGTTTAAAAAAAAATTTAAAAAATAAATGACCCTAGCTACTGAAATGTGTATATATATAAACTGTAAAAAAACGTCCGAAAAAATAGGGCAAATTGTACTGTATAAATATGAAGGAATTTTACGTATTGTTTTTTTTTTACAGGTGTTTTACCTGTATTTTGAATTACACATTGCATTAGTTTGTGTTTCAAGGGTTAACAGAAATTTACGTAAAATTACTGGATAATGTCCTGGCAGATAATGTACATTGTGTATATGACATATAATTTAAATCATAAACATCATAATAAACTGCCTAAACCTCTTCTCTCAAGATGTGCATGTCAATGCAGTTTATGATGTCATGGGACTAATGCAGAATCAAATGATTATACCTATAATCAATTTGTGTCTCAAGCTGTTCTCCTGGTTTCACACATAATTGTCACTATACAGTCTTAGACAAAAATCTCCATTTGCCTTCACTGATACACGGAATTATGTGCATTATGGTTTTAGAAGAGCGCTGGAAACATTCCTTGGGGATTTCTGTCAATGCTGACTCACTTCATGCAGTTTCACATCATACTTTAAAACCTCCTGAAGGCTGTACAGGCCAACGGAGTCAAATTTGAAAATGGGTAGTTTGTGGCTATATGGGGATGCACATAATCAAAGCAATGCTCAGGCAACCTGCGTCATTCGGCTGATGACCGGTTGGTCTAATGTGTCACAAGAAAACATGTTACACCAGCGTCACCGCTGTGCCCTGTTGACACAAGGGAGGAAGGATGTGTGGATTTATGATGTGCCAGATTCTGACCATACGATCTGCCTTTTGCAGGCAGGATTTTGCAAGCCATGCAGTGTCCATCCAATTTTAGCTACTCAGATTTGGTGATCATGTGTGAATTGTAGCCTCTGTTTCCTCTTCTCAGCTGGAACTAAGCTTCTTTTCTCAGGATTAGTAAAGGCACTTGGAGGAGCTGCAAACAATACAGACAACAGACTCAACATGTCTGCTGCTTATATTCAGTTAAAGGTGCATGTAACATTTTTTTCGGTAAAATATAAAAAAAACAAAAACACTAGGCCAGTGTTATATATTTTGTTCAGTAGAGAAATTGCTATTTTAACAAAGGAACCGGGACGTGTGAGGGAGTCACCTGTCGATTGCGTCATATCTGCGTTACCCTCGGTTCCTGGTTTTATTTTGCAGAAAAGCTTTACTCTTACTGCAGTGTATCATGTCCCAAGATTCTGCGCAACTTGGTGTCATCAAACTACGCCTTTGTTTTGAACAGGCGACCTCTAGCGCAGTGGTTTTCAAACCTGTCCTGGAGGACCTCCAGCACTGCACATTTTGTATGTCTCCCTCATCTAACACACCTGATTCAACTAATGAGCTCATTATTAGAGACTGCAAGACCTGAAGTGGGTGTGTCAAATATGGGAGACATACAAAATGTGCAGTGCTGGGGGTCCTCCAGGACAGGTTTGAAAACCACTGCTCTAGCGGACGGGAAAGTTACATAGTGCACCTTTAAGTTACAAACGTAATATACATTTTTGAGGTGACAATAACCTTTGATGTTGCAGTAGGCTATGTAATGTCTCAAATGACTCAAAACATCCATGTAGAATGTAAATGTCAGGTATTGATATGTGTCTCATGCCATCAGTGATGACTGCCTGCAGGGCATCATAAAATATTTAAACACTGACTGTGATTGGCAGTCAGGTGTGGTGTCTTGCATATTCCTTATGTGTATCCCAGTACTATTTTACCAGAGTTTCTTTGCGTAATCGCTTCCTTCCAATTTCTCATTAAGGGACCCTGTGGCTCTTCAGTTTCCCCCCCAGCTCCAAGTGTGCATCTGGACCTACAGGTGCAATAGCATTATTTATTTCCGACTTTTTCTGCATAGTGCTTTCAGGGGTTTATTTTTACTCAAATAGCTGTTGACAAGAAGAAAAAAAAAGAAAAATGAAAGATACCACACACAAAATGTGGTATTTACCTTTTTATTTTAGATGGCATTGTACAGAGGGACAAATTGGACACAGGTGTTTTACACACAAATCTAAAATATTGTTTTGTTTTTCAATGTGGTTTTAATATCAGAAGACAGTGAGGGATGTTTTACTGACTGCTGACTGCATATCGGTCATTTTTATTGGACTTCAAGGACTATACAACTCAAAGATTATGTTTAAACAATCTTTTTAATAATTTAATTTAATTTATTTAAAAATGAATTGGCATGGGGCAAATTTCTGTAAACATGCTTCAAAACAATACACTGCCATTCAAATGTTTTTGATCTGAAGTTTTTCGACAAAGTCTCTTATGCTCACCAAGGCTGCATTTATTTTATTAAAAATACAGAAAAACAGTAATATTGTGAAATATTATTAAAATGTAAAATAACTGTTTTCTATTTGAATATATTTTAAAATGTTATTTATTTCTGTGATGCAAAGCTGAATTTTCAGCATCATTACTCCAGTCTTCAGTGTCACATGATCTTTCAGGAATCATTCTAATATGATGATTTGCTGCTCAAGAAACATTTATGATTATTATCAATGTTGAGAACATTTTTTAGGATTTGTTGGTGAATAGAAAGTTCAGAAGAACAGTATTTATCTATTTATTTTAATATATTTAAAAATATAATTTATATTTCAAATAAATACTGTTATTTTGAACTTTAATGTAAAATGTAAAATAACTGAAAAACATTTTAATAATATTTCACAATTATACTGTGTTGTTGTTGTTGTATTTTTAATAGACTAAATGCAGCCTTGGTGAGCAAAAGAGACTTCTTCTAAAAACATAAAAAATCTTACATTTCAAAAACTTTTGAATGACAGTGTATATTGTGAAAAATGATACACAAATTCATTTGACTTGACGTTATTCTTTACCCCCATTGCTGTTACCGAATGATATTCTACTGATCAAAGTATTGCTATTGCAAAATGCAAGCAGTCCTTCTCCGTGCAACAATAATATAGAACCCTCTAGTGGTCATATGAAGATCTGCAGCAAATGTGCGACGCGTCACCAAGTTCTCAGGGCTGGAGGAGGAGACCTGGAGCACTGGGGTCCACATTGAGCCTCTGTAATCCAGTTTGGAGTGGTCGCTGAGGATGCCACCAGAAGTAGCCTCTCCATAAGACATGCAGTGCATCGGCACTGTGGTTTTATAGACATAGGAGCTTATTAGTTGCTTGTTTGTTTATTCTACCTAAAAAAAAACAGAAACAAAAATAGTTCCAATTATTTTTCAGGTTATGTCATCTCACAAAAGTGTAGATGTTTGACAGGCAACATGTTATAAATGGGCTCACAAAGTAACGGATCCAGTTGAACAATCTGAATCTGAGGACAACTTCCAACAGTGATGATGAAGATGAAACTCACCATGAACCGACCAGCCAACACCATCGGAACAAACCAGTAAAAGTCGTCTTTATGGAGTTTTAAAATGACATTTTCTAAACTGCTGAACGAGAGCAAGGATGAGTTCCCCTCGGACTTTCTCTCCAACATCAGCAACGCCACCATCTGTGAGGGCATCACCCTCGACTCTCAAGTCATCGGTGTGGGAATCTTTCTGGCCGTTTTCATTCTGGTGGCGATCGTGGGGAACATTTTGGTTATTCTCTCGGTGCTTTGCAACAAACATTTGCAGACGGTCACCAACTTCTTCATTGTGAACCTGGCCATAGCGGACCTTCTGCTGAGTACCATTGTCCTGCCGTTCTCCGCGTCTCTGGAGGTGATGGGATGCTGGGTGTTCGGTCGGGTGTTCTGCAACATCTGGGCAGCGGTGGATGTGCTCTGCTGCACGGCGTCTATTTTAAGTTTGTGCATTATATCCATAGACAGGTACATCGGGGTGAAACACTGTCTGAAATACCCCACTATCATGACCGAACGGAAAGCAGGTGTCATACTCGTGGTGGTCTGGGTTTCTTCAATGGTGATTTCTATCGGACCGCTTTTGGGGTGGAAAGAACCTCCACCTTCTGATGAAAGCATCTGCAGCATCACGGAGGAACCTGGCTATGCTCTGTTCTCCTCCTTATTCTCCTTCTACCTCCCGCTCATGGTGATTTTAGTCATGTACATTAGAGTATACATCGTGGCCCGCAGGACTACAAAAAGTTTGGAAGCGGGTGTGAAACGGGAGAGAGATAAATCAATGGAAGTGGTGCTGAGGATACATTGCAGGAGCATGCCGGAGGATTCGAGCACGAACTCGAAAACAAAAAACCACCCGTTCAGAAGTTCACTGTCCGTGAGACTCATGAAATTCTCCAGGGAGAAGAAAGCTGCTAAAACCCTCGCCATCGTCGTGGGCATGTTCATTCTTTGTTGGCTGCCGTTTTTCTTCGTTTTGCCTTTGGGTACGTATGAGTTATTCTTTGTTTGGTATGTGGTTTAGCTTTTTTTTATTGTTATGGTTTATAGAGCAAACATAAAAAATTAAAAAAAAAAAAATTCTTTACAATTTTGAAAAAAATAAAACAAGTAGCCTAATAGCTACTTTCACTTTTTTACAAAAAAAATAAATAAATAAAATAATTTAATTGTACCGAGTAGAAATAAATTATTGTGAATGGATGTTATGACATCATCGTTTTTTGTGTACAACTTTATATTTATATTTGCCACTAATCAAAATTCCTCAAATAATCAATTAAGATCCTACTGGACAAAATAAAATTCCGACATTATTTTTGATTGTTTTGCTACTGGACAGTTAAATGAAATCACAAGATAGCTTTAGTTTTAATATATGTATATATATAGACCTATATTTTTTATTTATTTAATTTTTTATTTATTATTATTATAAAATATTTTTTTAATTTAATTCCGTGTGATGTTCTAGTAGGAATATTTGATCTTGCTGGAAAATATGTGTTCTAAATACACCCTTTTAGTTATGCTTTTCCTATGAGACAATTAGGAAACAGAATTGGTTCCGAATTTTGATAAATATTCCAATAAAAGAAAGTTCATTAGATAATCCACTGTTTATTGGAACTTAATCAAGCGTGCGTTGTCAGTTTTATTTCGTTTATAACTTTGGAATGTAAAAAAAAAAAGATTCTGTATCTGTCATACGTAATCAAATGACATCATAGCATTTGGGCTGGTGTATGTGAGTTGATAATGTTATACCTAGGTTTTTAAAGTATGTTTGTATGCTTTATGCATTGAAATGCATGTAAAATACATGTCTATTTCGATACTGTGATCATGTGTCACTCCGTGGCAAGGAAAAAAAAATGTGTGAAATGCGTAGCCTGATATAAAGCACGAGGGCTGTTATCTGACTTGCGCTTTTCTCACTGACGAAAGCAGTTCCACGCATCATTTTTTCTATTCGGTTAATACGATTAAAGATGGTAGATGTTTGCACATGGCATGGGGCTTTGATCAGTATTTGATAGCAGCTCAATCTTTAGAAGGGGGGTTGTGTTGATTTGCTAGACTTGCTATCTTTTCTATGTGCATCGATCTTTGTTTAGGAGAACATTATGTTCTGTGGGATTCAAATAGGCTACATAATGGAGCATATTGGAGTGATGGATGGATGGATGGATGGATGGATGGATGGATGGATGGATGGATGGATGGATAGATAGATAGATAGATAGATAGATAGATAGATAGATAGATAGATAGATAGATAGATAGATAGATAGATAGATAGATAGATAGATAGATAGATAGATAGATAGATAGATAGCACTTTATTTTACAGTCTTATTATAGTAATAACCAATATACTATAATAATAACCAGTTTATACCAGAAAGACTCGGGAGGCCAGATGAGTACAATGAAGTAACAAATTTATTAACAGACCAGCAAGTATTATATTTAGAGCAGGGGCGCAGCCGACTCCCTGGGAGGTATAGGCGGGGACCATCCTGGTGGTGGTGGGGAGGATGGAGGTAAATGTTGGCGTCAGCATCTGTGAACTCAGACTTGTGTAAGTGACCATCTTTTATACTCTGGGAATTAGGACATGATTGGTTACTTCTGGATGTGATAAGTGACGTAACATTTAATCTTCCTGGCAGAACTTTACGCTAGAGCTTTCATTACTATAACTAGGTACTAACCCTGAACCTACCCCTAAACCTAACATTAACTCATAAGTGTAAGTGCGTGCGCGTAATGTAAAATAAAGTGCAACAGATAGATAGACAGATAGATACACATGACAACAGTGCACAAGCTGACCTGTATGTTGTCAAAACAATAACAATGAATGCAGAAGTGCACAATTTTCCAAAGGCAATGGCATGAGAAGTTCATAGAAATGTCCTTTGTTTGCTCTTGAATCATGCATGCAACCAGTCAATAATGGTTTCTTTGTGACGGTACATCTTCTTATCTCATAACACTCCCTCATGCCTCTATGAGGGTTTCGATGTTCTCATGCTGCCAAAAATGAGTTGTGGCTCATTTAGTTATATTACTCATGATTTTATGATATCAACAAACCACACACAATAATCAAGTGCTAACAAAAAGCAGTAAATGTAAAAGTTTCAAACGTTTTTCCTTTTAAACACACTGGCCACAATCATGTGTCAAAAAAGTCCTGTCACCAAACCCTATGAAAAACAGAAGTTGTGCAATCATTAAGTTCTTTGCATCCCAGGGTTAATAACTAAACCTGAGTCCTGTATAGAAAAAAAAAAAGATGCTAGGGATATTCATAATGCAGGGATGATACATTGTTATATGCTCAATCAAAGACAACCCTTGGGAGACTAAAGGAAAGACATTAGATTCAGTGTTCCAGTCACGCAACCATTACCCAAGAATATGTCACAGAGGCCAAAAAATGTGCTAGAAAAGGGAAAAAAACTGTCTCCCATTACATTAAAGGAATTTTGATGTTGCTCACAGGCATACGTCTTAAGTATCTAAACAATCAAACAAATAGTAATGATTATGATGTTGACTACTATTAGTAATTTATTGAAATAATTAAAAAGAATTAAAAAACATGGCTGGCAGTCTACATTCCCCTCAATGTATTGGTTTCCCCCCAAACCCACCATCCCATCCATCTCCAGGGTATTCCAGAAGTGCGGTTTTGACAGTCCCTGCTAGTATTCCACTCACTGTCACTGTGCGGAAAAATAGGGCAGCAGTGGTTGATAACATCTCCTGGCAAGGCCTGCATGTGGTACTGGTGAAATTCTGGGATCAAGATGGTTTGGGAAGGGGGGCCTGAGAAAATGAAGGAGGCCCATTCACTCAGGTCCCTAACCTCCTTTCACCCAACGCTCCACTGCCTTAATCACGGCTATTAACGAGTTGAGTTAAATAGGGTGCTTTCGTTTTCCAAAGCTTTAGAAACAGCCAGCCACCAGGACAGAGGAGGGATATGACATGGCTTAGATCCACACGTACACTGGAGAAGCACAAACTGTGAGTCGCTGCGTTAGAAAAGAAGGGTTGAATGACGTTAGAGCGTTCTTCAGTGTGAAGGCATTTGGAAATCTGCGGGAATGTTCTTATATTTTATTCTGC
Source organism: Gobio gobio (assembly GCF_949357685.1). Classification (NCBI taxonomy): domain Eukaryota; kingdom Metazoa; phylum Chordata; class Actinopteri; order Cypriniformes; family Gobionidae; genus Gobio; species Gobio gobio. Next base: position 46,861,680 of record NC_137099.1, read on the forward strand.
ATTCTATTTAATGGTATTATATATTCTGGTTATTAAAAATAATAATAAAAAAGTGTTTTTTTTTATTTATTTATTTACATGGCTCTTTAAAATGTTAAAATTGGTCATTCAGGAGCTTGATATTGCCTAATATCCCACTGTATATCAGTCCACTCATCCGGGTAACTATAACCGGCACTACTTTCATGTCTCTCTCTGCAGACTCATTCTGTGTTGTTTCATACCAATGCAACTGATGCTATCTTGAGCATTTCAGTATTAATATTACTGTGATATTGTTAGTATTGTTCCAAGACCAATTGTTCATTGTAATGGACATTTTTTTCTCGTCGTAAGTTTTGAGGTAATATAAAGATAATATTAGGAAATCATTTCAACCCAAACCAATGTTTCATGTCTATGTTTCATTTTTATTTTTGTGAGTAGCTGTGCAATACGCGGGATAAGTAATCAGCCTGTTAATAAACACCCTCCAGCTCCACTTACATAATAAGTTTTTAAAATGACAGGTCATATTTTTGGCAACAAAATGTTACTGTTATTGTTGTGATGGATCAGGGGAATATTTTTCTTTTGGCATATGCTAGACAGCGAAAGATGTTTCTGCTTTTCTAAAAAAAAAACACTTTTATGAAATTACAGTAAATATTTGGTGATTTTTTTTAATGCATTGCCAGGTTTGTTGATTTCAATTGTAAACATTTGTATGACATTATAGTCATTTGTGAGTGTGTATGTGATTAATCCAATTAATCATCAAATGCAACATCATTTATTTATTTGTGTGTGTGGCCCAGGTAAACCCTACATTATACAAAATGGACAAAATGTCCCCACAAAGATGGCAATATCTGAAATCCTTGTCCATGTGGGGAAATGTTTTGGTCCCCATAAAGCTTGAACAGTTTAGAAATCAGACTAAATGTTTTTTGAAAATGTAAAAATGCAGAAAGTTTTTTGTGATAGGCAGGGTTAGGGGATGTATGTACAGTATAAAAACCATTGTGTCGATGGAAAGTCCCCTTAAACATGAAAACACAACATGTGCATGTGTGTGAGTTGATTGAATATTCACGTTATATTTGCAATGAATTGGCAATGTAAGATTATGCAACACTGTGAATTTAATTTCACTATGATTTTAATTTGTGCTGATTGGCCATGAAGTTTGCTAAATCCCATCTCTTTAGATCATTTCTTTAGGAGAGTTCCTGCTGTCCTAAAGAAAACTACTTTCATGAAATTACATAGGTACATATTCCGTGACAGTTAACTGCAAGGTTAATTAATTGTAGTATTTAATAATAGTAAACAATGTCATTACATCATAGCAATTTGTGAGTACTGTATTCGTATGTGAATTGTGCAACAAGTCCAAAGTAGAGAATGAGACGTTTTTTTGCAGGTTATTTATGTAGGCATGTGATATATTTGCAATGAATTCCCTGGCAATGTAAGATTAAATTATGCAACATTATGAATGTCACCATGACTAATGTTTGCTATTTTTCCATTAAGTTTCACTAAATACCATCTCTTAAGATTTCTGTGATTGTGCTTTGTGAATATGAGAGCTTTATGGTTTTTGAGTTGGTAAGTCTGATTTACGTTGCCTGCCTGTCAAAATGATCCTGTACCTTTTTGACCCAAGATCTTATGTCAGCCTCTAATACATTTACATCAAATTGACACAGAATGCAGCTTGACAGGAGCTTACACATGTAGCCAATAGCCATAGACCACGTGAAAATAGTTCTTCAGGTGATCAGTATGCAATGAAACAATTTAACATGTGGCTCCCTGCCAAAACACTATAGCTCCAGTGGCTCGTGCCAGGCAAATTCAATGCTATAAACATAGACCGCAAGAACGCATTCAACACTCTCAGCTTACAGCATTAAATTAATAGCCTCTCTGACTGCTGCATCAGTATAAAAATGTTCTTTCTTGTTTTCACTAAGAAAAAAATGGTTCTTTTAAGAACTTTTCCTTTGGAGGTTCTTATGGCATGTGAAAACCCTTTTGCAACCTTTACTTTTAAGAGTGTACAGAACATGCATGTCGATATAACAACACATTGGATATTTGCTGACAAAGTGCCAACGGAACCCATTTCCTTAACTTATGATTAAGCCATCTTGCGTCCATAATTCAGAAATGTATACACATCCCCTGCCCCTTCGTTTATTCATTAATTAAATGTTTTGGCTCATTGATAAGCTTTCCGTAACCAGTAAGTGCCTACTTTAGTTCGGCTTGCTTTTCTAAATCCTTTTAGCAGAATTCCTCAGATGTTCCCCTACAATAAGAACAGCAGATCTAAAAGAGTCAGAAGATCCACTTTTTCTTCATTGGAAGTACACACAATGGTTCCATTTTGCACCAAAATAAGGGCTGCTACATTGTTCATAATGCTCTGGCAAACAAAAAAAAACTTTTATCTCAGTAGCTACCAAACATCCTGCCTTATAATCACAATTACCAAAAAGGAGCTTTCCAGGGAAAGCTTTCATCACAATGTCCAAATTACGACCTTTACGCAAGAGGGAGAGCAGCATATCTCTTTGTTCATCAAGATCACACTACTCCCAGTCCGTCCTTATATCTATTCCCTCTGGTGCTATTTTTATACATCTCCACTGACAGGGAGGGACTCTGACCTCTCGTGACACTGAAATGCATGGCATGGGCGCTGACAACTGGTTTATGTGTGAGATAATGCAAAGCTAACCTCATCTCACTCCCTGTAGGAAATGGGCAAGACATATGTGGTGTCTGTCAGACGTAGATGGAGCAGAAATGTGCAGGTAGTTTAGATGTGTATGTGTATGTGTAGGAGTGAATGTGAAGACAGATACAATGTAGACAGAGTCCGTCCATGACCAAATTCATCTCGCTCAAATATGCTCTATATCTTCAGTTTGTGCATGCCTGCTGCATTTAAAGTTATGGAATAAACCTTTTCTTATTTGCTTTCTTAAAGGGATAGTTCACTCAAAAAAAGTAATCATTTACTCAACTTCATGTTGATCAAAATCTACATGAAGATATTTTTCCGTCTGTGGAAAACCAAAGAATTTTTTTTTTTTTTTACTGTAAACCCTAACACTCAAAATAATTAATTGTTTGAGTAGAGCCAGTTCAAAATAAACACATTTATTCCATCAAATTAACGTTTCTTAGTATAACTTTCTTTTTTGTTTGAGTTCAAGAAAAGTACACATTTTAAGTCATCTGAATTGTTTCATTCTTTTAATTTAGACAAACTTAAAAGTGCTGTGTGTAGTATTTCTGAGGATCTATTGACAGAAATGCAATATAATAAACATAACTATGTTTTTAGTGGTGTATAAAGACCTTAGATAACGAACCGTTATGTTTTTATTACCTTAGAATGAGCCATTTCTATCAACACACACCGCAGGTCCCCTTACAGTGAAGTCACCATTTTGCACCGTCATGTTTTCTACAGTAGCCATAAACAGACAAACTGCTCGACAGAGCGCTAGCTACTCTCTGCTGTCTCAGACGATGACATCTTTGTCCTGTGTCGGCCACCGTAGCTTCTCTATGTGCTTCGAAAGGGATGGGTGAGCGGTAGGCGACTGCAATTTCCTTCAAATATCAAGTCAAGAGAGTGAACAATGCACAAAGAAAGGAATGTTATTTCACTATTTAAGATGATACGTATTGGTAGCCCGTTTGGAAAACACACAGCCCCGGGACGTTGGGCTTTGCGAGCTCTGTGACAGGGGTAAGTTATGTTTAGTTAGACATGTACACAATGAAACATTGTATTTGATCTGTAACAATGCAATACTATCACATATAAAAACATGTTTTACTCCCATTAGTGTGTTGCTTCATTCATTCATGCATATCTCATCCTGTCTGCAAATCCAGTCTCTTGTTTACAGACGAACCCGTGGTTGTAAATGAACATACCTGCAATGTCTTCCCCACGTGAGCTGGTACAGTGCAACATTTTGCTATCTTTGGCATGTTTATTGCTCGGTAGCGCAATCCGTTTAGCTCCACGAGTCGGTGGGCGGGGCTACAGAATCAGGCGTACATATTTATCTGTTGAGGCGGCGTTTCAGCATACGATGACGTCAAGGGTCGACATATTCTGAGATCGAACGTTTTCTGGGCCTGGTGTCATTAAAAGCTTTTCTTTGATTAACAAGGAAGTTTCAGCTCCGAAACTTATAGGATATTCTTATATCACAATGAACTTTTATATATCAAAGGCTCAAAGGAAAGTTGATTTCTCAATTCATCACCCCTTTAAAATAAAGTGCAACCAAATATTTAAATTGAGACTTAATGATCATTTTAAGTCAAATGTATGAGCTTACTCAAATATTTCAAGTTAAGAGCAATTAAAATGTATGAAATCTGCAATTTCTGCTTACTTAAACTTTAACTTTCTAAATTTAAAAAAGTTGATATAACTCATTATCTGGTTTTTTTTTTTTTTTTTTTTTTAAAGAACCATTATTTTCTTAATGTGAAGAGCATTTTAATATTTCTAAAGATCCCTTTTCCACTATACCAATAAAGAATATTTTTCTAGGGTATATTTTGGGGGTGAACTATCTCTTTAAAGTGAATTTAAAGTCTTATTGTGAACGATTCATTGGTGCATTTTACTCCAAACAAACTATTTCTCTTCATAATCTTTAATCAAAATGCAACAACTTGCCTCCCCTAAAACTAATTTCTATTTCCACTGACGTCATGTTGGTTAACATTATAAGCAAATAGCTATTTAGGCAATGTTTTATATTTGTCCACCCACTTTTCACATTCCAATCAATTCCCAACGGATAAAATCATGTCTTGCCTTGCATTTGTTTCGTAAAACATATTTTGCTCAGAAATTACTGCAGTAAAATGTGTTGCAAATGGCAGTTCATGTTGATTGTGAAGACTAATGGGCTTATGTGGCCAGTCTATCAAAGAAAATAGTCCTTGTTTGGTTTGGAGGAGAATTTGGGAATGACATATTGGCATTGCTCCCACTCTTGGTCTCCTGCAGACAGAACAAAATAGAAATCGTTTCAAAAAGACTGTTAGAAGATATGCCACGCACTATTTAAAATGCATTAGATTTCTTCAGTGAGTTGAAGGAAAAAAACAATGTGTGAAGTATATAATCTGTCTGCTGGGTATAATTAGGCACACATGGTTTTAAACGGTGAACTCGTGGATTTGAACTTTTCAGTGCGTGGGAGGAAAATGGTAGCTTCAGGCTAAGTTTACTTGAGGCACAGGGTTGTTTCCCATGTAAATAATTTCTCGAGTCGACAACTAGTCGATAACTAAATATTTCTCCACCTCACTTTCTCTCTCTTTCTTTGCGTCCTCAGGTTCTTTCTTCCCAGCTCTGAAGCCTTCTGAGATTGTTTTCAAAGTAATCTTCTGGCTAGGATACTTCAACAGTTGCATTAACCCCGTAATTTACCCCTGCTCGAGCAAGGAATTCCAGCGCGCCTTCACTCGTCTCCTGCGCTGCCAGTGCCAGCAGCGGCGTCGCATCTTGCGCCGGTTCTACGATCAGCGCTGGAGAACGGCCATGCGGGGACCCCGGAGGGACACGCACAGAGACTTTTGCTCTGGATTTCCCTTTCACGACCAGTGCGGTAACTCTATATATTCCTGCCAGAGCAAAAGCCGGCCTCTTAGTCTGAAGGGCTGGACCTTCTTCCCCCCTTTACAGAAGTCCTCCTTCCAGCTCAAGGAGAAAATGAACAACCTTTCCAATAAGATCAAGAATGGTACGGGGAAGAGTAGCACATCTGCTCTGGCCCGGACAGAGATTGACACGGTCTCAATGGGGATCTATAATGACTGCAGCGAACAGAGCGGCTACCAGATCTATGACCTCACAGAGTGCTACGGCCTGAAGGAAACGGACATATAAACAAAGACAGAGTTTACTGTCTGTTTTCTCAGAGCTCTGACCCACTGCCAGCCCTTACGAATTGTTTGATTTTTCCTCAAAGACTAGTAGTATTCTTGTTATGTCTATAAGTACTGGCTTGAACACAGTTGAGAAGCAAATGTGAGGAAAAAGGACATTGTGTTTTAAAGGAGATTAATGTATTTCCACGTGGATAATTTAAAAATATTACTTTAAAAGTGGAAAATGTACACTGAATGGAATTATTATGAACAAAAAAAAAAACTTATCTGCACTGGACCAGAATGAAAAGACTCATAGCTGCTGGGTATCTGTATACTGTGTTGTCCATGTGGCCTTTGAGAAATAGTCAGATGTGTCAAACTCTCTGATGACCGGGGCGTATTTACAGTGAGCAATTGTACAGTGATACAATTACTTTGACCTGTTGTCCATTAAGTGTGAATGGAAAACATATTTACAGTAACTGTGATGTATTCAAGAAACTGTTGAATCCATGATACTGATTTCTATTGACATAATGATTCGCTGTGATTTGCAGATTACTGTGGAATTCACTTTGAAATTATTTGAAATTGATTTAGAGGAACATACCATTAAATGTGAGGCAACATTTGTAATTGAAATGGATTTTGTGCAGATGTTTTCAGTATTTCAGAGGGTAGTTGAATAATGTGTGCCATTCATGCTATTCTTATTTCAACCATGAGATTTCAGTCATCTCTAAAAGGACCAACAGTAAAAAGTAAAAAGAAAAATCATAATTCATGGACTACAACTCAATTTGTTGTGTTGTTGATAAAAACTTTGAGTTTCTTTGCAATGTGACGACGTCTTTCAGTGTCAACTATAAAACATAATAAATCTGAAAAGAGCATGCAGTGGATTTCATGTGTATTTGATGAATCCGTAGAATCAGTTTTGTTCAAACGACTATGCCCATAAAGAAAAATCACAAATTATATCTCTTTAATAATGTTATTCCTGCACAGCAATGAGATTATTATTTTTTTCTGAGAAAAAAAACAATTAATAAGACATTTATATATTATAACTTTTTGACTATTTTTCAAATAAAAGATTTCATGTATTATAAATCGATAAACATTTGCTTAAAGTTGCCCCTATTATGGATTTTTGGAAAATTACCTTTCAAGTAGTGTGTAACAAAGCTCTAAGTGAATGAAAACATCCTGCAAATTTTTAAATCTGAAAGTGTAGCGTATATAAAGTTATTGTCTCTCAAAAGTAAGAGTCAACTTTGAGTCAATTAAACTAATCGTTTTTTAAAACGAATCCCAAGCCGTTTCGTTGTGACCTCAAGGCAAAACATTAGCATATTGCTTGTATTTTCAGCCTCGCTTGGCATTTTTATACAGTTCCACACACATGCACCTAAATAAATTCAGCAATTATTTGTCTGTGAGGCATTACACTGAACTAAAAAATGGTGACAGACAGCAAGATTAATCAGATTACAACACCTCACTTCTCAGACATTCTTACTTCGATTCTGCATGTTCATTCGGCCTGAAGTGCCATAAACTACATTGACACTTACCATTGAGAAAGGTCCTGCTCCAGTCGTGTTTGGGATTTACTTTCTGGTTCATCAGCAACTCTGGACGTTTCCTCGTCGGACTCTGGCTCGAATTGGTAAGGCAAAATTGATGCCATGTCTGTTCTTACACTCTATAAAATTGTCAACACTCGACAAGCTGTAATCGTGTAATGGTGATAGGCATTATGTTTCCGACATGCGCTGCACACAGTATACCAATCACAACTGACTGGGTCATCTGACCATCCACCACAGATTAGCGTCACGCAAAGGAGGGGTTTGCAAAAATTTTTGTGTTTATCATTGAGCGAATCCTTTTGGAGTCGTTGATAAAATAAGGTAAAAATAAATGCATATTATAAGACAATGAAAGTGTTTTTTTGACCTTGCATATAAACCTGTTGTTGGGGACTCCCAAAACAAAAATAGGAACCTTTCAAATGCCATAATAGAGGCACTTTAAAAACAATGAAAAGGCCCAAATTCCTCTCTCTCTCTGTCCCTCTCTCCTACACATATATGTATACCAAGATTTGGATTGTTCTAGAAAAACAGATTCAGGAAGTTCTCAACAGTCCTAGAAAGTTCTAAGCAGTTATAGAAAGTTTTAGGAAGTGCTCAGCGCCACCGCTCCCACCACGCACATCACGCGCTGCGCGTAGGCACCAAGTGCTGAGGGGGGCACCAGAAGAAGACCCAGCCCACCAATACGGCCAGCAATGGGACTGGAAGTGCTACTTATAATGGGCTAACCTTTTTTTTTTAATTAGAAGAATTAAGGCCCTTTACATTGTTTTCAAACAAAAGTTCTTCGATTTATGATACAGGAAATCTTTTATTTGAAAAACAGTCAAAAAGTTATAACCCTAATGTTCAGACTGCATACAAATCAGAATTTTTCTCAAATAAGATCTTTTCAAGCAGACTGTTCAAACTAAATTCCAAGCGATCAACTGAGATTTGTGTGCCTGGATATAACCAGCCTATTTGCATGGGCCTATGTCGTTACCCAAATATGTGATGATGCTTTCAAAACTGTTGCAGGAAAAATGGAGGTGCATCATCTCTTACTCCAAATAAGAGCCCTGTGCAGAACGCAGCGCATAACTTCTCCGTTGCACAAGAAAAACTCAGCAAAGGAGGAGACTGGTATATAGGTATATGTATGAATATTTCCTGCATTTCCGTCAGCAGTTTTGACATTGTCGTCATGTTTTGTCTAAAATACCCCCTGTGGTGAAAATCAAGCTTTTAATGGTTTTTGTATGTTTATGTGGTGTTTTTAATATGTTTTTCAGACGAATCATGTGCAAATTCAAGTCAACACCATTGCTGAGTATTTTCTGTTTAAAACTGCAGTGAAGACAAATCGCTGGGGTTTTTTTACGTCACAAACTACCTTGTAACCAATCACATCAACGTGTGGGCGGGCTTTAGCAAATCATCATTACTATGCTTTGAAGCAAGAGAAGCCAGGTTATCTCAGTATAATTTTCTGTTGATATGAAAAATTGGGTACTTCTAGCAATACAGCGGGTGAAGTATGTATTATGATATATATTACGATGTTTTGATGAACTATATGCCTTTCTCCACCGACGTGTTCAAAGCATTTCTAAGGATTGTGGAGTGTTATAAGTGAGGAGACTGGAGACAGAGATGCGTCGAGTCGACTTTACTATCCACTTCAAACATGCATTACTTTACAGCGTAATGTAAACAACAGTCACACAACGTTAACCCGGAAGTGCTTAACTCGAAACCCTGCTCCCTTAAAGGTACAGTCTCTAGGTGAATGTCTCTCTATTTAACTTGTGGGTCACCACACAGGCCCCCCCAGAATTCACCCATAATAACAGGCCCATACCGAACGGGTACTCAAAATAGAACAATCCAGCTCATAACAGTCCCTAAGAGTCAACGTATAGGGGGGCGGACCAGGCGACCGTACCGGCTGCGCTTAACAGGAAAAGGGCAAGGGGCAAGGGGCGGGGCAGGGACCGTGCCAGGGGAGAGGGCAGGGGCCGAGGCTGCTGCTGGAGGTCGCCCTCTCCGTGGGGGCTGGGCCAGCTGAAGCGGTTCGCCAATGTCCACATGAGCAGGCTTGAGACGGTCTATAGCCACCCGCTCAGGCCTGCCCCCCATATCCACAACAAAGTTCTTAGACCCTCCGGCCAGGACACGGAAGGGCCCATCGTAGGGGGGCTGCAGCGGGGTACGATGGCCATCGTGGCGGATAAAAACGTACTTGGCTGACGGTAAATCCTTGGGCACGTAGGACTGGGGGAGGCCATGGTGAGACGTTGGAATGGGAACAAAAGCGTCGGCAATGTTCTTGGACACAGCACGATGGGCGGCAACCGACCAAGGGGCCGTGGCACCTGGAAGAAACTCCCCCGGAACGCGCAGGGGCTGGCCGTACACCAGCTCGGCTGATGAGGCTTGAAGATCTTCCTTGGAGGCGGAGCGAAGGCCAAGCATAACCCATGGGAGGCGGTCAACCCAGCTGTTGTCCGTAAGGCTAGCCCTGAGCGCAGCCTTCATGTCCCGATGAAACCGCTCGCAAAGTCCGTTGCTTTGTGGGTTGTAGGCTGTGGTACGGTGGAGCTTCACCCCCAGAACCTCGGCGACCGCCGTCCAAAGCTCTGATGTGAACTGTGGACCCCGGTCCGAAGAGAGGTCAGACGGTGTTCCGAAACGGGCCACCCAAGCCATAATGAATGCCCGTGCTACTTCGGCTGATGTAATGGAGGACAGGGGAACCACTTCTGGCCACCTAGTTGTCCTGTCCACCATAGTGAGGAGGTAAGTATAACCACGGGAGGGGGGCAGTGGGCCCACCAGGTCCACATTCACGTGATCAAAACGTCTCTCTGGCACTTTGAAGGGTGCCAAAGGTGCCTTAGTATGACGAGTCACCTTTGCGCGCTGGCACGCCACACAGGCAGCAGCCCAGGCCCTAACGTCCCTCCGCAGGCCTGGCCAGACGAACTTGGCCCCCACCAGCTTGGTAGAGGCCTTCACCCCGGGGTGGGAAAGGCCGTGGATGGCGTCAAAAACCTTTCGCCTCCAGCCAGCAGGTACCATGGGGCGCGGTTGGCCAGTGGAGACATCGCAGAGGAGTGTAGCGTTGGCTGTGTCAAACGCCACATCTTTCATGAGCAGCGCCGTGGGGGCCGTCCTGTAGGCTTGTACCTCCGAGTCCGCAGACTGATCCTCAGCCATGGCTGCGTAGTCGAGACCCAAGTGGACGGATCCAGTGACTGCCCGGGAGAGGCAGTCGGCGACTAAATTATCTTTGCCGGCCACATGCTGAATGTCAGTGGTGTACTCTGAGATGGCAGAGAGCTGGCGCTGCTGTCGACCAGACCATGGCTCCGAAGACTTGGCCATGGCGAACGTCAGCGGCTTGTGGTCAACGAAAGCCGTGAACCGCCGGCCCTCCAACAGGAAACGGAAATGACGGGTAGCGAGGAAAAGACCCAGGAGCTCCCTGTCGAAGGTGCTGTATTTCCTCTCATTGTCACGGAGCTTTCTGCTGAAAAAGGCCAGCGGCTGCCAGGCTCCTCCTACCCACTGCTCACACACAGCTCCCACGGCATAATCAGAGGCGTCCGTGGTAAGAGCAACTGGGGCGGTCGGAGACGGGTGCGCCAGCAGAGCAGCGTTGGCCAGCGCGGTTTTGGCAGCCTCCAGGGCCCCATTCATCTCCGGGGACCAATCCAACACGTCCGCCGGTTTTCCACCCCGCAAGGCGTCGTACAAGGGTCGCATAAGTTGGGCCGCATGGGGGAGGAAACGGTTGTAGAAGTTCACCATGCCCAGAAACTCCTGCAGGGACTTCACGGTGCGTGGGCGTGGAAAACTGGCTACGGCGTCCACCTTGGCCGGGAGGGGAACAGCCCCCTGCGGGGTGACGTGGTGGCCGAGGAAGGTGATGGACGACTGGCCAAACTCGCACTTGGCCGGGTTAATGATGAGACCATGCTCACTAAGCCGGCCAAACAACTGCTGGAGATGCGCCAGGTGGTCGTCGGCGGACGCGCTGGCCACGAGAATGTCGTCCAAATAAACAAAGAGGAAAGGCATGTCCCGCAGCACAGAGTCCATGAGGCGCTGAAACGTCTGCGCTGCCCCCTTGAGGCCAAAAGGCATCCGTAGAAACTCAAAAAGGCCAAAGGGTGTGATGACTGCTGTCTTGGGGACATCCTGCGGGTGGACAGGCACCTGGTGGTAACCGCGAACCAGGTCCACCTTCGAAAAGATGGTGGCGCCGGCTAGGTGGGCAGAGAAATCCTGTATATGCGGCACTGGGTACCGATCGGGGGTGGTGGCATTGTTCAGGCGACGGAAATCACCACAGGGACGCCAACCGCCATCAGCTTTGGTCACCATGTGCAGAGGAGAAGCCCACGGGCTGTTGGAGCGTCGCACGATGCCGAGGTGCTCCATGGTGGTGAACTCCTCCCTGGCGATCGCAAGCTTGCCGGAGTCGAGGCGCCGGGCCCGTGCATAAACCAGGGGGCCCACTGTGGTAATGTAGTGCTCCACGCCATGCTTAGCCACCGCTGATGAGAACGTGGGCGTGGTGATGTCAGGGAACTCAGCCAGTAGGCGTTGATACCGGTCTCCAGTGGCCAGCGTGTTTGACAGACAAAGCGCCCCCGCCCCTCCAAGCGTGCAGGGGTATGAAGCAAAAGAAAGGGCGTCGATCAGGCGGCAGTTCGTTACATCCACCAACAGCCTGTAAGCGCAGAGGAAATCCGCCCCCAGGAGAGACGTAGACACAGCGGCCATGACGAAATCCCAGCCAAAACGCCGCCCGCCGAAACACACTTCCACATACCTCGTGCCATAAGTACGAATGGGTGTGCCGTTAGCGGCATCCATCGGGGGGCCATGGCCGCCAGCCATGGTGTCCACAGGCTTCGCTGGCAGGATGCTGCACTGAGCCCCCGAATCGACCAGCAGCCGCCGGCCAGACAAGGCGTCAGTGATAAATAACAGCTTGCAGTCGCGGCCAACGCCCATAGCTGCTAATGAGCGCCGGCCCTGGCTTTTCCCTGGGCTCCAAAACTGCAAGGCTGGCGACATTGCTTGGCCTTGGCCCCAAACCTGGAGTGGTAGAAACACCACCCGTCCTCGCGCTGTCGGCGGGCCGTCACAGCAGCTGCGGTGTCCAGGTCGTCCACCGGGGGTGGAAATGGGGCAGACTGGTGTTGGGGAGGTAACAGCGCATGAACAAACTGCTGCCGGTTGGCGAGGAAAATCCTGTCTGCCTCCACAGCCATCGCCCGGTAGTCTCTGGAGGAAAGGAGGGGGGAACTGGCCAGTGCGGTGCGCACGGGTGCTGGAAGCTGCCGCAGGAAAATGTGGGCGAAAAGGAATGATGGATCCGCCGAACCCAGCACAGCCAGCATCCTCTCCATTAACTCAGATGGCTTGCTATCGCCCAGGCCATTCAGGGAAAGCAGGCGGTCTGCTTTCTCCAGCTCTGACAGCTCAAAGAGGTTCAGCAGGAATGTTTTAAGCGCGTTGTACTTGCCGTCAGCCGGAGGAGCCTCTAATAGCGCCATAGCCCTGGCTGTCGTCGAGGCATCCAAAGCCGCTACTACATGGAAATATTTTGTAACATCCTGTGTTATCCCTCTCAACTGAAACTGAGCCTCGATGTGCTGAAACCACGGCCGTGGATTGTTCTGCCAAAAGTCCGGCAACTTGATGGTGGCCGCATAGATCGCGCCGACATTAGCCGCGCCGCTAACAGCGGCCGGCGCCGCGGCCGCATCATTTTCACCACCGCCGTTGTGTGACATAATTCAACTCGCGTCGGGGTCACCAATGTGGAGTGTTATAAGTGAGGAGACTGGAGACAGAGATGCGTCGAGTCGACTTTACTATCCACTTCAAACATGCATTACTTTACAGCGTAATGTAAACAACAGTCACACAACGTTAACCCGGAAGTGCTTAACTCGAAACCCCGCTCCCTTAAAGGTACAGTCTCTAGGTGAATGTCTCTCTATTTAACTTGTGGGTCACCACAGGATGCTGATTTTCAGAAGGAAGACTGAGACGACATTAACATTAACACTACATTGGTTGTTAGCAACCTATTATTAGCTGTTTGATAACATAGTCAAGCCAAATGCTAATCATATTACAGTTTTTTCTGAATTGCTAAGACACATTTCTCGAAAACCATCACCCACTTTCTCAAAACCAACACAAAACCAACTCTTCAAACTACATTCAGAGAACCTCTGACTCTTCTGGCAAAATCAAACAATTGCCTCAAAACCATTTTATATGTGCTTTCAGATCATACACACCAGCGAGTCAATATTATAAACACTACAGATCATTCATTAGACACTACATCAAAAAATGGAGAACACAGAATCCAAAGCATGCAGTTACAGAAAAAAGTATATTGTAACAAAGTAAGCACATTTTGAAATTACATAAATTATAGTAGTAAGCAGACTCCGTGAGAGATTCATTCTGCCTCAGCATCACGTCTTCATGTTGGGTCTGATCCAGCACCTGGCTCTTTCTCGTCCTCAGCCTCTTCCTCCTTGTTCACCACCTCTTACATTACTCTTCCTCGTATATTGTTTCCTTCCATTGGTATCAACATTCAGTGCAACATTTTGAGTCAATTTTGACAACTCTGAACTGAGTTGTAATATGCAGTTGGTTTGGTCACATCATTAGAAATGAATGTGAACATTTTTGAGTCGTTGTGTGTAAACTATGACAACTGTGTTTTACTTGTGTTTAACTTTTGCCTGTCTGTGTTTAGTGTTTTTGAAACACAAGTGCAATACATCTTTTAGTAAGTGAGAATGTGTTTAGAGTTTTGCAAAAAGAGTGCATGATTTCTGTCAGGACCAATATCGTCAAAGATGATTGATTGACTATTAGCATACAGTTTGGATTGCTGGTATGGTTCCGTTCTGGGCAAGAACTCCCTGTGCATCCAAGCAGCCTAGCATGGATAAGAGCAGGGAGAGCAGCAATAACCCCCCTAAGGGTAAACAGAACAGAACCAACATAGTTTAATGCAAATAGCATTAATGTTGATATTAAATGTACCAAATAATTCAGGAATTTAGTCTGATTCAAGGGTAATCAGAATATCAAATCCTGACCGGTCAAGAGGAGGAGCTGGGGGTGGAGGAGGGTAAATGAGCTCTGGAGAAATGCGACAGCTGCTTATAGTACTGAAGGAGCTTATATATGTATGCTGTGATAGACGTCGTATTCCTGTAGGTAGACGTGATCAGCTGACAGTCAGCTGATGCAAGCTTGACTGACGTGACATGCCAGAACGCTATACACTTGATATTTGCAAATGGTGTCCAAACTACCTGAACTTGTTTAATGTTTTACAGAAAGAGTGATTTGATAAATTGGTTTATGCTATTGTGAATTTGGTTCAGAGAATGGGATTTAGTGTTTTAGCAATTAAGAAAAACTGAACATTTTAAAGAGTGATACCTTTGTACAACGTTTATACAGTAACTTGAGTAAAAGTTGACCAAAAGTGGATATCTGAGCTGGTGTGATTGAGTGGAGACAGGGCTCATTTGCATATTCTTGGATTTACATATACTAAATGAAGGGTGTAGATTTACATTCAAGCTATTTTAAAGCATAAATAATTTTTTTCAGGAAAATTCTCAAATATTTTGGTGATCAAAGATTAGTTTTAAGGGATAAAATTGACAAAAAAGACAATTCAAAATCAGAGCATCAGAGCATCCAGACTGTGGCAACATTCACACTGTCAGACCAAATCCAATTATGTGTATATCTGATTGGAATCTGGGCCCGTATTTATCAAGCTTCTCAAAGTGCCATTTTAGTCTTAAGTGCTGGGAATTCATGAAATTTACTCCTACTTTCAAACTTAAGTATAAAAGCAAGTTATCAAATTTCTTAAAGCTAAGAATCACTCTTACTCTCCCAGTTATTAAGACAGTTCGAGAGGTCTCTCAAGTGGTTAGGAGTTGCCAGAAGGGGCTTGTGATGGCACTGAGGAGATAAAGACGTGCGCAAATCTTTTTAGTAGAGGAAGAATGTTTTTGAAATGTTTGACAATGCGCAGTTAAGCAAACGGTATCGTTTGGACAGAGCAGGCATCATCTTTGTCAGTGCTGGATAATGTTGGGCTGAACTTGCCTTTTATAACATTACGCTGTTCAATTAATTCAGCAAGCAGTAGCGCTTCTTCTTCCCGCCAGTTCGGTTTTCTTTTGGAATCCATGGTGGCTGATTTTATCAAAAAATCTAGGCTATATATATATATATATATAGGCAGGTCAGTTAACAGCACACCAGTTTAAATTGTTTGATTAAGACATGGTGGAAAACGTGTTTATCTTTCATTTCAAACAAATGTGGGTAACGCTTTACATTACGGCCCGGAAAGTACTGCGTAAGTAAAGAGAATTTACAGCATAACTTTTCGGTAATTATAGTGTAACTATAAAGTAAGCACGTGTAGGTATAAGGGAACAATATGTAATATTGGGGGAATAAAGGGGTAACTATCAGGAAAATTAACACATTATTTATACTGTAAGTATTTTATAATTAAGGGGTTATTATCCATGTAGTTACAGGGTAAGGATGAATCTGCGGGCTGTAAATTAAAATGGTGTTTGTTCCCCTCTTGTTTCGTGTAGTTACAGGGTAAGTGTGAATCTACGGGCTGTAAATTAAAGTTGTTCTTGTTCCCATCTTGTTTCATGTAGTTACAGGGTAAGTACAATAAAAACATGTACACAATCTGATATCACTCAGAAAGCTTTATTTAAAAAACAAGTTTTTTAAAACAGATTTACAACACTTATTCGTTTCTCTTGCTTGGCTTCATCCTCCTCTTGTTCCTCTACTTTTTCGTCCTTGCCACAGATGAAACTTATTAAGGAATCCCATGTCTCTAGCTATTCTATTATGTAACTACACAGAAAATACAGTGCACGCAGAAATGTCCTCACCGTTTACTCGTCCTTCACCCTCATGCCATCCGAGATGTACATACGACTTTATTTCTTCATATGAACACAGAAAAATAAATAATTTCTGCTAATGAAACCTCATTTGGGTTCCTAAAAGTTCAAGCATCAAACAGCACATATAGCAATAACTACAGTAATCCATACGATCCCAATGGATGAATCAATGTCTTCTGAAGTGAATATTTAACAATATGTTTAATTTTTTTGACTATCGCTTCCGACCAGCAGTCATCTGCGTGAATGAGAGGGTTGAGTTCACGTTTGACGTAACTTGAAGCGTGACGTGAGCGCGCCGAGAAACTCTGGTCATGTGGATGTCGGATGCTGTCGGTTTTTATTTTTTTAATGCTCACAACAGTATACAAACAATAACATAATATATGATAACAGCAATGAGAAACGTCTCGGTTACGGATGTAACCCTCGTTCCCTGAGGAGGGAACGGAGACGTAACGTTAGTGACTAACGAATGGGGGTTTCGCTTAGAAGCCTATTATCTTCGAGCTTTAAGAAAATGCCCAGGCCCGAGTCACTTGGACCCGTAGCGTGCCAAACTGCCATGCCCATCTCGGGACTCGATCGCGAAGCCAGTGCTGAAGCGGTCTCATATGAAGCAATCCGAGCGGCGTCACCGCGGCTGCAGATACCATATGCCCCAGGAGCCTCTGAAATAGTTTCAGTGGAACCGCACTCTTGCTCTCGATTTGACGGAGGCAAGTCAGCAGAGACTGTGCGCGCTCGCTCGCAAGCTGCGCGCACATGGCGACCGAGACGATCTCCATACCGAGAAAAGAGATCCTCTGCACAGGGCAAAGTAGCTCTTTTCCCAGTTGACCCGAAGGCCCAGACGGGCTAAGTCTTGGAGAACCAGATCTCTGTGTCCGCAAACCTGCTCTCGAGAGTGACTCATTAAGAGCCAGTCGTCAAGGAAATCAGGATGCGAACCCCGTGCTGCCGGAGGGGCGCAAGGGCTGCCTCGACAATCTTCGTAAAGACGCAAGGGGACAGAGATATTCCGAATGGGAGGACCGCATACTGACATGCCCGCCCCTCGAAAGCAAACCGTAGGAACGGTCTGGGTCGAGGTAGGAGGAGACATCCAATCGACCGGACGAACGCATTCGAAAAGGCGTTTGGCTGTCAACATCTTGAACGGAAACCTGTGTAGGTAACGGTTCAAGATGCGCAGGTCAAGGATTGGTCTTAACCCACCGGTCTTTTTGGTTACAAGGAAGTAGGGGCTGTAGACCCCGGACTTCATCTCGGCTGGAGGGACAGGCCCGATCGCACCCTTCGCCAGTAGGGTGGCAACCTCCGCTCGTATGACAGGGGCATTGGCCCCGACCATAGTAAGCGGACTCCCCGGAAGCAGGGAGGAGCCTGCGCGAACTGAATCGCGTAGCCGCGCCTGATTGTCTTCGCGACCCAGCGGGACAGCCCTGGAATCTGAAGCCAGGCTCCCAGGAACTGCACCAGCGGGGTCATTCGGACTACAGACGTACCCGGAGTGGGGCAGTGATGCAGTGTTACCGACCCGGACAAGGGAGGCTGTTGGGCGTCCAGGTGTGGGGGTGCGGTTAACGGCTGCGTCCTGACAGAGGAGGCCAGGGAAGGACGCACGTTCCACTGGGGTCTGCTCTGCCAGGAGGATGGCGACAGAGAGGGATGCGAGTGGCGGGACCCGTGGGTGACGCACACCGTCATCACCGGTCTCTGGGTCCTCAGAGACAGGAACATGAGTTCTTCCCAAGCGCTGCTAGCCCGGGGGCCAGTAGCAGAAGGATTTTCCCCCGGCCCTCCACCGGGGGAAGGAGAGGCCCTACTACCATCCCCTGGGAAGAACTGGAACCCATCTCTGAGTTGTCCTGGCGTTTAACCAGGCTGGGGAGCGGACTGGGCGTCATCCTCAACCACCTCCACGGCGCGGCCCAGGTGAAGGCTGCTGCTGGGGCCGGGCGGGAGGAGGGAGGGCGCCCTCGGCGGCGAGCGGACTGAGGCGACTGAGCCGGCGGCTGGGTGCAGCAGCTGGCCGCCGGGGCAGTACGTGTTACAGCCTCAGTCTGCTCTGGGGCGGCCGAGATCCGTTGGGCGCAGTTCTCAGCCGCGCCGCCGAAGAGGCCAGCCTGGTATATGGGTGAGTTGAGGAGGTGGGCCCGCTCAACGTCCTCCACATCACCAGGTAAGGCCAGGTGTTCTCCCGGACCACAGCTGTGGACATCGCCCGACCCAGGGAGCGTGTGGCTACCTTCACCGCCCGGGGGCGGGATCAGTTGCGGCACGCAGCTCATTGAAGAGCCCTGGGTCAGCTCCACCCTTGTGCATGTGCAAAGGGGCGGTGGCCTGCCCGTAGCTCTGCAGGACCACGCCACCGAAGTAGATGAGCCCACAGGCTTTGGAAGGGTGCTTAGGACAGCCACACCACGCCACGTCAAAGCCCTCTGTGGACACCGTAGTGCGCAACAGAGAGTTCAACAGTGGGGGGGAGGGGGCCCCAGTGTACCCTAGACCGCGGCCCCATCAAGGGCAGAGAAGGCGGAGGAGGCCACTGGGACTTCCGGGACCGCGTGATCTCCTCATGCACCTCTGGAGCGAAAGGCATTGCCAAAAACCAATCGCGCAACCACGAGCACTCGCGACTGGGCGGAGTTCCACACAAGCGTGAGGCTAGCGGCTGCCCGAGATAACATGGCTGTCAACTTTAGGTCGGATCAGGCAGCGCTGACACACCCGGCGGCGGAGCACAACCTAATCGTCATCACCAAAGGACTCCAGCCCACCTTGGGATTCGGCGATCGACATCTCACTGCTATCCGGAGCGTGAACTGAACGAACGAGGCGTCAGAGACGGGCCGCTGTTTCAGTCCAACACTCACGGGAAGCGATGTGTGAGAGGGGGGCGTGGCCCGAGGAATGATCGTCGGGGTTCTTAATAATACAGCATCGCCCTCAGGTCACCCTGGCCACCAGCCAAAGTACCACCTCACTCGGAGACGGTAGATTTGGGTGTGGCAGAGGGGACTCTCTCTCCTCACGGAGATCATTGAGTCTCGACCGCGACATCGCGATGGTCACGTTCCCGCAGTGGGAACATGACACATCCACAAACACTGCCCGAACGTGCTGAAGCCCAAACACGTCGAGCAGTGAATGTGCCCATAGACAGCAACGGAGATCGATCGCACCCGGAAGTGCACGGGCGAACCATCTTGAAAAAGACGTGCCACGCGCAAGCTCTTTTTGTGAGAGGAAGCCTCGCAGTCGATGCTGAAGCGCCCAGGGAAACACACACCAGCCGTCTAGCAGACCACTGCGCAGATCAGCAGGCAGGAAGTATACGATCACTGGAACGCGCCGTCACACCAACACCGACTGGAAAGCCGCTCGTCTCGAAGAGGCTGATAGAGTCTCAGAAGGCTTGTGAGGAGTGAAGAGGTAGGTACTCTTGGCTCCAAAAGTAGAAGCATAATGCGATATTGCCACGTACTTCCTTTTATACTCACACGGTGAGGCGGAGTTACGTATGCAAATTCCGCATGCCCCATTGCATTGGCACGCCATTGGGCATTTTCTTAAAGCTCGAAGATAATAGGCTTCTAAGCGAAACCCCCATTCGTTAGTCACTAACGTTACGTCGTAGTGACTGAACGAAAGGGAACAAACAAGACTAGAAGACAGAAACACCAGTTCTTGTGTGTGTTTCAGATGAAACTTGCGCAAGCTTGAAAGCTTGAAACTTCTTTACTCATGCACGCACTGATAACAGCTGATCGGATGCGAAAAGATTAGTAAATTAGGAGAGCATATATTAGTGTACTTTTTATTTTAATAAATAATAATAATAAATATCAAAAGACCTGGGATTCTTCTTAAGATCCATCAATGGAAATAACGATAAAGAAGAAGAGGAACATGAAGAGGAAGACAAGCAAGAGAAGCAAAAAAGGGACAAAACGTGCCTCTTTCTGTCCGGACATTATTATTTGAAATGAAAAGTTTATTTAAAAAATGAATGTGTCAAATCTCTTTTGGATTTAGTTGTTTGTCAAATAAATATTTCCGAGTGATATCAGATTTTGTATGTGTTGTTTATTGTACTTACCCTGTAACTACATGAAACAAGAGGGGAACAAGAACCACTTTAATTTACAGCCCGTCGATTCATACTTATCCTGTAACTACACGGATAATCACCCCTTAATTAAAACATACTTACAGTATAAATAATGTGTTAATTTTTCTGATAGTTACCCCTTTATTCCCCCAATATTACATATTGTTCCCTTATACCTACACGTACTTACTTTATAGTTACACTATAATTACCGAAAGTTATGCTGTAAATTATCTTTACTTACGCAGTACTTTCCGGGCCGTAATCTAAAGCGTTACCCAAATGTGTATATTACATTGTATTGTCTTGAAAATTCTTTATTGTCAAATGCGTGCTGAATGTATACTCCTCTTAGGAATTTCACCATTCAATGTGAATTTATCTGAGAATATTCTTAAATAAGGACATCTATTCAGTGATTGGTTCATGCCTATGACATCATCCAAAATCCCGTTTGTGGCACAGCAAAGTGTCGTGAATTAACTCTAAGACTGACACTTAAGATTTAGTCCTACACTTCACTTAAAGTATGATTGAGGTGCTTGATAACTAACTTTGAAGCGCAGCGAGTTCTTGTTCTTGTGAGTAATTCTCAGATGTTTGATAAATACGGGCCCAGATCTAAAATTATTGACTGTCCACATTGTGTATCACAACGGTTTGTGTGTGTGTGTGTGTGTGTGTGTGTCATAAACAGAAGAGGACAAAGGATAGTAAGATCAACACAACTTTATTTTATTTAGTGAAGGGAGATGGTGGTTTATAAAGGGGAACTGATGAGTGATATCAGGTGCATGTGATCAGAATTCCGACGATTGGGAACGAGTGGGTGGATCTGATACTGATGGGGCGTGTCTTGCACTGTGACTACAGGCTTGTTCGACTTGATACAGCGCTGCACAGACCGGTCTTTCTATTTTGTCCGACTTGAGGCAGCGCCGATGCCACGTGACTGTGACGTATGTCAAAAAAGTGCTGCGAGAGCGATTCGAGAGCAGCCGGCTGGTGCATTTTGCATAAGGTGTGTTCGACATCAGCTGTGGCTGGATGCAACTGATCAGCGAGAGTAGCCGCGTGCAGGCGGGGAGGAGCTGCAAACGGAGGCGTGAAGTCGGACACTTTCTGCTTCCCTCAGTGACGCTCGCGCTGTGTCTGCATACTTTATCACAGCTGAAGTTAAATAAATGCAATATTTGTCAAAAACAGATGTTTCATAGAAATTTTCATTAAATACTGCATGCACTGCTTAATACAGCGTCTGTTTGTACAAGAATAAAGTTCAACATAAGCCTACACTATCAATGGGGTCTACATTTTTCATCAGTTTTATTTTGATAAACATGACAATATAACATCGCAACTACATGAAAAGAGGTTTTACCATAATAAAAAACTGAGTTGTGAGCATTAGTGGAACAGAAGGTTTTAGAATAAACACGAAACACACGTGATCGCTGTCATGCAGTGAATCTGGTCAATTGTGGAACAGCTGTGTCGTCATCAGAGCAGCCTTGTGCAGCCTCTCTAGAGAAACTGCACCGGCTGTATTAGCCGACTGCTCTCGAATCGCTCTTGCTGTACTTTGATGCCATACGTCATGGTCACGTGATGTTGCCGTTACCCCAAGTCTGACAAAATTTTTAACCGGCATGCAGTGCTTCAAGTCAGCCGCCGATCGGTCTGCGCATCGCTGTATGAAGTCGAACAAGCCTGTAGCTTCTCCAGAGCAGCTGCACGCGCTCTGATGACGACACAGCTGTTCCACGATTATCCAGATTCACCGCATGACAGCGATCACGTGTGTTTTGTGTTTATTCTAGAACCTTCAGTTCCACTAATGCTTACAAATCTGTTTTTTATAACAGTAAAACCTCTTTTCATGTAGTCGCAATGTTATATTGTCATGTTTATCAAAATAAAACTGATAAAAAACGTAGACCCCACTTCATTGATAGTGTAGGCTTATATGTTGAACTTTATTCTTGTACAAACACACGCTGTATAAAGCAGTGCATAAGTATTACATGACAATAATGTCTCTGAGATATCTGTGTATTGACAAATATTGCATTTATTTCACTTCAGCTGTGATAAAGTAAGCAAACACAGCACGAGCGTCACTGCGGGAAACAGAAAGTGTCCGACTTCACGTCTCCGTTTGCAGCTCCTCCCCGCATGCACGCACCTACTCTCGCCGATCGGTTACATCCAAGCGGCAACCTCTCCCAGTCTCTTTTGAAGCCAATATGGAAGTGACTTAAACTGCAATTCATCGACTGGCCGCTAGGGTCAGGCTCCAAAAGCAAGCAGAATCTCATTGAGCCCCATGTTAAAATGCCCAAATTTACAGTAGAAAAAAAAAACATGACAACTGTTAGGGGGGTGAATTTTTTATAACTCATTTGTTTACATTATATAAAGCCTGAAAGTTCTATAAAGCCTGAAAGTTCTGCATAAATAAGGGCGTGGCCACTTTGAGTGACAGGTGGATTGACGTTTGTCTGCTGTCTGTTAGTCAGCACATCACCTATAGCTCCACCCACGTCCCGCCTCTTTGGCCATTTTATGTTATCCGGGAGTGACGCGCGATGACGCACTGCCAAGATGGCAACGGCCAGCTCGACCCTACTTTACGCTTCAAAACTGCTCTTCAGAATCCTATGGGTGACGTCAGGGACACCATGTCCATTTTTTTTTTACAGTCTATGGTTACATCCAGCCGCAGCCAATGTCGAACACACCTATTGTGTCCATGCATTTCTTCCGGAATATCTGCATTGGTTTCTATATTAATGATTTTGCTTCGGTGTAGGCTACACACCAAAAACAACATGGAGGGGTTTGCAATACAGTTGTCTGATTTACAACATGACAATGTGTAGCCGCCGCACTGGACTACTGCATCATCTTTATTATGTGCTGCTTTATTCAAAGCTGTCGTCTCTTCGACTATCGACTTTCAGTATGTTTCAAATCCAGACTTTCAAAAACCCATCTGGATAAAATCTTGATATGCAAAAATGTTTTGCTGGTAGTCTGAACATAGCCTATGGTCACTGCTCAAATAAGCAGATTTTTGACTCCTATGTACAAAAGGTCAGATGTTCTTGTTTCCATTGAAGCACACAACGCTCTTTGGAACATTATCAAATCATGCCGGAGAACATGATTATCATGTTTTACAATAATTGTGGAGTTCATGCAGCTCAAGCGCTGCTGACATTTAAGCAAAGAAAAAGGACATACCAAATACTAAGGCATTCTGAAACTCTCTGCATATCTCTAGAAGAGATTTCCACAATGTTACATGCTCTGTGCTCAGATTTTACAGGAAACCAAATCTGCATTCAAAGGTAAGAAAAAAAAATGCTTTCAGAGCTTTGCTATCCACATTCATTTTATAGCTCCATAATTTTACTGCATGTCAGCTTTTCTCATTTGTGTCTGTTTTTATTTATCCCAAAACTATTTTGGGAGAAACTCTGAGACAAAGTTCATACTTAACGGAAACATTACTGAGACTTATGGTGATGATACACAGGGCAACTTTTTGAGCAATGTTACTAGGCAATGTTGCCATCAACGGGCAACCAGGTAAGTCACAGGGCCCATGACCAATCTAAAGTATCCAGATATAAATTTGTTGCCCATTCCCAAAGGGAAAGTGCAAGCAACATTGCTTTGTAACATTGCCCAGCAACATTGCTCAAAAAAGTTGCCCCATGTATCATCACCACTCTGTGACACGCTATTGAAATTCACAAAAGAGAAGTCTCTGAGCAATTAAATTGATCAGCCCATCAACTATTTATTGTTGCATTCATTTAGAGGCCAGTAGAGGTCACTGTTACTGAAAAAGAATGGCAAATTCCTACAAATTTTTACAACAAATAATTTGAATGCAACGTGTTAACAGGCAGCATCTAAAAGTGGTCTGAATCATCTCACATTATGCATAATGCATAAAAGTGACACGGGTGTGGGTGTGAAGATGACTCGTGAGGATAACATACCCTTAGTGCAAACTAACTGCAGTATTTTTGAAAAGTGGTTTCCTTTTCCATTTAAGGTTTCTGAGAACTTACTGAAAATCAGTGTGAGTCCCTGTTCTCCCCTGTTTCCTGTGGATTACTGAACACTAACATCAGCATACATAACAGTTCTTAATGGGTTCCTTCAGCTAAGCTCTTGTATGTTTCACTTGTCACATAAACGTTTTTTATGTACATTTCAGTCATTCGCTAACCGGTGCCATAAAAGTCTAAAAAGAAGAGCACTGCAGTGTATGGCCGGGGCCGGGCAAAGAGTCTTCATTTAAAAAACATAGCAGGATGCGTAATGTTTTCCATAGATGATTTCCATTATTAAAATGATTATATACATTTTTTATTATAAAGAACCCCATCCCCCAGCTCCTTTATCTTTACTTACCTCATTATTGAAGCAGGCAGACCAGCCGGTGCCAATTCTGTCCAGAATGTCCAGTCATTTCATAAGAATTATGTCAAGAAAACGTGATCACGACTATTTAATTTCCATCGTTATATCATTATTTGTTCTCATACATATTTTAGCCATGACTCTGATGTTCTACAGGTTACTGGTTCAAATTTGTGACAGGGCAGGATGTGTCACACGCCTTCGGAGTGTTTCTTTTGACAGGCACTCTATGTACAGGGCAAGTGTACTGTAACTTCACTCTCAAATGCCAAAAACCTTCTGTTCCTAGTTGTTCCTCGTTGTGTTTATTATCATGCTCACATATTTTGTCAAACATACCAGAACTTTTTCTGCAAAGGACATAATGTGAGTTTAAAATATGTTCTTAACCATTTTAGAATTCAATGGTAACAGTTTGTATACAACAGAATGCTCATAATTCTGCCATTAAACAACAATGTAATGCACTTTGTAGTGTTGGCAAAAGACAGTGCAAGTGGGGATGGGGGGAAAGTTAAATGCAGGCCAGACATCTAATTTAGGCTATTCGCAGAGTAAACATATGTGGAAGAAAACACATTTTACAGGAAGTTCAACACCAAATCACAATGTTTGCATGCACTGTATCGCTTGCTGTGCTGTTATTCTTAGCTGGATTATTTCAGTTTAACTGGGATTCATGTTATGACATTTTTATCATTATTTGGAACCCATAATGAGGTTCCAAAATGTGTTAATCCTTTAACCTCTTAAACTCTGGAATGACATCATCAAGTATATACTTTAAATTGTGTCTTTGGAGGAGCTCTGACCTCAGATGTGGTACCATTCGAAAGCTTAGAGTCTCTACTTTCTGGAGACATGCATCACTTTGGTATTTGTTTTACACAAAGTAAATTATTTACACTAAATTACTTTGGGACCATTTCCGCCTGGATTTGGCCTACCCAAATTTAGGGGGGGCGGAGGTTATTACAGCTCAGACAACATATACTTACATGTTTATCACTTTTAGCAGTGTTTTATGTAACTTCAAAGGGTTTCCTGTAAAATGACACCAACATTTTGTATTTAGACCACTGTATATGTGGGTATGGGAAGCTTTTCAATTTGGGTAGGCCAAATTCAGGCGGAAATCCCAAAAATGGTCCCAGAGCTTAACTGGTTAAATCTTCGAAAGACATACAACAAAGAATACCTCTGGTCACCCATACGGCAAACATATATTTTCAGTAGAGCTGCACGATTAATCGTTAAAAGATCGAGATCTCAAATCAAAGGCTCATTCAAACGCGATCTCATTCCTAAATGACTCACCTGTGTCGATTAAAAGTTTGATTAAAATTTTGATTAAACCTTGGCGCTGCCGCTGACCCAGAGAAAGCAGTTATCATGTGTAGGTATGAAACAGCTTCACAAACTTTTTTGTCTTTTCAAACACACAGTATTGATATTTCTGTGTTACAAATATTCTTATTATCACAGAAGTACTGGGATAAAAGTTTATAGTTCGGATAACACTGATGTTTACAGGAAGCGACCAAAATAGAGCAAATCACCATTTAAAAGTAACTTGGTCTTCGTCAGGCACGAAGATCGATCGGTCGAAACGTTGCAATGCACACGCACACACACACACACACACACACACACACACACACACACACACACACACACACACACACACACACACACACACACACACACACACACACACACACACACACACACACACACACACACACACACACACACACACACACACACACACACACACACACACATATATTACATAAACACAAAAGTTTATGTTAGATGTGATTAATCATGATTAATTGATTTGACAGCACTACCAGTGATACAACAATTGAAGTATTTATGAGTATTTATGAGTGAGTGATTGAATCATTCAAAAACAGTTAAAAAAAATTATTCAGATGAATGATTTTAAATAGACTGCAGCAATTGACATGTTGTCAGAACCTCTAGTAAATTACGTTGTTTTGTTTAGTTTTTGTCTAAAATCGTCTGAGAATCGTGATCTCTGTTTTAAATAACAAAAAAATCCTGATTCTGAATTTATCCAGAATCGTGCAGTTCTAATTTTCAGATATATTTTTCAAAATATACAAAAAATGCTAATACATATTTTACAATATATTCATATAAATATATGTTTCATACATTTTAGTTACTTTTCCTTATATATTATTCACAGTTTCGTAGATATTTTTAAACAAAATGTTTTTGTTTTAGTGTTTTAGTTTTTTTTGTATTTACGCAAATGTATTTTAAGACTGAAAATGGATGTTGCTGCAACTATTTTGTTTTAAATATTTTATTCAATTTGGAAAAATGTATATTTCCTTAAGCTGTTTTTAGCAAATGATTGATGTAAACATTTTTATTATTATTATATTTACGTGAATATTGTATATATTTATTTAATAAAAAAAATTATATATATATATATATATATATATATATATATATATATATATATATATATATATATATATATATATATATATATATATATATATATATATATATATATATATTTTTTATTTTTTATTTATTTTTTTTCTTGCTGTGTGGGCTGGACAATAACAAGTTTGGAGCATTTTATTAAAACAAATATACTGCCGCTACAGTCTACTAATTGTCTGTGCGCTCACTAGCATCTCTTTTTGAGTGAGAGAGGTCTGTTCCTTGAGCTGTGCCATACAGACATATCCTGCAACCCATGATCATGAGGAAAGCCCTCCGGAATGAACGGTTGAAGAAACCGTAGAGAAAAGGGTTTAGGGAGGAGTTGACGTACCCCAACCACAGGAACACATCCCATATCACACCAGCAGTCCCGTATTCAATGAACGGATCAACGATATTGACAGTAAAGAAGGGCAGCCAGAAGAGAAGGAAAACCCCCATGATGATGCCTAGAGTTTTGGCTGCTTTTCTTTCCCTCCTTATAGAGTTGCGATGTTTTTGTTTCTTACTCGAGTCCTTGCCCACACCAGCCGCCATCTGCGCTTCCATTGCGCTTATTTGCATGGCTTGCCGCTTGGCTGCTTTGTAGATCTTCCAGTAGGCCACCAACATGGTCACCATAGGGAGGTAAAACGCAACAAGGGATGCCATGACAGCATAAACGCGGTTTACTAAGAAGATGCACACGTTCTCAGGCAAAGGAATGTCCACGCCAAGCTTGTGCAGCCCGAGCAGGATTGGGCCGAAGGAGATGAGGAAAGGAATGGCCCAGCAAACCACAATCAGCAGACCAACACGTTTAAGGGACATCTTAAACGAATACACCAAGGGGTTGCAGACGGCGTAATAACGGTCAAAAGCGATGCAGCTCAAATGGAAGATAGAGGCCGTGCAGAGCATAACATCCAAGCTGGAGTGAAGATGGCAGAAGGTTGGACCGAAATACCAACATCCTTCAACTGTTCTGACCATACTGTACGGCATAACCACAAGGCCCACCAGGAAATCAGCGACAGCCAGAGACATGACGAAATAGTTAGTAGGGGACTGCAGCTGTTTGAAGTAAGCAATGGCGAGCACCACCAGGAAGTTTCCGACAACGGTGCAGGCGATACCAACGAGGATGAAGATATAGAGGGTGACTCGTGAACCAGAGCTCCTCGACGTGGAACAGGGCTCGAAATCGGCGTCAAGTGAAATGTTGCTCCATTCCGAGGAGTTTTCCATGCTGCTCAACCTGGTGATAAACAAGACACATGCAATCAAGATTTAGTCCCATGCTCATTGATTAATGCTTTGTTTGATCTCACAACATGCTGTGTTTTAGAAGACCAACAAGAATGCTTGTTTGAGATATTGTCCAGTGTCGCTAATAAACCGCCATACTGATATATGAGAACAAAAATGACTGTGTCGTTTCACCACACAATAATAATCAGTCTATTTCACCATTAATAATTTTTGCTAAGTGACAACTGCCCCTGAAGCTCCTGTAAGGCTGGGAAAGCAGAACAGACTGGGAAAACCTAAGCCAAATCGGCAATAAAAACAATATTTTGGATCCTTTGGTTCTGGGTATCTGCCAAGAATCATAAAAAGCCTCTCAACTCGACCTTGTCTCAGGAATTGTATCCCTGCAGTGTGCCCCATCTTGACCTTTGGGATTATACTTAACACGCATACGTAAAATGTCATCAGCATTGTTACAGTTGAACTTAGTCCCTATTGGGATGTGAGCAAAAACACAAGTTTGAAAGCATGCAGTCTGACACATATATTTTTCATTATCGGAAACAAATCAAAGGGATGGTGTAATGTGTTACATAATTAATGGCATTCTAAAAATAACATATTTGAGATGTAATGAAGAAACCTGCCATTGCGCATTCTTCATGTATAATGTATGCCGTGTTTAACTGAAACCACCAATGAATTATCTCAAATTCAGTCAAGCAGAACAGAGTGTCAGTTCCTAGTGAGTGACAGGCATGTTTTCCAGCCCATGACAGAACCTGAAAACAACATCTGGGGATGTTTGACGGAGAAGAAAAATGTGCCAAAAAAATGGTTTTAGTTCAGTAACAATAAACATTTAATTACCACCAATGGGACCATGTGACAGGGAGAGAGGTAATGTTCTAGGTAGGTACTAATATCCATTAAAAAAAAGATATTCTATTACAATTTAGTTTTTTTATGGCTCCTGTGCGGAGATTAGCAGTTGCTTATTATAATTTTGTAAAGTATTTTTTACTGTCCACATTAGCACAAATAGAAAAGTTAGAAAGGTAACACTTTAGTATGGTGAACATATTCACTATTAACTATGACTTTTGCTTCAATAAACTCCTAATTTACTGCTTTTAGTTTTTGTAGCATTTAAGTTTAGGTATTGGGTAGGATTAAGGGATGTAGAATATGGTCATGCAGAATAAGGCATTAATATGTGCTTTATAAGTATAATAAACAGCCAATATCCTAGTAGTATGCATGCTAATAAGCAACTAGTTAAAGGGGACATTGGATGCCCCTTTTACAAGATGTAAAATAAGTCTCTGATGTCCCTAGAATGTGTATGAGAAGTTTTAGCTCAAAATACTTAACTGATGAGTTTTATGAAGTTTATTGTTCATCACACAAAAGATGAAGTCATGCCCGGTTCCAGAATCAAATCACTGAGGGTGCTCTAGTAAAGTGCAGGCTAAGCAACGGCTCCACCATAGCTGTGTACAGTGAGAAATGAATGGTTATTAATTTACAAGTTATCACTTTTACCAATAATTGGAATTTCAAAAATATTTTGCCTCAAATGTTTGTCCATTAATCTATTAATCTGCCTTTACATTGCTTTAATGCATAATTGAATGTGATTTATTTAGGTCATTACATTGTTTGGACTGGAGCATAAAAAATAAATGGATAATAAACATAAAAAAATCCTATGTTATATTCTATATCCTCTGCTCTGTAGAGGACACCAGAACTATTTATTGAGAAAATTAAAAGACATGAATAGACAAAAACAATGGGATTTTTTTTCATTCACCAATCAATTTGTATGCTTCAAGCTTCTTTTTTAATCCAAACTTTGTATAAAGATGATTCTCAATGTTATGAAAGATACAGAATCATTTGATATACCATTTTACTTTATGCAATATGTGTGTAAACATGGCCATAAATGCCATTCCCATTCTATGCAATGCATCGATACACTGTATCTAATTAGCATATTAATGTGTTTTGAGACAATATGTCATGTAAAAAGACGTGTAATAATATTTTTATAAAAATGTCTCAAATTGCATAAGAATATCCAGACTTAAAACTGTGTATGTTGTCAGACAAATTCGCTAAATAATGTCCTCTACAGAGGCAAAACCTCTAATCTGGGTCTCAGGAGGATATTTCTATCTCGTGCAGAGTGTTATTTATATTTAGATGTCACTTCCGAAACTTTGGTCGTCGGTCCTCTTAGCAACAACAGTTTTATTCAATGAATGTTAGCCTCGAAAGTGAGCCAAGATCGCTATACGATCACTAAAATGCTGTTGCTTTGTCAGTTCATCGCGTTCTCACAAAGTTATGTTATACAAATGTCAACAATAAATCTCTAACTTAAATCCTGTCTTGACTTTGATAATGAGAGGTTCCACAAGCCTGCATTATCTCAGCACTGAATATAGACTCTGATCGCGTTCAAGAGATCAACTGTGTTTGGCTACATTACTCACCCCTGCAAAAACACGCTGCAGATGCATTTGACGCTCTCCAGAGCTTGGACACAAATATGCAAATCTGCCCAATCTTTTTCGCCAATATTCTTACAGTATCAACTGAGGGTGCTTTTGCTTGCGTTTGAGGGTGCTTAGCACCCCCGTAGAATCGGGCCTGGATGAAGTGTCAGTTTTCACTCCAGAAAATCACTGTAAGAGCTGAATAAAACACAGTACAAGAAGTGTGCATTAAAGTCTTGTCCATAAACACTCTCTCTCTCCCTTGCATTATCATCAACATACACAGCGAATTACACAAAAACACTCCTTACAACTAACAGTAAACAAATATATACAGACCATATGCCTTTTCGGGGTAACTGGTGCACTTTATATCCGTAAAACAACTCTGATGAACTGTAATAATGTGCGTGCTCTCCCTTTTATTACTGCCGTCACCAGTATCGCTCAGGAGACTATAAGCTGGATCACGAACATTTGGTACTGATCCATCCAACTTTTTAGCAAAACCTGCCTTGAATTGTCCCTCGTTCAGGCAATGCACCTGTTACTTACCAGGTGAGGGCACTAATAGTCGAGGACATACCGTGAGAGCGGTGACGAATAAAAGCAGTTGTTATTGACCTACATGGCGTTCAGTCTAACTTATTACAGCACCTGCATTGCTTACAAGACATTGTTGTCGCTACAGCAGCTCAAGCGCGGAGAAAATGGAGGACAGTGTATACAACTGGCTTAGGGCGGAAACTATGCTAATATGGAACAGTCCGTCAGTGCCGTGGGTGGAAACGTCCAGATTAAGGGCTGGTAATATAGATCCCCTTCCTACGTCAGAAGGGGAGAGAAATCTGAGCGGCTTGTTTTTTCACATGCTTGCAGAAAAAAAAGCTTAACAAAACAAAGTTACTGGTTTGTCCTTTTTCATGTTTTCTGGGTTGGTAGATGCACTGGGGACCCGATTATAGCACTTAAATACATAAAAAGTCAGATTTTCATGATATGTCCACTTTAAAGGTCCCATGGCATGGATTTTTTTATTATTTTATAATATTTCCTGAGGTGTACTCATATTGTTAGTATGGTTTTGACATTAAAAAATTTCCTATTTAGAAATAAAAGGCATTTTTTCTATACTGATATTAGCCCTCTGGCTTCAATGCTCTGTTTCAAGAGGAGTGTCTGCTGTGAAACTTCAGTGAAAACGGCCACTGTTGTGATTGGCTGACATCTTTGCATTTGAAATGAGTATTAGATTATGTGGCGGAGGGTGCGTGGTTTAGCGAGACACCGTCAGACTCTGCAAGCACTGCCAGTCCAGAGAGAGACGGACTGGGCACTCATGGAGCAGAGAGACAGAGAGCTGGGGAAAGATAGCTGAGAAAGTTTTATTGTACCGAGTTTTTGAGAAAGCAAGTTTATTTTGTATCTGAGAGCTCTTAATAAACACCCAGCCATCCCAGCCATGCGACCCTGTCTTCTTCCTCCTTATTGGGTGTCGAATCCATATGGTAAAAGCCTGTGATGACATTGCGACTGATAAACTGAATCCATTTTCTCCAAATTCTCTGGGCGGGCAAAGCAGAGGAAGGGGAGGTAACCTTTCCTGGTATGACGTCATAACAGGGAAGATTCCAGATCGACTCGCCTGAGCTCTCATTTTCTCAAAGGCAGAGCATTACAGCCAGAACTAGGTTTACACCTATCGAAATTTCTAGCCACTTGGGGACCATATACAGGCTAGGGGAACTCATATTAATGTTAAAAAAAACCTCTACTAACTAATCCCTATAGTAAAGTGTTACCAAAAATTCACCCAAAAATATTAATTCTGTCTTTAACTGTTTGCTGTTTTTTTTCCCCCAGTGGAACACAAAATCTTTTTTTCACATTTCTTTCGATATACAGTAGCAGTTCATTAGTGACCACATCTGTCCAGCTCCAAAAAGGACAAAAAACAGCATAAAATGTATGACTTTTTTATGCTTTCACTCCACATTTTGAATATGGAATATAGCACACAGCAAGTCGTATGGACTAATTATGTGGGGGGTTTTCTTTTTGGTGCTGCCAAAAATGTCATAGGTGCTTTTATGAAAATCTGCATAAAGATTATTTCAAAAATCACCATATAATATAACAGCATATACTGGTTTAGAACGACATTAGACCGGCCTACATTTTCATTCATCCGCGGGCTATTGTTTTATCGTTTAATGAATAATACAATTTGTGCATGCTGTAGACGTGTCACTATAACAAAATCTTAGCGACTGTATAAAGAGTATAAAGACTGGCTATAAAAATAGAGGAATGCCAAATGGCCTTCTGTGCCTGAAATATTGCACGTGTTATAGGTCAATTTACACTGAAAAGTAATGGGATGAGAAGAATGCTAAATGATAATAATAGAATTCTTTCTGTTCCCTTGTTTTATTAGAAATTTCACAAAATGACAGAGGTTAGGACTGCAGACACTGTTCAATTAAATACATTAACAGATATGTTCACAAACACACTCTATCCCTCTGGCCACTCAGACACAGCAGGCGAACATCCTGTACAGACACTCTTGCAGTAAGAACCCTTGAATATCAAGACAATTTTCTGAGAACACAGTTTAAAGATACTCTAAAAGGAACATAGGGAGAAACAGATACTGTACAGGTGTCTTCATGTGTGGTCGTTCCCCATTTCAGACACAACCAATTAAACTCAACCCTGTGCACGCTTCACATTAGAGATGTAAACACTGACTAATTCTAAGTGCATAATAAAGATATGGGGCCAATTTTGATCCAGTTCATAAAGACATGCAAACCATAACAGAGCACTCAACTGTTCCATAACAAAATCTCTCCCTCGGTTATCATGAGAGACAATACCCAAACACTTTTCATTTGTGTATATCCTTGAACTTAACTAACCACTACTGGAGTTATTACAAATGTCTTGCCATTCATCCCTTTGATCACTATATTTAAACTAAAGCCACTGCAAATCCAATATGATTGTGCTATCATTTGCTTTGTTTGTTATTCTTGAACAAAACCATTCTCTGGAGCGTTCCAAGCTAAACAATTGACCCAAATCAAACCGCTGCATTCTGCCAACTCACTTAAAATATGTTTTTACTTTACTTTCAAGGAATTGGAGGGAGAGACTGGACCGGCCAGAAATGACCATTTGAGTCAGACATATTTATTATCTAAAAAAAAGGGGCCACATAAAACTCACCTTCCCACACTAACAAGGAGACAAACAAACCTGTCAATCATAAATGGGATCAGAGAGAACATTCAGGGACCATGATTATTTAAACTAAATAAAAATAAAAATAACAGTGCTGAACACTGATATAATTGTTTATTATTATTATTTTTTTATTAATAATAATAAATACTATAAAGTAGTAGTAGTATTAGCATGATTAAATACCCCATACAAATACTGGAATCATGGGAGAGTTATAGTAATAATAATAATTTAATATTGTTACTGTTTATTATTATTATTATTATTATTATTATTATTATTATTATTATTATTATATTTAGCATGTTAAAATCACAATCTAGTTTTACATGTCAAATCAGAGATGATCTACTCACCTAAATGGAAGTGTTTCTTCTTTCTTTACAATGCCATGTTTATCTGACTCTTCTTGTTTCCTCCATTTCTTCTGGATGAATAGACGAGTGGCAGCTCCATCTGTAAAGTAAGGATGGTAAAGTATCTGTGCGTGTGTTATTTTGAATACGCCACATTAATAAGCACTAAAACGGTCCTCTTGATCAGAATGTAGGCGGGGCGTGTGTGTGTGGGTGCCTGTGTGTTGGGTATTAAGAGTTGGGCATTGTTATGCAAATAATCCTCACAACCGACAGATTTCCTGCACTGTTCACTGTTTCTCAGTGTGGCTAATGCAGACATCAAAGTCACGGGGTAATAAACAGAGAGGTTACATGATTTCTAAATTGTGCTTGATGTTTGAATCAGATGAAATAATTGCTTTTCCTAAGCTGTAGGATACATTCTGCTGTGTTGAGATTCTGGATTTGACAGATAACATCAGTAAACACGCTGCATTCCGCTCTGATCTCAGGATGAGTTTAGTTCCAGGCCCATACAGAATCTGTGCCCACACGACTCCACAGAGATCTTGTCGGATTATTGTCTGGATCTTTAAGTTATCCGATAACAATGAATACACACATTTGGGTAACTTTTGTGGGGCTTAAAGTCTAAAATATCCAGGTGTGAATATCCACATCTGAACCACTAACACACACACTTAAACTAATTCTGCTTTATATTGTGCATAATGGTGAATAATGCATCATTTTTGTCTAAGGATAGATAGATAGATAGATAGATAGATAGATAGATAGATAGATAGATAGATAGATAGATAGATAGATAGATAGATAGATAGATAGATAGATAGATAGATAGATAGATAGATAGATAGATAGATAGATAGATAGATAGATAGATAGATAGATAGATAGATAGATAGATAGATAGATAGATAGATAGATAGATAGATAGATAGATAGATAGATAAAATATTCTTTTGGATCTATTGTGAACATCTGCTCATGGCAGCTCTTCTCTACAACAGTGTCATAGGTTGGCTGAGCAGACAAAATTTGCCGTAGATGGGATGAGTGCCAGTGGTCCTTTTTTTAATGCATTATCCATTAAAATGTCAAAAAGCAAAAACAGTCCATAATACCACCAAAGTGCCAGGCATTTAAAACAATCCACTTTCAAACAGTGAGAGTGTTTAAATATACAAAGAAGATAACTAAAAAATCAGGCCATTTTATATATATATATATATAAAATGTGAACAAGATGTTCAGTTATTGCATAAGATGCCAATGTCAAGCAAAGAACACAGAGAAACACTTTAGAAAAATGGTCTGTCATTAATAGGCATTTAAATAATGCAGGACAAATGAGTAGTTGTCACATGTCTGTCTGTTTAGTTTAGCTTTCAGTTGTGTTTTGATTCTGTCACATGTTCCTTTTTCTTAGTTTCCCGTCACTTGTCTGTTTCCTTGGTTACCCTCATTAGTTAAGTTCTGTTCAACTGTGTTTAGTTAATTATCTCGTTTCTGTCTCCTATTTAAGTTCCTCTTGTTCACTGAGGCCCTGTCCACACGAAGCAAGAGCTTTCCCAATCCAATCTTTTTTTCACTCGTTTCAAGAAATATCGCTTGAATATTTCAAGTACGCAGCAGCGGGTCAGGCTGGTGCTGCCCTACACACGATGGCGGTGTTGCAGGCGTACCAGGTGGATCTGCTGGGTGATCTCGACCAGGGGTCGGGGCTGTCCCATGAGGTGGTCGCTGAGCTGCGCCGCACCACAGATCTGGCTCTCCGGGCCACCAAGCAGACGGTTTTGGCATCTGAACTTTTCGGCACCTCCGTGGAGGCGGTGGTTGGGAAGTTCAGGGAGGCGAAGGCGCGCTCAGCTGCATTTAAGACATGCATACCACTGAGATCCGCGTCCACACCCAGGCAGGCGGGGCCTGGTCCTTCATGGCCCGAGGGCCGTAGGCAGGACCAGAGGGCTAGCGTCTCCTCTCGTAAGCCCCCTCCGTGGAGGAGTAAGGCTTAGAGGAGACGGGATTCCCGCCGGAAGAAGGATTTGAGGGATGTGATCCAGGACAAACGCGGTCGGCATTGGTAATGGATCACCTCCCTTGAGGGCGTTTTATATCTTAGCCATCTCCTTCTTCCATTTTAATCTCCCATTTTATTCCCAGGTGCTTCTTACTTTAGGCCTGAGGTGGGCCTATGATGAGTGGAACTTTGTTCTGATGGCCCGCTTTGGCTTGGTTAGTGAGAGCGCCGCTTTCCGGCATGCAAGTGCGACAGAACACCGCGGTCATATGAGAACTGTGTGTGAGTCTTTGCTCTACATGCCGCAGGTGAGATGAGTTGGTCTATTTTGTGTGGATAACACTAAAAATATGTATTTCTTACAGACCTTCGTTCCCTGTATAGAGTATGGGTTCTGTCACCGTAGGAAGGTAAGAATAAAGTTGGGCTAACTGAAGGTTTCCCTTGTTGGTGACTGAATACAGCGCCAGGATTGGGCTGTGTATGTGAGTGTGTGTTGGCTTTTCCCTTTGAGGATTCACGGGGAAGGCCACCGCTCATGTTGTGGATGTGTATGTAAACTTAGGCTTCCTCTCATGGCGAGAGTTATGTTGAGGCCGCCGCTCATTTCCACTGGAATGTTAGCAGAGTACTAAGCGGTAGAATGCCCTTCTAGGAGAATGGAGTGTTTTTTGCTACTGCTTGGGGTGTTTTACTAGGTGTCTTCGCTTCCCTTAGCCACTTCAGGTTAGAGTAGTTTGTCTCTTCTAGAGTGTGTTTACTAGAGACTGACACTGGATTTTCAGTTAGGTATGTTGGTTTAGTTGGCCTAGGCTGTTAGGGATAATGGAGGTGCGTTGCTGAGGCACTGTCACCTCTGGCTGTTCACTACGTGAATTTGAGCTCATCTACCATCCCTGTGTTGTCAGCTTGTGAGAGTGAGAGTCATTTGGTCAGAGCCCGCCCTCTTTCTCTGTCTGGCATGCATAGCAGTTGCGACCAGGTAGCTAGCCTTGAGAGGCCTCCTGTGGGCAGCACCAGTTTTGTGTGAAATGCGTCCCAAGGACTTAGGTTTTTCTGGAAACTTGTTACCAGCTAGTAGGCTCTACGAAGCCTCCCTGAGGACGAGTCTCCATCAATAGGAAATGTATTAGTCAGCCAGTGGTCAAACTGTCAGGGGTTCCTATCAGTCAGTTGTAACTTGCTACCAGGTGGTAGGCCTCACCAGGCCTCCTTGAAGGCGAGTGTCGATGTGTGGCATCTGGACTGCAATCCTGACTGGCTATCAGGTGGTAGGCCTCACCAGGCCACCTTGAAGGCAAGCCCCCAAGGTCTTGTTGGTTACCTTGACAATTTGCATAAATTGCTATCAGTTAGTACGCCTCACTAGGCCTCTCTGGAGGGGTGCTCTGAGTCTCAGTCACTTTGACAGTTAGCATATGTTGCTAGCTGTCAGTAGGTCTCATCAGGCCTCCCTAAAAGGCTTGCTATCAGATAGAAGGCCTCACTATGCCTCTTTGAAGGTGAGTTCCCGAGTCGGGGTGCTCGGGCAGCTAGTGTGACTTGCTATCGGGTGGTAGGCCTCACTAGGCCTCCCTGAAGGCAAATACCAATGTGTGGCATCTGGACAACTAGCCTGGCTGGCTGTCAGGTTGTAGGCCTCATCAGGCCTTCCTGAAGGTGAACTCAGCTGCTTGGGGGGTCAGCATGCATTGCTGGCAGGTAGTAGGCCTCACTAGGCCTCCATAAAGGCGAGTTTGGATGCTCTGGCAGCCGGGATGAATTGCTATCAGGTGGTAGGCCTCCCTTAGGCCTCCTTGAAAAACTTGCTATCAGGTAGTAGGCCTCTCTGGGCCTCCTTGAAGGAGAAGTTCCCCAGGTTAGGCACTGAGTATTGCTCTCTGGGATACCCGTCTCTGAGATTCGGGCTGAGAAGGACTGCCAGTTTTTTCAGTCCCTCAGTCTGGATGCCTCACTGAGGCATGGTGTCCGGAGGCTCTGTTTCTGAACATACAGGGTTGGCCAAACCGAAGTGTCCAAAATGAAGGGCACCAGGTCAGGCCTCCCTGGTGGCATTCGGGTGAATATGTTGTGAATATGAATATGTATGTGTGTTTGCAAGACGCCCTTATATACTTCCGGGTCGCACGTTGATGACGTCATCGGCTGTCGCTGGTCAATAGGATTACCGTGATTTGATAGTGACTTCAGACACCTGACACGCTGTGATGCTACATCCCATAGCATCGAACCGACGCAGTGTCTCGTTCCCTGTTCTCAGGGAACATAGGTTACATATGTAACCTGAGACCGTTTTCATGCCATATTTATGGCATATTGCATGATATAAAGTCAGAATTGCGCGTTATAAAGGCAGACTTGCATTTTATAAAGTCAGAATTGCCAGATATAAAGTCAGAATTGCGTGATATAAAGTCAGAATTGTGAGATATAAAGTCAGAATTGTGATATAGAGTCAGAGTTGCATGTTATAAAGTCAAAATTGCATGATATAAAGTCATAATTGCGAGATATAAAGTCATAATTGTGTGATATAAAGTCAGAATTGCGTGTTATAGAGTCAAAATTGTGTGATATAAAGTCAGAATTGTGAGATATAAAGTCAGAATTGTGTGATATAAAGTCAGTATTGCGAGAGCAATCAGAAAGCTATACGAGCTGTCCAAGCACTGTGAATTTGGCGCCATGAGGGACGAAATGATTTGTGACTGCATCGTGGTTGGCATCTTGGATAAAGATCTCTCTCAGAGGCTGCAGTTAATCACCGATCTCACATTAGCACAAACAATAAATGAAATGAAGAAAATGTGGCTAGTGCGGAAATGCTGCGCATGCAAGTGATGAGCGCTTCCCTGCCAAGAAAGGTAAATGCCACAAAACCGGACACTTGGCCAGAGTTTGCCACACTAACAGGTCAGTGAGAGAAGTCACAGAATGTTTAGACCAACGTTCATATTTTCTGGGTTCAGTTTATAATGTAAATAAACTTGAAGAGCAGTGGATGGTGCAGCTCCTGATTGGGGCGACCACTGTAAAATTCTAAATAGACACGGGGCCGATGTAAACATTGTGGCGGTAGAAACTTTCAGCAAATTAGCCCCAGTAAATGCACTAGAGCCAACTAATTTTACACTGGATAACCCTGGATTGAAGCTAGTCTGCCTGGGTCAGTTCTAAACCACTGCAGTGTACAAAGGACAGTCAAATCCATTGTCAAATATACCCATTGCCTATGTGGTCCGTGGATACAATGTAAATAACCTGTTGAGTCGGATTCTATCCGCTGACATGAATCTTGTAAGGAGAGTGGAGGAGGCAAACAGAGTGGCCCTTGAAAATTATGATGCGTTTGGTGAGCACGGCACACTAAAAACAGACCCCGTCAAAATTCAGCGCAGCCATGTGCAGTACACACTGCGAGGCGTGTTCCAATACCAATGCTGCAAAAGGTGAAAGAGGAGCTGCTGAGGATGGAGACAAATGGCGTTATTAAGAAGGGGACAACCAACTGAATGGTGTGCGCTGATAGTTTCCGTTCTGAAGAAAAATAGCAAAGCATGCATATGCATTGATCTCAAAAGTCAAGACTGCATGAAGCAGTAAAATGAGAACGGTGCAAAAGTTATCTTCTTTAGAGTCCTTGGAGTCTACAGAGTTAAAACTGAATCCTGAGAAATGCACATACAGACAAAGCTAACTTCGGTTCCTGGGTCACCTTATTAATGAGACAGGGGTGCGGCCAGATCCAGAAAAGGTGGATGCCATCGGACAGCTGCCACCACCCCAAAATGAGCAGGAACTGAAAAGGGTGCTAGGAAAGAGCCCCTGATCTCCACACCACTCCCAGAACGGCCCTAGAAAAGGATTGCAGCTGATCTTTTTGAACATCGTGGACAGAATTTATAATCGTATCTGATTACTATTCTAGATTTCTGGAGATTCTGATTCTGAAGACCTCTACCCCCTCCAGCCCTATGGAAGATCTCTGGAGCACTCGAGATCCCAAAGGGAAGCCTACCTTCCACAACGAAATTTCACGTCACACAAAAGTTGAAGGCTATCTTTGCCATTGGACAGCTGCCACCACCACAAAATGAGTAGGAACTGAAAAGGGTACTAGGCATTGTGAATTATTTGGGGAGGTACGAACTACTCCGACAGAACAGTTTGTGGATGTGGACACACACGCAGCAGACAGCGCTTGAAACCATCAAAGAGCTGCTCATGAAGGCACCAGTTCTCGCATATTTTGATGTCACTAAGACCACTGCTGTCTCAGCTGATGCAAGCAGTTGTGGACTTGGGGGTCGAAGGTTACCACGGCCTTACAAAGTCAAGAGAGAGAGGACAGGAGTCAGTGTGGTGGCCAGGAATTCGGGATTGGTGGATGAGATGAGGTGGTGAGGCGGATGAGGTGGTGAGTGACATCGGCCCTCAGTTCTCTAACTAGCTAAGCGACTGGATTTCAAACACATTACTTCAAGTCCTCACCATCCTCAGGGTAACGGTCACATTCAAAGGGCTGTGCAGATTGCAAAAAGAATCCTGAAGCAGACAAATCCTTTGGTAGCTCTAATGTGATACCGATCGACCCCCTGTGCCACTATAGCATTGTAAAAAGCGCTATATAAATAAAGTTGACATGACTACAGGAGTCAGTCCAGCAGAGCTTCTTATGGGAAGCCTAGAGAAGAATCTTCAACCCAGGGGGCCAAACAGGAAGTCTGTCATGCTGAAAGACAAAATGGAGAAAGACAGACAGCTTTCTATTACAATCGTCGTAATGGAGCTAAAAATCTGTCAGCACTGAGACTAGGTGACACTGTTCTTACCAAGCTGGACCACAAGAAGGTCTGGGCTTCACCGCCAGTGATCAGGCAAGAAAGAGGCAACACCTCGTTCCTATGTTATCAGGACGGAACAAGGAGCAGTACTGAGACGTAACC
The DNA here is from genome assembly GCF_949357685.1 of Gobio gobio. Taxonomy (NCBI): domain Eukaryota; kingdom Metazoa; phylum Chordata; class Actinopteri; order Cypriniformes; family Gobionidae; genus Gobio; species Gobio gobio. Next base: position 46,903,554 of record NC_137099.1, read on the forward strand.
GATGTCATCTTCAAGCAGTGCCAATACCAACACTGACAACAAAACAGACTGTACACACACATTCACCACAAACAAAATCGACTGTTGCCATTCAGCCTACACCTACTGATACAACAGAGACTATACCAACCCAAACAGGGACACATTTCCTACTCCAAAGCATGGACTGATACTTAATAGGTCTGGACGAGTCAGAAAAACCTGTTGTCAGGCTTGACCTGTAAAGAACCAGGAAGCTATGTGCACAGTAACTAGTTAAGTAAAGGAGTGCAGTTTTCTGAAAATGTAACTGTTTGTTCTGTTATTACAACAGTAGAAGACTTTATTTTCAGAAAAATGGGGAGATGTCATGTGATGTGATATTGTGTACTGTTGCACTGTTGCTTTAATTCTGAGTGACGAGACGCAACGGGGGGTGTCTAAGGGGAACATGAATATGTCAAAGTTATAGTGGTTGCTGGTTGTTAATAAACGTGGTGTTTATCCGAATAAACTACCTCTTTACGGTCATTTTACAAGACATATGCAATGTTGTTGAAATAAATATTAATTTAACCATCGTTTAAATCATTAACAGCTTCTAAATGCATAACAAAATCATTGTTGAAACATTTGCAGTTAGCCTACTGTATGAATAAAAACAATACTACAGCACAACCTAAATACATAAACACAACAGTACAAGGCCATTAAAGGTTACAAGGCATAAATCTTTATTCCGATTTTAAAATGCGCACTTTGACATTTGTAATACAAGGGTGCCTTGTCCGCCCGCCGAGCTGATGTTCCCTACTGTAAGGAATATGAACGTAACTTTTTAATAAGCAGGGGAAATTCCCGACTTTAACCGAATAAGCATTTACCTGCTCAGGACGTTTGTGCTGTAAGAATGTACAGGGAGACTTAATATATAAAAACGGTGTCTCCTTAGGCAATGTTTTCTCAGTAAAATCATATAATTTCCTATTGATTCAATAGAACGTGTGAGCTTACTAGGGACTGCCAATATGGTGGCGCGGCGGCGTCACTTTTTTTGACGCCATGAGCAATCCAGTTCTCTATAGATCAATGGTCTGAACACATTTTAACTCAAAAATTTTACTATTGGCTTAACTTATGTTTACACATTTTCCAGATAAAAAACAGAATCTAAACTTGTATAAAAAATACTGTATTTGCCAAAAGAAAATGTGTGAATTAATTAAAAGGAATGCTGGCACGCTCTCTGTACTCCATACACATTCACATACATACTGTACTATATAGCAAATCTCTGGGCCTCAAACCTCTCAAATGCCTGATTTTAATTTAGTCACAAAACCCAACTATATTATAACCCAGCTCTTTATAGAAATTCAGTTTTTCTGTAAAGCTGCATTGATAAATTTGACTTGGCTTGACATGTATATTTTATCCAGCAACATGTAACCCTGCTTATCATTCCCGCCATCTCATCTACTCATGTAATTCCTTTAGCACACAAGTCTCTCTCACCACAATCAGAATATAAGAAGCCAGACATACACATGAGGAGCTATGCGTGTCCCTCTCCCCTCCAGAACACCCTGCTGAGCTACATCTGACAGGTGAAACTGCCCTCCAGATACCTGGAGCGTCTGTCTGTGCTCAAGTCCTTCAAGTGTGTAGGATGAGCTTTAATTAAACATGTGGGGTTTTCAATTGCTCCCAGATAAAAGGCACACTCACTCCTTGGCCAGCGGCGTCTCCAGCCCAGTCATTCATATGTAATGTGAGTGTTTGTCAGGAGAGGCACAGAGCATCTGCGCTATTGAATAAGCAGATTGAGACCAACAGGCAGGGATGTGTTGCACTGAGCCCTGCATAATGAGAATTTTGTTAATTATGAATATGATTAAGGATACTGTATGACTATAAATCAGCAGAATTCATTGACGGTAATCACAGCCTATATTACATTGTTGCACACACTGATCTATCTATCTATCTATCTATCTATCTATCTATCTATCTATCTATCTATCTATCTATCTATCTATCTATCTATCTATATATCTATCTATCTATCTATCTATCTATCTATCTATCTATATGTTCGTCCATCTGTCTGTCTATCTATCTGTTTGTCCGTCCGTCCATCCGTCCATCTATCAGTGGGGGTCCTGTAACCGAGAAGCCCCTCCAGCCCCACTGAAAGGGACTGGGGGACTCTCCCAAGGGAAAGACACGGGCTTTCGTTTAGGAGCGACCGTGGAAAAATATATGAGATCCCCGCAGGGTCACTCATATAACCCCAGCCCAGTACCGGTTCTCAAGGATTCAGCGGCAAAGACGTTCCGTCACGTCTGGCACAGTGGGTGATGGAGGACTCGACAGAGTTTGCTTCTGGAGAATATAGCGTCATAGCGCAGCAAGCCGACAAGAGCGAGGGCCTCTCAGTGCTTCTACCCGTTTAAGGTGAGAACAAAGAGAACATGAGAGGAAACCGGCTCTACACGTAGGCTATAGAATCTAGGAAACGTGTTGGGTGTCACCCAGCCCGCATCTCTACAGATGTCTGACAGCGAGGCGCCATGTGCCAGCGCCCAGGAGGATGCAACACTTCTAGTAGAGTGTGCTCGCACCCTGAGCGGGCAAGGCACACCTTGTGCTTTGTGCTTGCTATCCACGGGGCCATCCTCTGCTTGGAGACAGCCTTTCCCTTTTGCTGACCTCCATGACAAACCAATAGCTGATCTGAGGTCCTGAAGCCTTGCGTTCTATCCATGTACAGCCGCAGAGCGCAGACAGGACAGAGCAAAACTAGGGCTGTGTCTGCCTCCTCCGGGGGCAGCATTTGCAGGTTCACTACCTGGTCCCTGAAGGAAGTGGTAGGAACCTTGGGCTCATAGCCAGCCAGCCTGACCGTGCGCATTCTCTCTCACGAAGGAGCTCTCTTACCAGCCGTAACGGCTTTTTAGCACTCTCCACCTAGCGCACCGAACCAGCTGTGAGAACAGCCTTTGTGTTTGCTCTTACGAACAAAAAAGAGAGACAGTATGAAAACCATGCGACCCGCTGCTGTGCTGTCACACCAACACCGACTGAAGAGATTCACTTCCAAAAGGCAGGCTCAGTCAGTTCCACTGCTTTGTAGATAGTGATATCAGGACGAACCATCCACCACTCGGCTCTGAAGCAAAAAGCTAATTTGATGCAAGCACCTGTGCCTCATTTATACCTGCGCTGTGTGGCATGAGCAACTGGTGCAATCATTGCATGCCAATGTCCAGTGGCTCGTTTAGTTACACTCGAAGTAGATTGGCTCTTGCAAGCGAGAGTCCTATTCGTCGGTCTCCGACGTGGCATTGGAAGTGACAGAATGAATGGGAACTGTAAGTATTATTTAATTTGTTTAAAAAGAAATGGTAAAAACTGATTAAAATATGTAAAATAAACACAGCTATTTGATCAAAGAGTCAATATATAAAATAATTTTTGGCATTTCAAAACCGTATTACCGTATGTGTTATTATGCTCTTAGTAAATGAAAGATGTATCTTGGAGCTACACTGCAAATGCAGCTTATACAAGCTTCAAAGAAACTAAGTGTTACAAAAACTGCACATTGTGCATTATATCTTTTTTTCTTTCTTTTGTTTCTTTTTACAATAACAATAACATTGACAATCTTTGCCTTTTACTGGCTGAAGAAAGCAGGATATCCTTCAATCTGCTCCAGGATGTTTGGGTTAAAACTCTCCTGTTCAGTTGCATCTATGTAGCAAGAACAATGATCTGCCCCAAGTATTTAAAACCACTCACAGCAGCCGCTTATCAGGGTCATCACAGAAGTAAACAAACCCATAATTGTTGAATGGTCAGCAGGGAGACATTGACAGTCTTGATGGGAGCCGGTCACAGGTCAGCCGGGAAAGCACAGGCCCGTCTCCTACAGAACCTTCTCACTGAACACTGCTTCAATCATATACAATATGAATTAATCCCGCCTATAATTCCTCATCCAGCCAATGATTGCCCAGAGAATGCCAGTGCCAACCAGGCATAAGGCCAAAGAAAACATACTGCACAAACCGTTTCTACTGTAAACATGACCTGTATGATGCTTATAACAACAATGACCACCAACACAACAGGGTGATCATGAGGAGGAAGTTACCCCATCAGCACTTTCAATGCGTAAAACAATTCACCCATTTTGGGGTCGCGGCTCATTGCAAGAAAGCGCCTCTCAAAGGACACTGATCCAACTTCCGTGACAAGAATCTTAAGCGGAGGGAAATTGCTAAAGTGGTCTTGGATGAGTGCCGTTGACACTTAAGTGATACATTACATACTATATTGCAGGAAGCAGGCAGCAACCTGAGCAAGAAATGAATTACAAGACAAACATGATTAACTTTGAATTCTGAACAGCAGCTCACATTGTATCTTTAAGTGATATAAATAAAGTATTAATGAGGAATTTGATCTTTTCCAAACAGAATTTGTGTATATTAAAGTATATTATTATTTTATATATTTAACATGAACATTATAGTACAATTTTTTTTTTATGAAGGTAAAAATGGAAAATAAAATTCTGAAGATCAATAATATATGTTACATTTTATTAAATATTAATAGAATAGCATTATGTGTAAAAAGAAATGGTATATAAAAAAACTTAAGTTAATTAAACTTTGTAAAATAAGCTATTTAATCAGGCAAAGAGCCAGTGTTTTACTTCATTTTTGGCATTTTAACAGTATGCCTTATTAGGCTTTTAGTAAATTAAAAATATCTTGGAGTGACAATGCAAGTGCAGCTTATTTTTAAGTGATATGAATAAAGTATTCATGAGGGATTTTAATTTTATTAAGTATTCATGAGATATTAGAGTCAAAATACTTGATTTTGGATGTCTAAAAACTTCACAAATAGTGGCATGTCAGTTGTGCATCAGTAAAACGTCAGAAAATCAACCCAATCTCGTGTACTATTTTAGGAGGTGACGATTTCATATTAAATCGCACAATGTGATTTGCATTGAGACATATTCACCTTCTTCAAAGAAAGTCCACCCCCTAAGCCTAATCATCAATGAGCAGATCGTACAAAATTTTACAAATTAGCCATCAATTCATCAAAATAACAGTTGCAAATTGCCATGTGAATGTTTTGGAGAAAGTAAGTTAGCAAAGTTACAACATCTTAGTCTTTTATCAAAGCCTAAAATATAGTGAAAACCCTTATTCATGTTTTACTTTAATCAGTTCTAATCCCTAATTTACCTTTTCAACATCAAATATAGCCTGACGTCGTCATACTCAATTCTAGTCAGAATTTGAGTCTGATACTGCTCCGTTGGGCTGTGATTATGGGGCGTGTTTCAACCGAACCAGGAAAGACCTCAATTGGATAGACCTACAACCAATCAGAGCAACGGAGCGACGCATAACGTTAGTTGTCAAATGTCACAGAACTGCACTGTGTTGCCCAAGTCCGTGGGTTGATGCCACCCCAATTATGTGATATACAGACCCAGGAACGCGAATTTTAGCAGGCAGCCCAGCCAAGATAACACATATTTTACCCCCCAAATGCCATTTTTTTCCCGGAGAACCCCCCTGGAAAGCTATTGGGCTTGTTTTTGGCTAGTTTTGAGTAGCAATTGGGCGGGTTTTGTTGTAAAAACTTGGCAACCCTGTCTGCCCGCACGCTGGAATAATGCTGCCTTCACGTGATATCGGAATTATCGTAAATACGAGTTTCCTAGGTAAAAATAGCACATGAACGCCCTCACATTGTGAAACTTTAATGCAATGAGCTCGTAATCACGACTTCAGAAGTCGGAATTATCAAATTTCCGATTGCACGTGAAGGCAGCGTAAGTCACGTTAGAAGAAGAAGATGAGTGTAAACAATCTTTGCCGGTGTTGTAAAAAAAGAATTTAAGGATACACGAAGTACTTACCAACACGATCATCATTTCTGAGAGAAATAGTAAAGGTGAATGCATATACAAACAAGTTCTCCGTTTAGGATGAGAACAAATTCAACCCAAGCGCCTTTGATGACGCGGATGATTACGTTACTGTTTATCATCTGTCCATCATCGTCTAAAGCCCGCCCTGATAATTTAATTGGTCCGAACAGTTTCTGTTCGGGCATAATTACTTCTCTATGGATCAAGTCCAGACCGGCTACATCAAATATGTTTGAATCCCCAAACTTTGAACAAAATTTCTGATGAGATAATTGTTTGAATTAAAGATTATCTGCAGAAACAAATTCTGGTGAAGACAGGTACGTTTCCTATTAATTCTAAAATAGCAGACAGTAAAATGATAATACTTAAAACCTTTTTTATTTCCTCCCTAACAAGACAAAAACAGCAGTTCTACACAGCAAAGGCTAAATAGTCCGTCTGTGACCCCTGTGATAAATTATAGTTATTGAAAAGGTAGCAAAGGTTATCAGAGAGCAAGAAAAAAGCAGTACCGGTGTGGACAGTCCCTTTCAGCGATGGTAATGTGTAAACCGTTAAGATTGAATCTTGAATTTTTACAGGTTTGCTGTCAATATGGCACAACAGTTAAAGGCTTTTAGTGAAAGCTCCAGTGGCAAGATAGGGATCACTGGTTAAAAGCTAGAAGGGGGAATTAATCATTGAGGGTCAACTGTGGAATGGGAGAGCTATTAATGTAATGACCTGCTCTCAGCAGTGTCCATATAGGTGACACAAAATACAGTCCAACAAAATGTGCAGTGCTAGAATTGATTTATTAGTATTATTTTATGTGCAATGAGTTTTAAAATGCAAATAAACAGTAACAAACAAATGAATAAATAAAAACTGAAATATATGTTTGGCTACTATTCTCCTTTCCATCACAGTGCCCAGTCAACTATGTGAATAATATAAAGATAAAACTAGAATATTATAACAATGCATGTATATATATATATATATATATATATATATATATATATATATATATATATATATATATATATATATATATATATATATATATATATATATATATATAAAATATAAGTAAAATTTCATTAAAATGAAACAGAACACACTGAACGTGATGGTAAGGACACCTTAAAAAATGTAACTTTTCTTTCTTTGAAATAAATTAACCCTTTTATTTTCTTTAAATTCTTAATTTTCTATTATAGAACACTAAATGGGGGCAATAGTATGGAAATGCAAATACTTTTTTCCATACTTTTCAAAACTGCGTAGGAACCCTGCTAGAAATTTTCTGAAAACACTTAAAGAAAACACTGCAAACTCGAAAGAAAAGTAACATTAGAAATACACTCACCTAAAGGATTATTAGGAACACCTGTTCAATTTCTCATTAATGCAATTATCTAATCAACCAATCACATGGCAGTTGCTTCAATGTATTTAGGGGTGTGGTCCTGGTCAAGACAATCTCATTAACTCCAAACTGAATGTCAGAATGGGAAAGAAAGGTGATTTAAGCAATTTTGAGCGTGGCATGGTTGTTGGTGCCAGACGGGCCGGTCTGAGTATTTCACAATCTGCTCAGTTACTGGGATTTTCACGCACAACCATTTCTAGGGTTTACAAAGAATGGTTTGAAAAGGGAAAAACATCCAGTATGCGGCAGTCCTGTGGGCAAAAATGCCTTGTTGATGCTAGAGGTCAGAGGAGAATGGGCCGACTGATTCAAGCTGATAGAAGAGCAACTTTGACTGAAATAACCACTCGTTACAACCGAGGTATGCAGCAAAGCATTTGTGAAGCCACAACACGCACAACCTTGAGGCGGATGGGCTACAACAGCAGAAGACCCCACCGGGTACCACTCATCTCCACTACAAATAGGAAAAAGAGGCTACAATTTGCACGAGCTCACCAAAATTGGACAGTTGAAGACTGGAAAAATGTTGCCTGGTCTGATGAGTCTCGATTTCTGTTGAGACATTCAGATGGTAGAGTCGGAATTTGGCGTAAACAGAATGAGAACATGGATCCATCATGCCTTGTTACCACTGTGCAGGCTGGTGTTGGTGGTGTAATGGTGTGGGGGATGTTTTTTTGGCACACTTTAGGCCCCTTAGTGCCAATTGGGCATCGTTTAAATGCCACGGCCTACCTGAGCATTGTTTCTGACCCTGTCCATCCCTTTATGACCACCATCTACCCATCCTCTGATGGCTACTTCCAGCAGGATAATGCACCATGTCACAAAGCTCGAATCATTTCAAATTGGTTTCTTGAACATGACAATGAGTTCACTGTACTAAAATGGCCCCCACAGTCACCAAATCTCATCCAAATAGAGCATCTTTGGGATGTGGTGGAACGGGAGCTTCGTGCCCTGGATGTGCATCCCACAAATCTCCATCAACTGCAAGATGCTATCCTATCAATATGGGCCAACATTTCTAAAGAATGCTTTCAGCACCTTGTTGAAACAATGCCACATAGAATTAAGGCAGTTCTGAAGGTGAAAGGGGGTCAAACACAGTATTAGTATGGTGTTCCTAATAATCCTTTAGGTGAGTGTATAGTGTAGTATGTTCTAATAAAAGTTAACAGACATTTTCAGCATTTAAAAACAAACAAAAATTAAGTGGGACATCTGGTTTAGTGGTCCTCTCCCGAAAGCCAGAATGTCCTCACCAAGCCCTTTCCCTGAAATGGAAGAGAACAGGGGCAGTTCCGAAGCTTTGAAAACAGCTGTGGCTCATTACCGAAGAAATATTTCAACTCTTTCTGAAATTATGTTGCTATGTATACATAACTTTTCAGATATCAATGTTTACATCCTTGATTGTAGTTATGATGTCATTTTATTACATTATGGCTTTTTAGCACAATGGATTTGTCAGTGTTAGTGCAAATGTTGAAGCACCAATCCTAAAATAAATATGTGTGAAAAGAATCAGCTGAGCGAATCGGATTGTTGTGACGTGGTGAGACAGGTGAGATGAATGCAAGATAGTGTTTTCTGAGGTGAAAGTGACAGAAACTCCTTTGTACCTTTATGTGGATGTCACCTCGAAGTTCACAGCGGAAAGTCCTGAAAGTGTCAAGGAGAGACTTGGTGGAACTGCTCAGATGGATCTTCAGTGCTGGAGAGGGAAAAGTAAAACGTAATGACACCTGTCTACACTATTACGCAATCATCAAATACATTATGCTTAGGTCCAGGCAGTGGCAAGATCATGCAACATCAATCACATGGGTTTTATTTGAAATTCTTTGCTGACATTTTACTAATCTACTGTCGACACATCCTTCATGAGTGATCTTACGTAATCCATACGTCTCCATCCTGGAGGCCGTGTTCACAGTGTCCCCAAATAAACAGTAGCGTGGCATTTTCAGGCCCACAACCCCTGCGACACAAGGCCCTGTAACAAGCAATATGATTTTTTTATGATTCTGCATTTTTCCTCAACCTCTAGTTCACAAGTTCACACTTACATCAAATTAAATAGAGTAAAGATTATGTGTATTTGCCGTGCTCCGAGCTCGGAATTTTGGCCTGAACCCAGAGTTACCCCCCGATGATAGAACTAGACTGCATTGTATTATGGATTGCGTTGACGTCTAATAAAAGTTTATTAAATCAAAGTGAGGAGATGGGGTGGTGGAGGGATGCTAAAAAAATTCAAGGAGGTAAATCTGCTATATATATACACCTCATATCATTGATTAAATTGATTCACTTAATGTGCTCCACTCGTGTATAATTAGGTTTAGTTATCTGAACGTGCTCATCCCGAGATTTGTTAATAAAACATCACTAGTTTTAACAAACATATTTCAAATAAAGCTTCTTCTATTCCTCTATCGCAGTAGTATGGTTTGCATGCCTAAATCAGCTCTTGAATGGTGGTGTTATGTAATATAATGTACAATGATGTATTTTATTTGAATTTTTCTTATATGTGTCATAACACAAGTTGGCAAGTTAGAATCACGGCCCAAATGCCAGAGCCGCAGACAGCGTAAACACTCCTCTTATGCGTAAATTGACCAATCAGAATGAATATACAAATGTGTCATTGGTTTTCTACAGCAAACACATCTGAAAAAGGCAAGAGAGAGAAGAAATGAAATGTACTGTATAATCCTTTTGTATAAATAACAGTCATAATCAAATATATTTATGAAAAGTAGTCTCTCATACCTGTAGATGGCACGGCATTTGTGTTTCCTACACTATACTGTGACATATTGTGAAATATTACAATTTAAAATAATTTTAAGTTTTTTAATAATATATTGTAATTTATTCCATTGATGGAAAAGCTGAATTTTCAGCATTACTCCAGTCTTCAGTGTCACATGATCCTTCAGAAATCACTCTATATGCTGATTTGAAACATTTCTTATTATTATCACAGCTAAAAACAGTAGTGCTGCTGAATAATTTTGTGGAAACCATGATTGATTGATTGATTGATTGATTTTAACAGCGTAAAAGTCTTTACTGCCACTTTTGATCAGTTTAATGCTTCTTTGTTGAATAAAATTATTATATATTTTTTAAATCCTACTACCCCCAAACTTTTGAATCACAGCACACATTTTGTGTGCATTTTGTGTGCACATTTTGTGAATTTGCAGGGCGGAAAATCAAGTGGACAAATGAGAGGCGGTAGTACCGAACACTCAAATTTGAGTGGCAACTTTTAAGTTGCACATTTTTTTCCATGTACAAAGCTGTGGTGGAGGATGAGGGAATTTTTTAAATATGTCTCTTGCAGACAAAAGAAAATTGGCATCCTAGCTCTTGAACTACTGCGAAGGTTGAGCACCACTGATCTGTTGTATACTTCATATTTTAGTAAAAGAGCACAAAAAATCGTCTACATGAAGGTTTACTCTGTTATATGCAACATGATTTACAACCCAGTACCAAAGTACACTCATATCCTGAGCACATTTCTTTTTCCTGATTGATCAGGGTCATTGCAGGCAAGTGAATATACAAGAATAGCCCAGCCAAAGAGCTGTCACCATCCAGTTATTACCTGAATGGACTCCAATGCGAACCCTCAGCTGCTGCTCTGGTACGTGCAGACTGTAGAAGCTCCTCATGCCCTGCACTATAGCTAATGACATTCTGGCTATTTCTTTTGCATGGTCGTCTCCATTTCTTATAGGCAGGCCCGACACTACCATGTAGGCATCACCAATGGTTTCTACCTGGATACAGCAAATGAAACATGAATCAACCCATATCCTACAATGGAACGGTGAGGCATTCAAATTACGTACCTTATAAACATTGTGGTTGTCAATGATATTGTCGAAGTATGTGTACAGATCATTCAGCAAGTTCACAACCTACAGGAAAGGAAACAAGTGCGGTCAGTTTAAAGTCAGCTTATGGATACAATGATCAAAGTTTCTGTAAGGTGACAATAGTTTTCCGTTGTGGTTCAGCTGTGGGCTTCAGTATGGTCTAAAAATAGTCTCATGTGAATGTATTATTTCCACTTTAAGACTCAGACGACCTAGCGAGCCAACAGCTATGCTAACAGACGCCTGATATTCGTGACAGAGTGGTGTTTTCGGCACTTGAGTCATGTGATATAGTAATGTCAGGAGCTCTCGTAGGACATATGAGACCCATTCCAGAGCTTACTATGTGGGTATTTGATCTTACAACAAACCCCTACACAAACAGACACACACACACACACACACACACACACACACACACACACACACACACACACATTGTTTAACAAGTACAGGGTATTTCAAAGTCTTAGACAACTCAAGACAGCAGCTCCTCAAGCCTGCCCAAATGGCTCTGGACAGATATATTTTTCAAAATATGATCAAAATTCGTACAAATGACCCCCCATAGGACCTGCATTTTTTTTTTAAAACCTTGATGTGAAATGTTTTTAAAATGCAGCCAAGTGCACTCAGAAAGTACTGGGCAGAAACTCTCTGAGATGCTGTTTGAGTCTTGGTGTTTTTCATCACCTGCATTGGTGTGAGGGATGCTGACATGGCTGTGAAGCCTTCAATGTCACTGAAATAGATGGTGACGCAGTCATAGGTCTCTGCTCTCACTGTCTTTCCCGCTATGAGCTGAGCAGCCACAGATCTAAAAATATGAGAAAAAATACAGGCACTTTTCAAAGGCAGGCTTCAAGTGGAGGCCTTGGTGATGTTTATCACCAGTCTGGTCACGTAGGCTTGTTGTTAGGCCAGGTGCAAGCAGGTTTTTAGTAACTGTAGTGTTGGGGACGAATTCACTGAACACTCTTGCGCACGTCAAAACAAAAACATGCATCTTTATTCACTAAGCATCCAGTTTAACTAGGTGTTAAACCCAAAACTGAAAACTCATTATTATTAACTCACCCTCATGTCATTCCAAATCTTTCATTCATCTTCAAAACCCAAATTAATACTTTTAGATTTAGAATTTTTGTCTCTCCATTGAAATACGGTACAGAGAAGCTCAACCTCAAACCTTGTGCGTTCTTATGCATCAAGCAAGTATGTTTGAGCTTTCGTTCACCGTTTGATGTATATGTATGTGCGTTGATCAATGTCTATATGTGAATAAAAGGCAATTAAAGGGTTAGTTCACCCAAAAATTAAAATTAGCCCATGATTTACTCACCCTCAAGTCATCCTAGGTGTATATGACATTCTTCTTTCAGACGAATAAAATCTGAGTTATATTAAAAAAAGTCCTGGCTAATCCAAACTTTTTAATGGCAGTTATTGTGGCTCTGTTTTTGAAGTCCATAAAAGTGCATCTGTCCGTCTTATAACGTGCTCCAAACGGCTCTGGGGGGTTAATAAAGGCCTTCTGAAGCAAATCGATGTGTTTGTGTAAGAAAAATATCCATATTTAAAACTTTATAAAGTAAATTATCTAGCTTCCGGCCAATCGCCTTCCATATTCAACTTACGGAAAAAGGGTTGTGAGTCAAATGACAGACGAGTGCATTAAAGCCCAAGCATATGAAAATTGCTGTTTCAAACTTGTATGAATTTCTTTCTTCTACTGAACACTGAAGATATTTTGAATATTATCGGTAACCAACAGTGGATGGACCCCATTGACTTCCAAAGTATTTGTTGTCCATGCTATGGAAGTCAATGGTGCCCATCAACTGTTTGATTACCCAATTTTTTCAAAATATTTTCTTTTGTGTTCAACAGAAGAAAGAAATTCATACAAGTTTGAAACAACATGAGGGTGAATAAATGATGACAGAATTTTCATTTTTTGGTGAACTATCCCTATAAACCCAAGACACAACAATACGACATAAAAAAAAAACTAGCGGCAATGACAGCCGACTGTGGTGAAGCCTCTTGTCGCCTGTGTCAGGGACAAAAACCTGCGCTTGAACACACCGCAAAGACTAAAGCCTACTGCCAACTAGCACATTCTTTCTGCGCCTGTATGAGAGGAAATAACTGTCCATACCAGCAGGCTGTAGTGTGTATTCATCATTCAAATAGGCAAGCTAGCATTCTGTGTGTGTGTCCTCTTGATATTGTCATTTGCATGCTTGCTTCACTTCCATTTTTAATCTTGTGCACTGGTTCACTAAACTGAACAGACAATCAGAGTTATTCAACATGCTACATTCATGAAAATCTGCCAATGGGGGTTCAATTAGTGTCAACGGTGTGGAACATACCACAAAAAAATAGGATAGATGCTCAACAACGGCCAACCGTTGGCTTGGTGTGTCACGCATATTTTCTTTAGCGAATTTCTTTCTTATCTTTTGATAAAATACTTCTAAGCAGCATTTTTTTGGTTATAATCTGGACCATTACCGTGGCAGCATCTGCGTGAGTAGTCCCTCTGCCCGCTTCTTTTCTTCCTGGAGTTCAGCGGTACGCTCACTAACTATATCCTCAAGATTACACGCATACTGCTCCATACGGGACAACAGGTTATCCAGAATGTGCTCAGACCCCCTGTGAACACACACACACACACTCACACACACACACACACACACACACACACACACACACACACACACACACACACACACACACACACACACACACACACACACACACACACACACACACACACACACACACACACACACACACACACAAACGATTAGCAAAAGTAATATAATATTACTACTATTAACTCACTTCAGTTCTATCACATTAAATGAGCAGTAGCAATCCTTTATTGTCCCTTCAAGGGACCATTCTTTTGCAAAATAATTATTATCAACATACAGTACTCATAACACAATTGCTATTTTAATCTGTCTTTCTCTCTCTCTCTATCTTTCTCTCGCCCTTGCTCTGCGAAAGGCCAGTATAAATGTTTAGCGTGATACGTTGTGACAGTGTTGTTCTCACGAGACTCTGTGCTCACTGGGTTGTGTGTCTCTTGTCCCCGGAGTGCTCATATCCTGTGTGTTTGTCTACCTGATTAAGCACTGTTATTGTAAGTGTAATTAATGATCCTCTGTGTCCCTGCCTTGTTGTTCTTTATTACCTCCAAAGTGCTCATTAGTCAAAACTGCCCTCATTTACATAGCTGAAACAAACACAGAGAGGAAGAATGTGCAACTGTTACAGTATCAAGACAGCATTAGATTGGAAGGGAGAGATAGCTGTACACTAGTGATGTCTCAGCAGGGCTTGTTTAAAGTGGCTTTAATCAGACTTATCTCAGTGTTAACACTGACTTCACTTGGGAATCTTACTCTGCAAGTGGGGAAGATTGTATCAACAGAAACTCGAATAAAAGTGCAGACTGCAGAGGATCATAAATGTTGGAGAGTCTGTGGATCTCCTTGTTTGGTTTGTGGTATGCAAGTGCCAACTGTCAGTTGCCAATTAAAGGTTTTTTTGTTTGTTTGTTTTTTAACTGATTAAACAGTCAAGGCTTAAGCCTAGTCCCAGACTTAAATGCATATTTTAACCAAAAGCAACTTGCACTGACATATCTTAACTATATTGCCAAAAGTTTTGGGACACCTGCCTTTACATGCACATGAACTTTAATGACATTCCATTCTTAATCCATAGGGTTTAATATGGAATTGGCCCACCCTTTGCAGCTATAACAGCTTCAGCTCTTCTGGGATGGCTTTCCACAAGGTTTATTTTTGACCATTCATTTGTGAGGTCAGGCACTGATGTTGGGCGAGAAGGCCTGTCTCGCAGTCTGCGTTCTAATTTTTCCCAAAGTTATTCTATCGGGTTGAGGTCAGGACTCTGTGCAGGACAGTCAAGTTCCTCCACACCAAACTCGCTCATCCATGTCTTTATGGACCGTGCTTTGTGCACTGGTGCGCAGTTATGTTGGAACAGTAAGGGCCCATCCCCAAACTGTTCCCACAAATTTGGGAGCATGAAATTGTCCAAAATGTCTTGGTATGCTGAAGCATTAAGAGTTCCTTTCACTGGAACTAAGGGGCCAAGTCCAACCCCTGAAAAACAACCCCACACCATAATCCTCCCTCCACCAAACTTTACACTTGGCACAATGGAGTCAGGCAAGTACCGTTCTCCTGGCAACCGCCAAACCCAGATTCGTCCATCAGATTGCTAGACAGAGAAGCGTGATTTTTCACTCCAGAGAACATGTCTCCACTTCTCTAGAGTTCAGTGGCGGCGTGCTTTACACCACTGCATCCGATGCACTGCATAAGGCTTGAATGCAGCTGCTCAGCCATGGAAACCCATTCCATGAAGCACTCATGGCACTTTTCTTGAGCTAATCTGAAGGCCACACAACATTTGGAGGTATTCGATCTGCATAAAGTTGGCGACTTCAGTGCACCATGCACCTCAGCATTTTTCATGGCCTACCACTTCGTGGCTGAGTTGCTGTTGTTCCCAATTGCTTCCACTTTTTATAATACAACTAATTGTTGGAAGGATGTACCAATATTTTTTGGAAATGTAGTGTATGTCAGTGCCATTCTTTTGTCTCAAGATGCACATCAATTATGTTTTTTTTTCTTTTTTCTTAGGCATGTCAAACCTGTGGGATGGTCTCGTATATTAAAATCAAA
The DNA here is from genome assembly GCF_949357685.1 of Gobio gobio. Lineage (NCBI taxonomy): Eukaryota > Metazoa > Chordata > Actinopteri > Cypriniformes > Gobionidae > Gobio > Gobio gobio. The sequence goes on from NC_137099.1 coordinate 46,919,562, forward strand.
AACCAGTGGGGATTTTTCTGCAGCATTCAGTGAGATTGCTGGAGTTTGTGACGAGCATCTCCATGATTTGAGTGCAGCTGAACACCTCAGCTGGTTTAACACTGCTTGTACCAATATTTTAGATGAAGTGGCCCCTTTGAAAGCTAGACATCAATAACTCAAGCCTGAGCCATGGATAAATGAGACTGTTCAGGGGCTTAGACGGGCTTGTAGGCGAGCAGAAAGGAAATGGAAGCAAGATAAACTACAGGTCTCCTGCAAACTTTTAAGGAACGCTCTTTCTTAATTCCAACAGGCTATGAGATCAGCAAAGTCTAAATAGTCTTTGCTGACCTCATCAAAAGAAATTGTCATAATTCAAGAACTCTTTTTAAATCCATAAATGCTGTCGTAACCACTTCTACAAGTGCATTCCGTCACTGTGAGTCATCGGCCATGTGTGAAAAATTTCATAATTTTTTGGTTTATGAAATAAGGTATATAAGATTGAATATCATGCCTTCAACATATGATCCAATTGTGCTTTCTGCATGTCACTTGGTTTTCAATAAATTTACAGCAATTTATCTCATTTCTGCAGGAAATTTTAAATAAAATGAAACCCATTGGCTCCTCACTTGATGTAATTCCTCCCCGCCTTGTTAAGTATGTTTTAAACTCAATAGGGCCCAATCTTTTAGAGTTTATCAATACATTTCTTGAATCAGGAACGGTACGTGATTATTTGAAACATGCCTCTGTTCTCATACTCCTTCTTAAATGGGCAAATTGTCTTTCAGCAACTGAACAATTTCTTTTGTAAGAAATTTTTATTTTTTAAGTTTTTAATTCGGGATTTAGGAAACAGAACTTGTTAAGATGATAAATTATGTCATGTTAATTGGTAATACCAGTAGCTCTGTCGTGCTCGTGCCGTCCTGTTTTCTTGCTTAGAGAAATGTGCAGGCATCCAAGGGAAAGCTCTGAATTGGTTTCAGTCTTTTCTTAAAAATAGAACTTTTTTCAGTGAATATTGGGGAATTTGTATCAAGTACAGTTCCACTTACAAGTGGAATCCTTCAGGGTTCCATTTTGGCTCCGATGCTATTCTCCATATGCTTCCAATAAGTTCAGTTTTTCAGAAATATGACATCTCCTTTCACTGCTACACAGGCGACACTCACATTTATCTCCCCCTAAAAAAGATTTTTAAAAATGTATAGATTCTCTACTAGCCTGCCTTACTGATTTGAAAACCTGGATGTCGGTAAATTTTCTACATTTAAATGAAAGACAGATATTATTGTATTAAAAAAAACCATCTAATTTTAACCTTGGCTCTCTTTCCAAATATGTTAAACCTTGTGTGGATAGTATATTTGAATAGTGCCCTTAAGTTTTATATACAGGTCAGTTATGTGGTCAAATTTAGTTTCTTCCATCTAAGAGCACTGGTAAAGGTGAAGATTTTTTTTGTCTTTTTAGAACTTTGAGAGGGTGATTCATGCCCTTATTACTTCAAGGCTCGACTACTGTAACTCACTAGGGATTAATCAGGCTACTCTTTTTCTAGACTTCAAGTGGTTCAAAATGCAGCTGCCAGGCTCCTGACCAGGGTCAAGAAACATGAACATATTACACCCACGTTGATGTCATTACACTGGTTTCCGGTCGGCTACAGAATTTATTTTAAAGTTCTTTCCAAATCTTTAAATGGCTTAGGGGTTTGTAGGGTGCTCCTACCTCACTAATCTCTTATTGGAACATTGCTCAGGGAGGGATCTGGGAACCTCAAATCAGGGACTACTACTGATTCCAAGGGCAACATGAGGTGACCGGGCTTTCACAGTAGTGACGCCAAAACTATGGAATAGCCTGCCAATTAGTATTAGAAATGCCACAACAGTAGAGAATTTTAAATCAAAATGAAGTCTTATATATTTATCATTGCTTTTAGCTAATGATGTTAATCAATACATATCATATAATGCTATATTATGTACAGCACATTGGTCAACAGTTGTTGTTTTAACAGGAGCTTTATAAATAAAGTGATATTGACATTGTTTATAAAAGCTACTTAAATGTCCTAATTTAACTAAAGCCTACTCCTTAATCTAAGCCTTGTCTTAAAGTTTATAATGAATTACAGTTTTTCTCAGTCGCTTTGGTACATTTCTCAGATCAGAATTGAAATTCTCAAAACTACCTGTTCAATTCTCATATCATTGTGTCACTTGTGCACATCAAAAAAGCAGTTTTTCATTTCTTTGAACAAGTTGCAAATGCTTTTGTACATCCATGCAAATGATTATGTACAATTTTCTGCTGTTTCCTACATTATCAGTTGCTTATGTCATGTTGATCAAAATGTATTATATTGGGTCTCTGTTGAATAGTCTCACCCCCCACAACATTTAGGCATTAGTTCATAGCATAAGTCTTTACATGCAAAATGGTTGAACAAGTTGTCGTAATATGTCAAGCATATTTCTATGCATTTCCGTTAGACGTTCATATTTCTACTTTTGTTTTTCTTTTTTTTTCCTTTGTGCTATGCAGTGCTGTCTTTTTCTCTCTGTATCGCAATGACATGGTCTTTCAACAAATTACAGTACAAACAGTAAATGTGAATCTTGAATCTAAGGTGTAACCAACAATTTACAATAATTGTCATCAAAACTTTAGCCATAGTTTACATCAGAACATCCCTCCAGAGTACACTGTTATATTGACAACATGACTAAGCAATTTGACTGTCTTATCCGTACACAATGATACACGGACTTGTCATTCTGATGGCACTGACATGTTCATTGACACAGATATTTACTTTTGAGAGATGAACTAAGGATTTTGAGCAAGAGACTGGCTTTTGCAGGTAATCCATGGTGTTTTGCTATTTGTACGAATTGTTTTGAGAAATGCACTTACTGTTTTGCAAATGTCGAGGATGATTCGAGAAATGTACCAAAGCGACTGAGAAAAACTGTAAATGAAGTTACCTGTGGTATAAAAATAATAGCATACTCTTCCGTGTTATTTAAGTATTATGTATATTATTATAGTTTTATAGTAGTATAATATCTTTTAAGTTTTAGCGATTTTGCTGTGTGCTTTTGTCATTTTAATCTGTTTAATCTTTTTTTGTGTAATTTTGAAAAGTAAAGTTACTTGCCATGGCAACATTCCTAATAAGTATTTTAAGCTTAAGTTTTTCATCTTATATTTATATGTATTTTAACAAAAAAAAATTTTTTAATGATTGTAAAAAAAAATATTGTTTCTAACTCAGTCATACTAAATAATATTTTTTTTAAATTGGGGGAAAAATGAATATGTCAGTCCTTACTAGTACTAATTTCTTTAATAATAATATCAATACCAATAATAATAATTTTTAAACTTTTTAGTTTAGGGTCTATTTCTCACTATTAAGTTGCCATGAATATTATTAGGATATTGGCTGTTTATTAGTATTTATAAAGCACATATTAATGCCTTATTCTGCATGACCATATTATTGTCACGGTTTCACCAGGCTCAACCACCACGCCCATTCAAAGGTCACAGGCTGCGTCCGAAACCTGGAAAATGCTGCCTTCGGAGGACACATTCTGAAGGCATCAAGGCACGTCCAAATCTAATGTTAGCTTCACTTCCTGTCTCCTGATATACCTTCATCTGATCCATTTTTGACGGCAGCATATATGTATCCTTCGCTTTGATATCCCACAATCCTGTGCTTTCCATTCTGAGACAGTTGAGCTGGAAAAAAAAGACGGCGTCCGAAATTTCCTTTTGCTGGTCAGTTTGTGTGTAAATGTACGTTTTTAGCAAAATTTTCCACTTCAGATGTCATTTCTAGCGAGAAATTACTAATGTAGTAATTAAATATTTGTTTAGTTCTCACCAAAGCTCTCTCTATTTTGCTGTAGATCATTAAACTGTTACACTACCTAAGAAGTCTGTCTGAAATTAGTTTCGTGAGGTGCCTTCATGCACAAACGCATTGTCTGATAAGGCAGCGAGGCAAGCTGCCTAGGTTTTCGGACGCAGCCACAGTCTCCAGAATTCTAACCAGCCACACCTGTTCCTCATCACTGCACTCACCATCCTCCCTATATATACACACTCACTCATTCCTTTCCTTTATCGTCTGGTCTCCCATGTGGAAAAGGACTCTTTATTTACCTGATCTTCGAACTCCTAAACTCCAGTATATTCCCTCCTGTTTATCCTTGTGTTCTCCAGTGTCTCCTTTATCCCTCCTCTTCTACTACATTACCCTGGTATTCAGAAAAGACTGTTGTTCAGCTACCATCATCACAGTACAGTACGATATCTCTGCTACCTGCCTGTTTCACGTCATTTTACACCTGTTTAATAAATACTACCTGTCTGGTTCAGTTTAACCCCTCTCTCCGAGTCTGGTATCCATTGCAATTATACATCCCTTAATCCTACCCAATACCTAAACATAACCACTACCTTACTAGTAACTATTAATAAGCAGTAATTACGAGTTTATTGAGGCAAAAGTCATAGTTAATAGTTAGTTAATAGTAAGAATTGGACCCTAAAGTGTGACCAAATAATTATTATTTCAATAATTCTGTGAATGAACAATTTCAGACTTCCCAAGGCTACAAAAGAAATGTAGACAATGAAAATCTGAGATTATTGCAACACATTATTGCTCTGCTTCATAACTGACCCGTTGGGACACATTTTTTTGATGGCAGTCCTGAGAGATGAGAAGTCTGGTCTCTCGGCAGGTTTCTCTCTCCAGCAGCTGACCAGGAGACCCTCCATTTCCTCTACACACTCTGCTCGGTCTATGTGCGGCCTCAGTGGGCTACAGCCCCCCGCCCTGACCCTCTCCACAATCTCTGAAAAAAAAAGACAGGGAAAGAGTCTTTCACAGGTGTCCATCTGCAATGGTTTACTTTATGTTATAAAGAGAGGCTTTAATAAAAGAAAGGGGGTTATGGAGAGAGGGGGAGGAGTGTATTGCCGTACCTCTAGCACTGAAGTGGCTGTTTGGGATGTAGAAAGGCCCTCTGCGATATACCACCTCTTGAGCGATAATGGCAAAACTGTAGACGTCCCCTTTTTGAGTGCCATTAGCATTCATGAACTGTCTCAGCAGCTCTGGTGCCCTCCATAGCAGAGCTTAAAATGCGACACACATATTTATTTAACGAACTGACAAAAGGGTGAATTCCAATCGGAAGTGAACCTCCCTATGCCCTACTCACTCCGAAGGACAGAGCCTTTGAAGTGGGCACTTTTGAGGGAGCAGGGCACATTTGTGTCACAATGTAGCCATTTAGCAAGGGGAGCAAACTGTAATGTTACCATTAGCTGTTCGTACAACAGGAATTTCTAATAATTGCGCTTAGTTATAAAATGTATATTTATTTGCAAAAATGTGTGTGTGTGTGTGTGTGTGTGTGTGTGTGTGTGTGTGTGTGTGTGTGTGTGTGTGTGTGTGTGTGTGTGTGTGTGTGTGTGTGTGTGTGTGTGTGTGTGTGTGTGTGTGTGTGTGTGTGTGTGTGTGTGTGGTTCTGGTATTCCCTACATAACACCAGTACATTTTGACCCTGTGGGGGCATTTTTTTCTTGTACCCATGAGGAAATAAAGCTTATAAATCATACAGAATGAGTTTTTTTATGTAAAAATGTAGAAAGTTTTCTGAGATGGGTGGTTTGTATAGTATAAAAACCATTATGTCTGGAGAGTCCCCACAAAGATAGCGAACCAGAAATATGTACCTATTATACTATTAAACTTATTTTTTACCTATGAAAATGTAAACTTAATATTCATTAACAAACTCTCCCGCCATTCCGTGAAGGAATTCACTTTCACTTGGAACGCCCCTACAAATGGCATCCCCTTCCCGAAGTGCCCTTCAAGGTGTCAAAACGCCATTTGGAATTCACCCTAAAACTATAAAAATCGGTTTGCACAAAAACATTTATGTGTTTAATGTATTGAACTCTAAATCAGATATTACTTTTTCTCTCTCTTATTATTAAAAAACTTTCGGAAGTTCCACATTTCCAGCTTACCGGCCCAGGGGTCAGATCCAGGGCTCTGCTCTGAGTCTGAACGCCTCAGTGCGTTAAGTCCAAAATCAGTGACCTTCAGGACAAAGCGGCTGTCCACCACACAGCTCGATGATGAGAGGTGACCGTGACAATGGAGGGGACTACGGTGCAAATAGTCCATGCCCTACAAGAGTCAAAATTTGTCCATCACTGTTTTATATTCTACTGTCAGCAAAATAATATGAGACTATAAGACACAGTGACCTTTACAATGTCCAGCATGAGGGAATACTTAAAAGTCCAGTCCAGCTTGATCGACTCATTTTTCAAAATGTCCTGCAAAGTTTGGGGACAAAAACCTTTTGTTTCAACATAGTTGGTATTCTGACTGCATAGCATATTGCTAACAGTTTTACATTTTCAAAACAGTTTTGAAAATTATGTAGAACTAGAATTTTTACGCAGAGGACAAAACTAATAGCAGACAGATTTGGAATGACATGAGGCTAAATAACGACAGAATTTTCCTTTTTGAGTGAATAATTCCTTCAAACAAATTATTTGATTTTAGCCATACAAAAAAGGTAACAATGAGAAAATAATGATGTCTTAACTGTCTGTCAATAGAGCCACTAAGCCATGACATTAATTAGTAGGTAAACCCGGAAGGCTAATCTGCCCTGAATTCGCTCTGGAATTTTCCATGTTTTTCTTTTTACATTAATGAGTAAAAATTACTTGAAGATACATTGCCGTTTTATTCTACAACACAAATTACACACACCCATACCTGAAACATTAATTTTGAAACTCCCATGTATGTTGCAATCATGTAAAGACTACACTAAATTTACACTTATTTAATTCATAAATCCAAAACTTCCATTATTAAAAACCCATTGGGAAAACCTGAGGGAATGCATGGTTCAAAAATGCCATTTCCCATTTTCTTCCTTGTAACTGATAGAAAATAAACAATTATCTTAGTGTTGTGCAAGAGCACCTGCAGACTTCCTTTAGGGCAGTACTCTGTAAGGACGAAGGGTTGATGGGTCTCCACGGCCGCTCCAATAAATTTACAAAGGTTATAGTGGGTCAGATCTCTGCACTGAAACACAGACACACCCATAGAGGTGTCAAAGTTTTGTTGTGACAGACTAAAAATCAATGTTTGTCAATGTTTTAAACAGTTTTCACCTGTTTGAGTTCTGCCAGCAGCTCGCTGTTCAGATGAGTGCTTCTTAATTTCAGATAGCAAACAGAACAAATTGTCCCCTGATTTAGAAAGAAAAACAATTTAAATAAATGGAATATGAATAGTTTTATAGGGCAACTAAATGTTTTGTAGCATAAATTGTCTTCTGCATGTCACAATGCAGTGATGTAAATGTTTAATCACTAAGATCCCAAAAACTTCACTTTGTAGACTGCGGTTTTGTGTGCTGATGGCTTGTCTTGCATGCTGCTTATGATAGATTCCAAAGAAGTCTGAATGGGTTTGGATCTGTTGGACTGAATCAAAGAGAGAGAGAGACTATTAATATAATAGATTCATTCATAATGCATATTAAATACAAAATCAAACCAAAACAAACAAAAACCCCAAACAACAGCATTGGCCACCGTAAGTAATGATTGAGGGTAACTTTTTAACCCTCATCCCTCTCTCGAACTTTGTAACAAATCCTTTGTAATATATCTTTCTGCGGGTCGAAAAAATATAGTGGTATAGTTTTTTCAGAAAGTGTATTTCTACGGAAGCCCTAAGAGGCCATGGATTATAATTTCTTTCTTTCAACAAAAGTTGTTTTCTTGTGATCACGACATAACACACTGCACTGGAGTCTACTGTTGCTAAAGCAACGAACACAACTTTCATCGGCATCTGATCGACGGATAAACCGTGCGCTCTTATCTGTTGTGGATTTTCAGCAAAATGTTTGCTTTGCTTAATAAACATTTTATTATTGTAATTAACATGTTTAAATTATCAACAGAGCATTCAACAGCTCAAGCGAAAAACAATAATAATCCATGGCCTCTTAGGGCTTCTGTGTATTTCATTTGATTTTGATAATATTTTTTCTTTTTTTAATGTAACTTTTTGGAGATATTTTATTACATTTACCTTTAAATTACTAGATTTTATCAATAAATAAATAATCATTTAAGCACATTCTTCACATTCTTTCTTAAATTCAAAATAACTAAATTTCATGCATAACCCTTTTAATTCAGCTCAAAATATCTTACATTGGCTGTCTTTGCAGACCTCTTGTGGAAAAATATTAATATAACATGATATTTCATGACTCTTGCCACTAGATGGCCTAATAGCTCTTTATGGAGCAAATGAGCTGTTACGCTGGGTCCTAAAGTCAGTTCTTTTAAGTAAGTACACAAGTTTTAGCATTTTTAGTTTGTATTTTGAGCCTTTTTAGGTTTCAATGTATCCTGAAGCATTCCTCGCATTCCATTCATTCCTATGGGGGTCAAATTGATACTTGAGGGAAGGATTTGTTACTTTTTTAAATTTCAACCACAAAACTCTAATTGTTTGTGTATTCGTGGTTGAAGTACAATAAAAGTCCTAGGGTCTTGGACAACTCCGATGACCACTCAAAATGACCCTGAGGGAACGATGAGCAAGTTCATTACATTGTATTATTCTGACAATTACTATTAATACTTATATACAAGTATGTACTTATGTATGAGTTCACACAATACTTGTATGACAAAATAAAGTGCATGACAAGCAGAAAAAAATAGTAGGCTAAATCGTGCGCACGATTTACTAATTAGTTCCCTCGATTTATAGATCATGTGCAAGATTTTCTAATTCGTTCCCGCAATTTTCTAAATCGTGTGCACGATTTAGAAATCGTGGGGAACGAATTAGTAAATCGTGTGGACTGTTTGGCAAGTCGAGGGAACAAAGTAGTAAATAGTCCGCACAATTTAGCAAATCGAGGGAAAGAAATTGTAAATTGTGTGCATGATTTATAAATCGAGGGAACGAATTAGTTAATCATGCGCACATTTTTTTTCTTGCACGTCATGTGAGGGGCTCCATACTTAATCCACATATATTCACTAATTCATCTCAAAACCTTTGCTGGCATGGTTGAGGAGTGATGCTCCATCATTATGACATCATCAGCATTGACTGTCCACAACATATTGGAGGCTTCCTCCTGGAGTTTGTACTTCCTGGCAATAAAAATGAATTTAGTCTGGAGACTGGAGAAACTTTAAGGATGTATTTCAATCAAATAAAGCCTAAAAGGAAAAACTAAAGAATTGCGGTGGTTTTGATTGATAAAGGCCTGCATTTTTGGACATCAGCTCGAACGTTTTAGCTGAATTTAGTCTGGCATTCATGAACTACCAAATCAACAGAAAGTTTCAACATAATTGCAGTATTATATGCAAATTTTACATCCAAAATAAATGAAAATGGTGTAACTAGCAAAATCAATTTCTTGGAATGGAAAATCAAAGTATATACAGCACATTTATGCAAATGATCTAATTTCGACGCTTGGTTCAGCAATTCTGAAGGTGCAATCTTAAAGTTAAAGAGCAGTCAAAAATACACACTTTGACTATTACCTGTATCGAACACAGATTGCAAGTGTTCCTGCAGCCACCAAACCAGCAATAATCCCCAAAGCAATCAAAAATTTTCTCTCTGAAAATAAAACACATACATTTGTAATCTGCAGGTCTGCTATGTGATTGGTGCACACTCAGTGTCAACATCCAACTACGTCCATTTATAGACGTATGATACAGCAAGACTTGAAGCCGCCAAGGGTAATTCTGAAGGAATGCAATAAGTCACCTTTTCAGAATTTTGATAAAAGGATTATATCTGGTTGCATAAGACTGTCCTGACTTTATTGCTTCGACCTGTTAGCTTGGGGGAGATACAGTCAGTGAATAGCTGAGAAATCTATATTGCCGTTGAGTTGAACATTTGGGTCTTGCAGGCATTGGTACATTATTCAAGTTTTTTTTCTCCCCTTTTTTAATCAAAGTGAGGGTATGAGGCAATGCCAAAAACTCAAAATCAAGGAGTGGGAAAACAAGGGCTGTATGGTAGGGTGTGAATGTACAAAGGTGGGCTTTTAGTGCCCCCTTCTGGAAACAAATGTACTGCACTATGGCCTCTGACTGGCCCCTTGAAGAAGTTGATAAGTAATAACAGCATGAACACGCTTCCAAACTTCATATCATGTTGCTGTGTGCTATTACCACACAGACACTTTACAAATTAGTGAAGAGTGGGCCAATGGTAAAATACATTCAACATCCTTGAGGCCTTGAAAGTCTCAAAACCAACATAGGCTTATTGGAAAAATGTGCCTCTACCTACATTTTTACAAAATTCCAAAAACTTACATACAATTCATCTGCACAGTTTTCAGCAGAAATTAAGACTTGTGGCAGTAAAACACCAGCTATCCCTTTTCACACAAATTATGATTACAGGGGCAGATTATGAATTAAATTAAAGACTTATTTGTATGTGGTTCCTTGAACATGTAATGACCACAAAACACTTGTATCATAGTGTTTCATTTGTAAACTAATACATTTTGATGTCCTGTGAATCACAAGTCATTATAAAAAGAGCTCAAAAAAGTAAGCTAAAATGGCATGGCTGCTTCAGCAAATGCGTCTTTATCTCATGTTTTCTTTCTTGAACACTATTGGTTGGGTTTAATATACACTATATTGCCAAAAGTATAGGGACACCCATCCAAATCATTGACTTCAGATGTTCCAATCACTTCCATGACCACAGATGTATAAAATCAATGACTTAGGCATGCAGACGCTTCTACAAACATTTGTGAAAGAATGGGTCGCTCTCAGGAGCTCAGTGAATTCAAGCGCGGTAACGTGCCACCTGTGCAATAAGTCCATTCATGACATTTCCTCACTACTAAATATTCCAGGGTCAACTTTTAGTGGTATTATAACAAAGTGGAAGCAATTGGGAACAACAGCAACTCACCCACAAAGTTGTAGGCCACGTAAAATCACAGAGCGGGGTCAGCACATGCTGAGGCTCACAGTGCACAGAAGTCAGCAACTTTCTGCTTTCTCACAGACCTCCAAACTTCATGTGTCATTCAGATTAGCTCAAGAACAGTGTGTAGAGAGCTTCATGGAATGGGTTTCTATGGCTGAGTGTCGAATGCAGTGGTGTAAGGCACACCACCACTGGACTCTTGCAGTGGACACGTGTTCTCTGGAGTGACGAATCATGCTTCTCTGTCTGGCAGTCTGATGGACGAGTCTGGGTTTGGCGGTTGCCAGGAGAACGGTACTTGCCTGACTGCATTGTGCCATGTGTAAAGTTTGGTGGAGGGGGTATTATGGTGTGGGGTTGTTTTTCAGTTGGACTTGGCCCCTTAGTTCCAGTGAAAGGAACTCTTAATGCTTCAGCATACCAAGACATTTTGGACAATTTCATGATCCTAACGTTGTGGGAACAGTTTGGGGATGGCCCCTTCCTTTTCCAACATGACTGTCCATAAAGACATGCAAGTTTGGTGTGGAGGAACTTGACTGGCCTGCACAGAGTCCTGACCTCAACCTGATAGAATAACTTTGGGATGAATTCGAGCGGAGACTGCGAGACAGGCCTTCTCGTCCAACATCAGTGCCTGACCTCACAAATGCGCACCTTGGAGAATGGTCAAATATTCCCATAAATACACTCCTAAACCTTGTGGAAAGCCTTCCCAGAAGAGTGGAAGCTGTTATAATGCAAAGGGTGGGCCAATTCCATATTAAACCCTACAGATTAAGAATGGAATGTCATTAAAGTTCATGTGCATGTAAAGGCAGGCGTCCCAAAATTTTTGGCAATTTTTTGTGCTATTAAAATAACTTAAAATATATAATAACAATGAGGCAATAATAATAGGTTCAAATAACGTATATCAAAAGCAATTAATCATATGGTTTTATTGAACAAAACTCTTAAAATACAAAATGTAATATACAAAATATAAACAATCAACTTATGTATATTAAATGCCTGCAGAGGGTGCCAACGACCTGGTGATTGTTGTTGTTATACCTTACAGCATGATCAAATCCTGAATTCAGAACTGCATATTCTAGCATTATACTCCTACTATTTCTGCCATAGAAATATATAGTAAAAGAAGTAAGAGCAGTATACTCGTATGCGGTTCCGAATTCAGCACTTGTTTAAAATTGGCAAAACAACATTTATGTTGCAGCCTATGTTTTGAACAAATATGTAGTGATCAAAACATTCAAACTCAGAGAGAGGGTTTAAACTTTTATTTTGAAATTACGATTAACAGTTTGCATATTCAAAAGATAATGATGTATTCTCCTATGTTGGCGAAGGTTTATAAGGATTTATCTTACAAATCTGGTGAAATGGCGCAGATGAACGTTAAGAAACCCAAAATTTTGAGACGCACTCCACACATGTAAATGATAACAGGTAAATCCAAACAAATAGCATTTACTGTGAACGGGCGCTGAAAGAAACACGTATAGCAAGTTTCACGCATTTAAATAATTAAAGCAGCACATACATTTATTTAACTGCATAGCAGCCTTTGTGATTTCACAATAGCACAGTGCTTTATGATTTTTAAATGGTTAAACGATTTTAATGCAATCTAATGCATTCATGAATTCTGGTCCATGGAATGCAGCATTTCTGGTATTAATAATCACACAGTAAATTGCAATCAAGAATTTTGAGTAAATTGAGTACTCTAATTTAATCGAGGAATCGTATAACAGCCCTATGTGGTACATTATTTTGATTCGCAATAGAGCCTTTTAGCTCCACTCCCAATTAATAAGTCTCTATACATACCAAGTAAATAAAACATTGAAGATTCAAGTTCATCGGTTTCAGCTAAAGCTGAACATGCCTTTACTGACACACTTACTGGACATTTAAAGTGTTGCAAAACGTGCAAGAAGCAATGTAAGACATACAGCCTTCAGTGAGTCAGGGGTGCCCAATACCTAGATTGATGCAGAGTTCTCCTCGAAAGCCACAATCTGGAGAGTCTTTGGGAGGAGTTGTCCGTCCTCCAGGCCAGCGGATGTGAACCCCTTTTACTGCTTTATATGTCCCAAAATAGTTTGCAATGACCTGTGTGGAGAACCCAATGACCCCTTTGACAAATGTAATTCAGAATAGCAGAGCATGGCTTCCATTGGTTGTTCTTATGGTCGATCCCTCACCTGACTCTGGTTACTACTATCTTGAATCTGTTTCATCATGTAGTTTAACTCACGATCTCCATTTGCATCAATAGTTACATCTCCTAGGATACCTGAATAACAAAAAGTCACAAAGCATATGCTATAATAAAATCCTGTTAACTTGGTGGCAATTTTATTTACAATAGGAAATGACATTAATTGTAGGTGTGGGATGGAGAATGCACAAGTACCCCTTCAACAAACCCAAACTAGAAATAGGCTATATACCTTATAACTCTAAGGTCTGGGAAAGAGTTAATAATTACAAATTTGCACAGTGTTTGCTACCCAATTGGGAATCACTAGATATAGTTTAAGCTCTACAAACCTGTAATGGTCCTGTTCCACATTCGTTTAGTGATGGCCAAGCCATCATACGGGTTTCCACTTTCTGCCAAAGTTTCATTTAATGCATGGGCATACAGCCACACAGTATCATGGGCTATGGCAGCAAGCACTGTCACCTGTTGAATTAAAACAATTGAACTCATCATTGAACTCATCAACAATTGAGCATCATTGACATTAGACTCATGTGTTCATGTCTATAATGTAAAATCCAACCTTTTCATTAGGGGCATATGTATATCCAAAGTCTTTTTTGGATATTTTAGTGACATTCTCTGAGAAGGCCTGATACCGTTTATCACTGGGTTTATACAGAGACAGGAAAAACAGAGCCTGATAAGCTTCCTTGGCTGCTGAGTCATATTCATCACCTGAGAAAGAAGAAAACCATGCACTGTAAATAGAATATGGCATCATATTCCGTAATATCTCAATTTATTAGGTTAGCAAAGTCATTGCTTTTGAGGATACGCAACACACCTTGTTTCCAGTCAAAACTGCCAAACAAGACCTTTTGCTTGTACGGCTCGAAACAAAAGAAAATGAAATCTCCATTAGTCAGGCCTTTCTTGTGAGCTTCAATTAGCAAGCTGCGGACCACCTTGCCATGTGCTGATATCACAATAACTGTACAGGGGAAAACACAAACAATGGTTTCATTGTTTAGTTCCTCACAGGTTTTGTGAGAATAAATTCTCATTTCATTCAAAGAGGGAATTTCTCTTACTGCGAGAGACTTGAGCCACCTCAGTTAAGACCCAGGACCAGGTCGATAAAGACCCTTGGGAGAGAGAGCCATGGATCTCTTGATACCTGGCCACTGTGATGTTATTGTGCTCTGCTTGATACCTTTGAAGAAATGAGGTCTAATAATGAAATAAAAAATTAAAGTGATAACCACTTTTCTTAAAGGAACTTCTTGGCTTCATAATAACAACTATAAATATGCTTAAAAACTTGGTAACACTTTACATTAAGGTTCCCTTTGTAAATGGTTTATAAAGGTGTTTGTTAATGACATATAAACTCATTTACAAATGCATTATAAATCGTTGATAAGCAGTTATAAATGCATGAATAAAAATAGTGACTTTAACGCAATGCCTGCCAAATAGTGAGTCATTTTTAACTCGCATGTTATAAATGCTTAATAAATGTATTTATTCACACTTATTTAACTCAATACCAAATTCCTGCTTTATTTCATGATGCAGCAAAAATATCATACTGAGACTGAAGGGTGTTGTATTTGTGGTTTTCTCATTAATATCTCATGACTGCCACTTTTCTTAAAATGTTCCTTCCCAGAGGTTACTGTCTTACCCATGATATTCCACAAAAAGCTCATGATGCCTATCCACAGCAGTGTCAAGATGAAATTATTAAACTTTATTTTGAAAAAACAAACAAAACACAAGAGCACAACAATAACGTGATGAGATATTAATAATGAATATTTTAATTCCAATATTAGTTAATAGTGAACCTTAATGTAGGGTGACACTTGCAAACCAAAAATTAATGAGTTACAAACATTTATAACCTTCACTTCCGGAATCAGGAATCTGGTATTGAGTTAAATAAGTGTGAATAAATACATTTATTAAGCATTTATAACATGCGAGTTAAAAATGACTCACTATTTGGCAGGCATTGCGTTAAAGTCACTATTTTTATTCATGCCATTATAACCGCTTATTCAAATTTACAATGCATGTGTAAATTAGTTATTAGTCATTAAAAACACCTTCATAAACCCTTTACGAATGGAACCTTAATGTAAAATGTTACCCAAAACTGTAATGGTCTTAACCATTTTAATCACAAATCACTGGTCAGGAAATTAGAAATAATTGCACAAATAATCTAGATAATTTAGCACAGCCTTGTCGACAGCTTTTTATAGGAAGACAGTTCAAGTAGTTGAAAAATATCTGCCAGTTAGTTCGAGTTTAGTGTGAGACCAAATTTAAGAAAAACAGCAGTTGTGGTTGCCAGAACTTTACCGTAAAAAAAGGTGGTCGCAACATTTTAAGTTTTACAGATTTCAATTAAATTCACAGGGAAAAAAAACATATAGGCCTATTTCATTAACCAAATTAATGTAAATATACCAAATTCCTAAAATATTTTCTTCACCTTTATCAAAGTCTGACAACCACCTTAAAAACACAGGTGGTAAAGAGAAAGAGAAAGCCATATCATGAATCGGCTTTTCCACTAACTGAGGTAAATAAATACTAATATGTAACACCATCATGATAACACACGATTCTAAAAGAATGAAATAAACTTTAATTTAAGAACATAAGATGTAGCCTAAGAGTAAACTATTTCAATGAAAAAACATAAAATATGAGCTGTCACACAGAATGTCAATTCACGTTTTTCCACAGTAAACTCTAAGATGATATGTTTCACAGTATTTTACTGTAAAATTACTTGGCAGTTTTACACAGTATAGGGTAAAGGGAACTTACTGTTAACAGGTTTTTTGACCATGTGATTTTTAAAATCTTTTACTGTTAAAATGATGATAATTTGTATGGTGTACGGTACATACAGTGTATAATAAATGTAAATATACATAGATTGAGTTTCATGGTACATACTTGATCCCCTCGGCGGGAATAGTCCAGGAAGGTTTACTGTCATGGATGATGCCTATGCGCTGCCAGCCAAACTGTTTACAGGTTTCCACAACAAAAGCTCCTAGTTTAGTGAAAGGTCCAAACACTCTTGTTAAAGTCGGATAGGCCTGAATTCAAAAGGAGTCAAAAAGACATTTAGCAACCAAAAGGCATTTGCGATACACGCATAATGGTAACATACACATTACAACCGACCTTCTTATCAAGAAACTGTTGCTCTGCACATACGGGACTGATAACAGCAATGTTCCAATAAGCTGCTAGTTTAGCAGTCACGGCACAGACCTTGAATAAAAATTAGCAATAAATGATAATACTCCATTTCCTACACAACGAACGTTAGTCTTGTAATGATGATATTATCTTGTGACAAATGAGATTATAACGAGTTTAGTAATTACTTTTTGATAGCCCATCATGCGTTAAAAGTCGATTTTAAACTTTAATTGGAACTGTGTGCTTGTAGAAGACCTTAATACCTTAATTTGAAAGTCTATTGTCTGAGTAATGATATAATGAGTGAACTAGCTGTATTTTAATTTTTTCTTTATTTTGACTTTCAACTGTCTGGGAAGTGATGCTAATGCAAGCACGTACATTTGAGCAAGACGGTCCGATGAAAGCGCTGTAATTGTGTCTTTGGTAAAGCGCCACAATCTTCCCTGGGCCACGTAGATCATTGCATTCATCATCCACGTAATGGTAATCCAGAAAATGCCCTGAGACAAATCATTCAACATATTACACTAAAGGTGATATATAAATATTGCTCATCCTTTTATACTTGGTACAAATAGCTCACTGACCTTGCAGTAGGTCCGGACTGTTGTTTACAGAACTGATAGCGACAAGAGCTCCAGCCCCAATCCGACCAACGCTGAAAGGAATGGAGGTGTTGGGCATGGAGATCAGCAAGGTGAATCTGGTGCCCAGACTGAGAGGAACCAGAGCCATCAAAAAGAGCAGTGAGCCAGGAACTCCCTCGAAGTTTTTCATTAACTCTAGATGACATATTAGTCAAAATGTATATTCGTATTTTACAGTACGCAAAATATACTGTATCAATGTCACAGAGAATGTAAACAAACTATAGATGTATTTGCATACATCTTATCTAATTTTAGCATCGTCAGTGGCAAAATCCCTTGTTCTACGAAGACTAAATGAGCTCGTGAAATGAATAAATTGCTGTACTTACCACTCATTCCTAAAGAATAATTCCAGCTTCAATTCAAAATTTGTCAAAACAAATTCAAAAAGTGACCTTGCATCAGAAACTACCTGTATCGAGGATGGGAAAATATCCAGTGGTAAACTGTTGCCATATGGTTTAGCTCTGAAACCAGCCATCCACAACAGTGATCTCCCCAGAGTGACTGTAAATCAAGGGTCTCATATTAATACTGCTCTGTATCTCAAGCTGTGGTGCTCCTCTGACGTTTGTTTATAGCTAAAAAAGCATTCGAGTAAACACTGGTCTGCAGATGTCTATGGGAATTCTCATATCTATGAGGTCTGGACAAAAGACAAATGTGTTTGTCTGTCAATGCTTTGAATTCTTTGAGTATATGCAGCTTTTTGTTTAGACATAGACATAATGGCTCTTTTCTAAAATGTGAATGTAAGCATAAGGCTCTCCTTATGTTTAATAATAGCAAGAAAGTAATGAAATATACTGGTGTGATTGCCAACGTCCTGTGTCTCACAGAAAAATAGCAAGAAGTATATAAAGTTTATACATAGCACATTAATTAACAATTATAGATCAAGGATCAACCAGGTCAAGAATGAGTGTTCACTAAGCTAAAGTTAAAATAAGAACAGTGTCAGCTCCCTGCCTAAGGCTTCTATATCGTGGGAATGCCCTCTAGTGTCAGTCCATTTCACATGCCAGAAAACATTTGAAACCTCTCTCAATACACCAAAGCTGAGCATCATGACAAAGAGAGATAAATGTTGAGGACATTTTTACCCAAACAATGTACTTAAAAACAACAAATTCTTTTTTGGGGTCAGTTTGTGTCACTGCGCAAATACGTAGGGGAATAGAAATATTATACAGGAATAGTGGAGACATTTTTTTGCGTCAAAATCTGGGATTTATAAGGCTGTTAAGCTCAGTTCACATTTTCAAGGGAAAAAATAGCATTTTGCCTAACACGAAAGATATATGAAAATTTACATACGAATATGTGTATTGTGTTGCTTTTTCCTGTGATTAAAAATACATGTTTGTGTTTGTTTCCTTTCAAGCTTTTTTTAAGCTTCTCTTAAAGTGTTCACAAATATATATATATCATATTTTTTCATGTCATTACATTGTTTAGAGCATACGAAACAAATGGGAAACATAAAAAAAAAACATTTTGAAAAATTATATTTTATTTATATGTTATCGTATGTCCACGTAATTGGACACCAAGACTCTTTTCTTGGAGCAAGCATATATAATGGAAAAAGTAGTGTAATAATGGATAGTAATAGTTAGCAACATTTTCATAATAACATCTAATATAGGAATATTGATATGTCATTTCTTTCCCTATTCACTTGTTGTGTCTCCTAAAATGCCTGATAAACATGATTTACAGTTTTACTCAATGGATTTGACACATTTCTCCAAATGAATGTAGTTGCTCTCAACACAATTAATACAGCAAACTAAACACACTCTTATGTTGGCAAAACAGTTCAGTATTCACTGCATAATGAAGCACTGCAGTTTATTCTAATAATGCATTTATCAAAAATAAATATCCTCAGCTCTTCTTGCTTCTCCTACATCCTCAGCTCTTCTTGCTTCCCCTACATCCTCAGCTCTTCTTGCTTCCCCTACATCCTCAGCTCTTCTTGTTTCCCCTACATCCTCAGCTCTTCTTGTTTCCCCTACATCCTCAGCTCTTCTTGCTTCCCCTACATCCTCAGCTCTTCTTGTTTCCCCTACATCCTCAGCTCTTCTTGTTTCCCCTACATCCTCAGCTCTTCTTGTTTCCCCTACATCCTCAGCTCTTCTTGCTTCCCCTACATCCTCAGCTCTTCTTGCTTCCCCTACATCCTCAGCTCTTCTTGTTTCCCCTACATCCTCAGCTCTTCTTGTTTCTCCTACATCCTCAGCTCTTCTTGTTTCTTCTAAATCCTCAGCTCTTCTTGCTAATCATACATCCTCAGATCTTCTTGCTTCCCCTACATCCTCAGCTCTTCTTGCTTCCCCTACATCCTCAGCTCTTCTTGTTTCTTCTAAATCCTCAGCTCTTCTTGCTTCCCCTACATCCTCATCTCTTCTTGTTTCTTCTAAATCCTCAGCTCTTCTTGCTTCCCCTACATCCTCAGCTCTTCTTGCTTCCCCTACATCCTCAGCTCTTCTTGCTTCCCCTACATCCTCTGCTATTTTTGCTTCTCTTACATCCTCATCTCTTCTTGTTTCTTCTACATCCTCAGCTCTTCTTGCTTCCCCTACATCCTCAGCTCTTCTTGCTTCCCCTACATCCTCATCTCTTCTTGTTTCTTCTACATCCTCAGCTCTTCTTGCTTCCCCTACATCCTCAGCTCTTCTTGTTTCTCCTACATCCTCAGCTCTTTTTGCTTCTCCTACATCCTCAGCTCTTCTTGTCTCTCTTACATCCTCAGCTCTTCTTACTTCCCCTACATCATCAGCTCTTCTTGCTTCCCCTACATCCTCAGCCCTTCTTGCTTCCCCTACATCCTCAGATCTTCTTGCTTCTCATACATCCTCAGCTCTTCTTGCTTCTCCTATATCCTCAGGTTTTCTTGTTTCTCCTACATCCTCAGCTCTTTTTGCTTCTCCTACATCCTCAGCTCTTGTTTCTCCTACATCCTCAGCTCTTCTTGCTTCTCCTATTTCCTCTGCTCTTCTTGCTTCCCCTACATCTTCAGCTCTTCTTGCTTCCCCTACATCCTCAGCTCTTCTTGTTCCTCCTACATCCTCAGCTCTTTTTGCTTCTCCTATATCCTCAGCTCTTCTTGTTTCTTCTACATCCTCAGCTCTTCTTGCTTCCCCTACATCTTCAGCTCTTCTTGCTTCCCCTACATCCTCAGCTCTTCTTGTTCCTCCTACATCCTCAGCTCTTTTTGCTTCTCCTATATCCTCAGATCTTCTTGTTTCTTCTACATCCTCAGCTCTTCTTGCTTCCCCTACATCCTCAGCTCTTCTTGTTTCTCCTACATCCTCAGCTCTTTTTGCTTCTCCTACATCCTCAGCTCTTCTTGTTTCTCCTACATCCTCAGCTCTTCTTACTTCCCCTACATCCTCAGCTCTTCTTGCTTCCCCTACATCCTCAGCTCTTCTTGCTTCCCCTACATCCTCAGCTCTTCTTGCTTCGCCTACATCCTCAGCCCTTCTTGTTTCTCCTACATCCTCAGCTCTTCTTGCTTCCCCTACATCCTCAGCTCTTCTTGCTTCCCCTACATCCTCAGCTCTTCTTGCTTCCCCTACATCCTCAGCTCTTCTTGTTTCTCCTAAATCCTCTGCTCTTTTTGCTTCTCTTACATCCTCATCTCTTCTTGTTTCTTCTACATCCTCAGCTCTTCTTGCTTCCCCTACATCCTCAGCTCTTCTTGCTTCCCCTACATCCTCATCTCTTCTTGTTTCTTCTACATCCTCAGCTCTTCTTGCTTCCCCTACATCCTCAGCTCTTCTTGTTTCTCCTACATCCTCAGCTCTTTTTGCTTCTCCTACATCCTCAGCTCTTCTTGTTTCTCCTACATCCTCAGCTCTTCTTACTTCCCCTACATCATCAGCTCTTCTTGCTTCCCCTACATCCTCAGCTCTTCTTGCTTCCCCTACATCCTCAGCTCTTCTTGCTTCCCCTACATCCTCAGCCCTTCTTGTTTCTCCTACATCCTCAGCTCTTCTTGCTTCCCCTACATCCTCAGCCCTTCTTGTTTCTCCTACATCCTCAGCTCTTCTTGCTTCCCCTACATCCTCCGATCTTCTTGCTTCTCATACATCCTCAGCTCTTCTTGCTTCTCCTATATCCTCAGGTTTTCTTGTTTCTCCTACATCCTCAGCTCTTTTTGCTTCTCCTACATCCTCAGCTCTTGTTTCTCCTACATCCTCAGCTCTTCTTGCTTCTCCTATTTCCTCAGCTCTTCTTGCTTCCCCCACATCTTCAGCTCTTCTTGCTTCCCCTACATCCTCAGCTCTTCTTGTTCCTCCTACATCCTCAGCTCTTTTTGCTTCTCCTATATCCTCAGCTCTTCTTGCTTCCCCTACATCCTCAGCTCTTCTTGTTTCTCCTACATCCTCAGCTCTTCTTGTTTCTCCTACATCCTCAGCTCTTTTTGCTTCTCCTACATCCTCATCTCTTCTTGTTTCTCCTACATCCTCAGCTCTTCTCGATTCCCCTACATCCTCAGCTCCATCTCCTCTTCCTTTACCATCTATTGCTTTCCACCTCTTCCACTGTTCATCTCCCTCTCAAAATTACCCTTCCTCTATATCCTCTCCAAAACCTCTCACACTTACACCTCTTCCTTTTCACATTCTTGTTCTTTTTCCCATTTGACAGTTTTTTTAATTGAGATAGCTGTGTTAACAATTAAGAAATTTGCATTTCCAGTGTTGTGAGAATTACTAACTCAGCAGATATTTATTTGGGGATAATTGAGATCCTTCCAAGCGCAACTGAGGATTTAAAAAATATCAGAGTTTGTTTGTTGTGTTTGGAAAAATTGTGCACAAATGATTGTGATTTTTGTAAAACCAATGAAAATAGCTGCAATAGTTTTTTTTCCTGATACATAACATTTTTTGTTGGCTGTGTGAACTGTTGTGAACACATTTGAGAATTGTGTACACAATGTTTTGAGAACATTATGCATTTGATTTGTAATTTGTATGAAATGAATGAAAACGTACAATCTGTTTAGGACAATTACAAAGTGTTCAGATCACTAATGTTAATTGTTTTGAGAGCAGTGATCTGAGTTTGGAGAAGTGTGTGAAATCGACTGAGAAAATCTGTAAGTTCCGGTGTCCTCTATTGATGACATGAAATCCATGACCTGTTTTGCAAAAGAAAGTCATATTTTGATTAGAAACCAACATAACATTTTCCTCAGATGTTTATTTATAACTAACAATTTGAAAATTAGTCAGATTTAAATAACTACAAAATATTACAAGATATTATCATATTTCCATAAGAGTGCTAAATTTAACCATTCAGCCACCTTTAAAGACCAAGGAGAAGTTATTGTCCTGGTGAAACCTCAAAACAAATGGTATCTCTGAAAAGCCGAATGTGCTCTTTACAGGACATCCAGACATAAAACTGAAATTCACTACATGTAAAATATAATGTCCTCGTACGTGGACAGTGGCATCCAGGAGGTTACATTTTTTGACAAAGTCTTTTTGATGTTATACATGTAAACAACAAATAAATTCACATACCACGTAAGCTTTATTACAGCCATTTAATTATCCTTAGGCTACATCTCGCCATAAGAAACCACGTTGTCAAATTGCTTCATCTCTATAACTGGCTCAAGGTGATCAGTTAATTAACCTCCGAGTCGAATTTGAGACTTCATGTTAGTAAGAACGATTAAAAAACACCTAGTTTAAATTTAATCTGCCGTCTAATTTAGAAGGTAAGCAGCAATCTCATTTCTTTATATTAAACATGTCTTTCGTCTGCAAGCAATATTTCGTTATTTAGAATGTGATCATGCCTCTGGGTGTTTTACAAATATAAAGATAAGAAGTTAAGGTTTTATAATAAAGGTTTTCTGTTTGAAAAGTTAGGGGAACCCTAATTCTTGGACATGCCCAACATGGAACATTGGAAAAATCTAGCAAATAACAAGCCACTAAATGTAATTTTTTCCTGACCAGAAGATGGCAGTCAATACATAAAGCTCAGAATGAACATTTCCACACAACAGAAAATGGACCAACACTTTTGCTTGGCTCTGTATTAGTTTGTGTTTAATATAGCCAGAAACCGTCTACAATAGATGGTCATCTGGTGTCTTGGTGATTTATGTACAATGGCCTAATTAAATCCTGTAAAGCTAAAATATTCACTGACAATATGGCCCAGCTGCACAAGCAAGACACAACTACATTTCACTTTACTCACATTAAGAATCTTGTATCATTGGCTGTGTCAGAAAACTAAATGCTGCCTTTGGAGGACGCATTCCAAGGTAGGAAGGCATCAAGCATCTTTCATATGTAACCCCCTTTATTTTTTTAGACAAAAAGATTTTCAGGTGACACATAGTTTGAACTTCTTTTGCCTAACTTCCAGTTTTCACCTTTTTTGTTATATGCTGTGCAATTTTAAATGACAATTATCACAATCAATTATTACACATTGATTAGAAATGTTTGTATATCTTATCCCAGTGGAGTTTTAAAAATCTTAATTTTCCAGGTCAACACTGCCCTCTTTGGGTCGGTAAGGAGCATTTTCTTTGTTTTATGGCTTTAAAGGGGTGGTAAACCACGATTTCACTTTTCTAACTTTAGCTAGTGTGTAATGTTGCTGTTTGAGCATAAACAACATCTGCAAAGTTACAACGTTCAAAGTTTAAAGCAAAGGGAGATATTTGCTTTTAAAGAAATCAATTTCTAAGGACTACAGCAAACGGCCGGTAGGGACTACCAGACATTCCTCCAGGGTCTCTGACATCACCAGCCCCAATATTTACATAAACCCCTCCTCCGAGAATATTAAATAAGGGGGGGGGGGGCATTTTGTATCGCCGCAGGGAAGCGTTGTTGTGGTATAGTTAGTAGGCTTGAGTGTTGTTGCCGCAATGCCGACGAAACGCTGTTATTTTCATCCGGATTGCAGGTCCACTTTGTTCAGCCTTCCTAGGGACTGGGGTGGGTTGCAGTGCGTTTAACATACAACATGTTATATGCACAACAAGCGTGCGCGGCTCCCGCTGCACATTTCACGGAGGAAAGCTTCCACAATCTTCGCGAGTTCAATGAAGGATTTGCACAACGGCTTGTCCTGAAAGATGATTTAAAAACAGAAGCTGTTTAAGGGCCACAACCTGTAAGTATGATTTATTTAGTTTTCCTGTAATAGTTCGTATTGTTAATTGTACGTTGTAGCAAGGAAGTACACAGATGACAACGCTGTTTGGCTCTGCAAACCAGTTTGTTAAATGCTCATTCATACTTAACGTTATCCGACAAACACCTAACGTTACAAACTTTTTTTTAAATCTCAACTGCGAACTTGGCATTAGTGTAAATTATTCTTTGATTAGAGCTTTTATGTATTGTTTATCTACAGGCATGCTAAACATGGTTCTGTGTTTGATTTGGCTACTATAGTAAAGCCAATGTTTAGTGTTCGTTTTGGGTTAATAGTTCTTGCGACAGATATTTGGCTATAATCGTTCTAAAAATACAGAAGTAACAGTGCCATTCAGTAGCGATCACTATAGATCCACAGTCTTTACTCTTGAGGACTGAACAGGTTCTGCTCGATCATCTTCACTAAAATTGTCTGGGTCTGATTCAGGCTCAAATTGGTATGGTTTTATTGACGCCATTGTTTCTAATACTACCCAAAGCACAGTCTACCGGTAAAGGTAAGGGGCGTGACGTTTCCGACAAACGTGCACTCGGCGGTTAGCGAATCAGAACACACTGGGCCAGCTAACCAATCTGAGCCCATTGCGTATTTTTGAGGGACTGGCTTCATACAACCATCAGACCGTTTTTACAAGGAGGGACAGAGCAGTGTAGAATAAAGGTAAAATATATGAAAAATAATGCAATTTTTTAAAAACGAAGCATGAACACATGTTACAGTGCACCCCACAAACACAATCAAGCCTTCGAAAGAATGTGTTTTACCACCCCTTTAAAGGGTTAGTTCACCCAAAAATGGAAACTCTTTCATTAATTACTCACCGGCACCGCCGTGTTGTTCCAAACCTGTAAAACTTTCTTTAATCTTCAAAACACAAATGAAGATCTTTTTGATAAACTCGGAGAGCTTTCTGTCCCTCCATAGACAGCTACGCAACTGACACTTTGAAGCTTCAAAAATACCATTAAGAGATCATAAAAGAATCCATATGAATTGAGTGGTTTAGTTAAAATTTTATTTTCATTTTTGGGTGAACTATCCCTTGTGGTGTGTTTCAAACTAGAGCAAAGCACTAAGAGCACTAACACTTCATAGTCATGCACAAGTTCTTCTTTAGTACAGAACCAAAACTGTAAACATTTTATCATTGTATTAAAATTTGAGCTGCAGAAGGCCTAAATTTCAGAAGTTAGCTAAATCATATTTCAATATTAAAAAAAAAAAAAGATTTTTAAATAATAAACAGAAACAGACTTGGAAATAAAAGTCATGCTTATTGACATTAACATACACTTTATTCATATCAAGTCTTTTTTTTTGTTGTTAAATTTTTAAAGACATAAAATTAAATACAGAAGGCACTTACAAAAATTGTTAAATTATAGAAACATAGTAACATGGATTAAAAATAATCTAAAAAAAAAAAAGGACCAGAGATAGCGCCACATGGCAGCCTTGTACAGTACATCTCAAGTAAAATCTACAGAGCGCTAATCTAAGTACAGTATAAAGAGGATTTATTGTTATTAGTTTAATGCCCCTACTAGGTTTTCATACATAATTGAATCATTTGAAATACAGATAGCACATAACACATTTGTTTTTGTCACTAGTAAGTGGTTCTTGTTTTTGTTGCGATTTGTTTTAAACATTAGGCTTTGTGGTTTCTGCACCGAAGGAGTACTGGTACAGCTCAATCAAGCGGTTGGCCTCCCTCTGTCCTGACAACAAAGCACCATGGGTAGTGGAATAGTATTTTCTATGAGTGGCCTCCCCAGCAAACAATACCTGTAGAGGCTTTGGATAGAAGAAAAGAAAAGAACAACAAAGTTAGCTTGACCAAACATATGCTCTACAACATGACTGCCCTAGGGCCCAGTAGGCTATTTTTAGCATGAGTCTCAATCTTTCCGATATAGAAAAGTGAGGTCTCCACTCTCCAGCCTCTTGTTCTTTTTGTGTGCTCTGCGGGATCAGACTGTTCCTTTCAGACATTTAATTGGCCTGAGCATGTTGGTGTGAGTATATGTGTGTGTGCTTGTTTGGCCCGTGTACAGCCCAACCTTCTCACCTGACTCAAATTTCAGTCTCAGCACTCCACAGCTCAATATGACACATTTAAAAAACGACCGCGCAAGCCACTTGGGTCAGCCTGACTTTAGAGCAGTCAAGGGAAATCTGAACAATGCCAAGAGGTGAAGGGGCCATGTGTGGTTCTAACAAGATGAAAATGTCTTTGAGTAAAATAATCAGAAACAAGTCTGAAAGAACTTGAAAGAAGAAAAACGAGACAGTTTTGGATGGTAAAAACTATGACGGGAAAAATCTTCTGTCATTTTCGTCAACGAATAAAGACGAGACTGCACTGTTAGGGAGGGACGATTAGGGAAGAGCGGTGCTGTTGTGCGTTCTACAGGCTCACGAAACAACGCTTCAGAGCGGTTCGCAATCCAGCCTGCAGCACTCCTGTAAATAACTGAAGCCTACGCGCCTCGATCGCCCCCAGGTGGTTGGTCCCAGTATGATTCTAATTCCGTGAAAAGTCAGCGGATTCTAATTAGGGTTGGGTATCGTTTGGGTTTTTTTCGATTCCGGTGCCAAACCGATACTTATAAAACGGTACCGGAGCCTAAACGGTTCCTAAAGCGATACTTTAAAAAAAAAAAGGCCACAAAACGAGGTGGATGACATTAAATGGCTTTTTATTTTATTTTTTTTATTTAAATTGAACCATTTATTAAAAGTTTAATGTATACTTAAATGTATGAATATAAATAAATACAAAACACAATTTACTTATTTACAAATTATTATTGACTTATTCACAGTAAAACCTAAGCCACCTAACCCAACTACAACAAGCCTAATATAACTCTAAATAACAGTTACAGTAATAACAGCAGTCGTCTGTGTTCTTGCTCTGCTACAAACCAGCTTCAAGCTTCAGCTTTATTTTGAAATATGATCATATTCTCTGGCTAAATATTTTAGAACGCATCGCCTTAATGTTTCTCACATGACACACAGCAGCCGCAATAGCGCTGACAGCTCAGCTGTATCGGGTTTATTTCGTTTTTTCTTTTTATTTAAAATATTCACAAACTTCTTAACTGTGTCACAAACTATCTGATATTCGAATGTGTGAGTGAATGTGTGTTAGTTGATCTATAAAGCGCAATGGGCGGCGCCATGTTAGTTTGCGCCTCAGAATCGGATCTGTCGGATTTACAACACTTGAGTTCATTCTCGTCTCACGAAATACATGAAAGTAAGTGACCAGTGAACTGGAAGAAGAATAGAGTAAACTATATAGTTAGGCTACTATATAATGTGCATGTATCTGGTGTGAATAAAACACGTAACGTAGTCAAGTTATAACCGTCTGAAAGGATTGTCATAGCCGCTTCCATAGACATCAGTGTGTGTTTTTTGCTAGTACTTATGAGCATTTAAATGTCTGAAACCTGAAATAAACATGATGTGGTTGAAAACACTGAATAGTTGTCATGAGTTTTGATGTGACCAGCGCTGAGCGTCTGTCTCTGGCTCAGCCAAAGCACGAAAGCACGTTTGAATTTGGTACCGA
Source organism: Gobio gobio (assembly GCF_949357685.1). Classification (NCBI taxonomy): domain Eukaryota; kingdom Metazoa; phylum Chordata; class Actinopteri; order Cypriniformes; family Gobionidae; genus Gobio; species Gobio gobio. The sequence continues at coordinate 46,947,548 of NC_137099.1, forward strand.
AATGAGGAACCGAAATCTGCGTTCTGATTCGGTCCGGTACATACCGGTTATATGAGTACCGGTGCTATATTGGCACCGGGTTTCGGTACCCAACCCTAATTCTAATGGACGCGAGATAAACTAAACAATCAAATTACACTTCATATAATTTTTTCCCAAAGTTGCTTTCTGTCATTTTAGGCAGTTTTTATCACGATGATTTCATTTCAAGTATTCGTTTTTTTAAATAACTTTGGGGGGGATGTGACGTCATGATTAACAGCTGAGATTGACGGCTTCTCTGAATGAAGTTGTCACTGAGGCACCAACTGACTTTTTGCGGGATTTTCGGGAGGTGAGTGGAGCTTTAGCTTTAACCTCTACATTTCCATAACTGTTTATTTCCCACCAACATAATGAATTATGTGTGGGCGGGCTTTTGATATCGCGCCTCTACTTCCTGCTCTCTATTGCGCAGATTCCGGTCCCGAGATCACAACTGCACAGACTCTGTCCCAAATCTGCGCAAGATGTCAGCGCCATATTCTGACATCCGGAGGCTTCAGTTACTTCAGCGGAAGCCAATGAAGTTGCGTCGTCCATATTTTTTTACGGTCTATGCCAGGGGTGTCCAAAGTCCGACCCGCGGGCCCAATGCGGCCCGGGGATGAATTTCAAACGGCCCGCTGCGTGTCTATTAAAATATATTATATGTGGCCCGCCATGGATAATTTACAAATCGTGCAGTTTCACGATGTCAACGCAAGGTGGCAGTACTAGATTTTAGGCCAGGGAAACAGCGCCCAAAGTGGAACGAAACAGCGCTGCTTGTGCTCTGCGCAACTCGCAAGCTCTGACCGGCTTGACTCTGTCTGAACAAATGTGTTTACTTGCTGAGTGTCTCGATTACGCGCCCACTAAACAGCCCGTGAGAAGTGTTCGAGTTCGGCGCAGAGGTCTCCGGTACAAGCTGCGAATCTCTCTATGATTTGATTTGATTTAAATCCAGTTAAACAGCACTGACTTAATCAACAACACTAACGTGCAAATCAGCTGAGCCGATTCAGTTAAAATACTTTTCAAACAACAATTCGGCAACATTTATCATGGATTTACTGTGGTAACACCTGTAACCGTGGTAATTTGTCAGAAATGTAGGTTAATATAAAATTTTATTTAATTTGTAATGTAGACATTTATTAAATGAGTAATAAAGGCCAAATTGCAGACTATTTTTGTCATAAACTTGCAGTTTTGTGCATTTGTATTTATATATTATGTTTATAGACTAAATACCTTAAAGCCATTCTAGATATAGAAAGATATTTTTTTTTTTTTACTTTTTGCCTTGTGTGCACTGCAAAAAATGCTGTCATTTAGTATTTTTGTCTTGTTTCTAGTCTAAATATATCTAAACATTCTTAAATCAAGATGTATTTACGAGATAAGTTAAATGATATTAGATATTTTTTCTTGTTTTCTGGAAAATAAAATGAAGCTGAAGTGAGTTTTTGTTTAAAACAAGTAAATATATCTGCCAATGGGGTAAGAAAATTTGTTCTGTTTTGAATCTTGTTTCTGTCCCAAACAGAAACAAGATTATTTTTCTAATCCATTTGCAGATAATTTAGTTTGTTTCAATCAAAAACTCAATTCATTTTGATTTCCCCCCCCCAGGAATCAAGAAAAAATATGTAATTTTCCTTAGTAAAAGCATCTTGATTTAAGAATTTTTAGATATTTGGACTGGAAAAAAGACAGAAATACCAAGTAAGAAAAGTATTTTTTGCAGTGTGGTTTTACCTAAATAGAGCACTTATTAAAAATAGAGCATTTATTAAATTTAAATAAGAAAAGGGACTGGCCCCAGGGTATGTCCACAACATCGAATCTGGCCCCCTTTAAAAAAAGTTTGGACACCCCTGGTCTACGCGATCAATGAATAGCGTACATTTATGCCAGATCTTTTCCTTCCCTTCGCCTTCTCTATTAATGTGCTCGGACACAGAGCTCTGTGAACAGCCAGCCTCTTTTGCAATGACCTTTTGTGTCTTGCCCTCCTTGAGCAAGGTGTCAATGATCGTCTTTTGGACAACTGTCAAGTCCCCATGATTGTGTAGCCTACAGAACTAGACTGAGACCATTTAAAGGCCTTTGCAGGTGTTTTGAGTTAATTAGTTGATTAGAGTGTGGCACCAGGTGTCTTCAATTTTGTACCTTTTCACAATATTCAAATTTTCTGAGATACTGGGATTTTCCTTAGTTGTCAGTTATAATCATCAAAATTAAAAGAAATAAACATTTGAGATATATCAGTCTGTGTGTAATGAATGAATATAATATACAATTTTCACTTTTTGAATGGAATTAGTGAAATAAATAAACCTTTTGATGATATTCTAATCGTATGACCAGCACCTGTAGATGTTTTTGTGTTTTCGTGTTTTTGTGCGCTTGAACGGTCAAAAACACAATTTTTACGTATTCAAGTAACAGTCGGTTATGTAATGCTTAAATGCTCAATTAATGCATTACAATTGAACTAAACTCATTAGAATTTAGTCGACTAAAACCATTCAGGTGACTAAAATATGACTAAAACTAAATGGCATTTTAGTCAAAAGATTATGACTAAAACTAAATAAAAAATTTGCTGTCGAAATTAACACTGGTGAAGTGCCTATTACAAAATTTGCTTTAAAGGTGCAGTAAGCGATTTCTGAAAATACTGAATAACTTTTTTAACTGTTATAACTGTTTTTCTATTTTGCTTTCATAATTTATTTCACTTATACAATAATCTGCCAAGTGTCTTCTTTAAAACAAGACCAACCTCAGGTCTATATTCCAAAGCATTCTTGAATTACAACCATTTAAGTTTAGAGAGACATGAAAATGCACTATGCGCAAAAAAACAGTTCTTCTCAAAATTCCATTCCTGAAAATCATAGCGATCAGCCAAATTCAGATAACCATAACTTTTGTTTTAGACAAGCCATGAAAGAAATACATTTGGAAAGGGCTTGACCCCAGCTTTCTAAAGCTGTAAGAGGTCAAATTTCATAGATCACATCCTTGTTGTTCATTCGTCATCTTCACTTTATTTTCTGCGAAGCATTATTTTGCTTTGCTTTTGCTATGATAAAATGACATCCACTCTTGCATTGTGGGGGGGGGGGGGGGCAATTAAGGGAGGGGTGTGTTTGCTCGGGTTGATTTCAACTATCAACTGTTCAACAATGATTCTCAGAAATGGCTTGCTGCACCTTTAAACTCAGTGGAAATTTCAACTCACCGGAGCCTTAGTGTTCTTAATATAAGGCAGTGGCTCAGCTAGCCTCTCCACATCTCTGCCACTGGAGCCCACTTGAGTGAATGAGTAAGAACCTCGGATATAGGGGTTACTGCCCCACGAGGAGCGCAGGATCCGCCTTGGCTTAGGAATATTCTGGTTCCCTGATGGAAACATCAAACATATGAAAATAAATGGACCATTGATTACTATACATTACTAATTGATTTGTTTGAAAAAAGAGTAAATATGTGCTTGGTAAAATGTAAATTTGCAGAGAGTTTGTACAGAGATCCATCTTTTTAAAGTGTACGTTAAAAGTGTTTTATGCTGATCTGTGTTTGTTTTAGTGGTATGGATTTAGTAGGCATGTGTTGATTGATGAACAAGGGTAGTTAGTCTTAGGTCATATAATTACAGAAATTAGGGGACCTTTCAATTATCTGTGATAAGGTGTGACCAAATCCAATTTCAGGGGAGGGGAACCTGCTGTGGCTCTGGATTAAAACAGACTGACCTAGTTAGGGGGCATTCCAGCCTGTTGACGTAATCTACAGAGAATGTGTGCATTGACCCTTATGTCTGACTAAGTGTTCTGTCATGAAAGGGTTACAATAGAAGAGAAACCAGAGTTGTTTACAGTACAATGTTTCACACAACCCTGGAAACTTTAGAGCCCTTGTCTACTTTACCCTGACTTTAACAAAGGTCCTTTTTATGTCCTTATTTAACAGGTGCATGTGCTTTCTTGTCACTGAGAAATATAACTTATAAGCATGACAAGACGACAACATTAACTCTTTCCCCGCCTTTTGCCAGCCAGCGCCAGCGTTTTTGATCATTTTCACAAAAGGCCCCGAGAATAATGTTGTTTTAGGGATATCTGAACATGCAATTTATCAAAAGGAAGAACAGAGCTGCTGTTTTTTAACAAAATTTTAGCTATTTTTAATTAATTAATACCTATGGAAGTTGAGTGTTACCAGCTGAACACTGGTAACACAGACTATCGAAGCAATCATAGCAGCCCCACTTTATATTAAGTGGCCTTAAGTACTATGTACTTACATCAAAAAATAAGTACAATGTACTTACTGTGTTCAAATTGTTTTGCAAAACACGCTGATATTGAGGTGGGATACGGGTAGGGTTAGGGACAGGTGTGGTGGTATGGGTAAGTTTAAGGGTAGGGTTAGGTGTAAGGGAAGTGTCAACTGTGTAATTACAAATGTAACAACAGAAATAAATTACAGATGTAATTACACGCAGGTATTTTTTAAAATGTAAGTACAATGTAAAAACATGTATGTACACAATAAGTGCATTGTATCAAATTATTAATTATAATGTTAGTACATAGTAGTTAAGGCCACCTAATATAAAGTGGGTCCAGCCTAGCTATAACCAAAATAAACTAAGCCGGCCGACGCTCGTCCCAGCCTTTAGAGCCAAAAGGTGAGAAAATCTTATTTTTTTTGTCATAATACTTTGTCTTGATCAGATTCAGGACAATGATCAAAAGATAGATGGAGTCGATTGAGTCAAAGCTCATCCTGGGTCGACATTTCATTCAGTAACATTAGGCTGTTTTTATTCATTTGCTGTTTAATGATAATCACGTTATTTTACATATGTAGCTGCTTACATTAGGGCTGGTCTGAATACCATTTTTTGAGCTTCGAAGCTTTGGTAGTAATCAACATCAAATACTCTAAGCTTTGGAGGGAATGGGCTGGGCATATTCTTCTCTCTAATAAAGGCAGGAATCTGGAGAAGCGGCGCACCTCACGCTTATATGCTCCGAGAACGGACACTGACGCGCACTCACTAGATACAAAACACACAGGTCTGTTATGTCCCAGTTTGATACATTATAGTAGTAAAAATAATTTTGTTCAGTTAGAGAACAGATTAACTACAATTAAAAACTGAGCGTGCAGTGTGAGCCGAACGAGAGTCGCTGCACAAACTGCAGCAGGAGTCAGATTTCATTCATCACGAGAGTGAGGAGCTGAATGACAAGATCATCGCGGAAGATTTGGTTTCAAAGCGGAATGTAAAAGCGCATATTTAAGGGAGTTTGTCATTGTACTGTTTTATTGTTGTGTTTTTCATTAAGAATAATAGGCTAATGAACCCACAATTCAAGCAACACGCCGAATTGGCAAACCGAAAGTAAACTGCGCACGGCTGCACTGTCATTCGTTCACAGCCGCTCAGTCCACAAGCACTGCAATGTGACTGTGAGGGAAAATGTTCTCACCGTCACATAACTAAAGGATAAAAAGGCTAATACATTTTGATTCTATTGTTCTATTTTCCACAATGTCAAACCAACGCAGCTTAACCCAAAATACAAGCTCAGGCTTGCGCTTCTTCCATATAAGCTTGTGCAGTTGTGCGCTCTAGACAGAGAATACTCCGTTGCAGGGAACACTAAGAAGAGGCAAATATATTTATTAAATATAATGAGGTTGGGTTCCTATTTAACTGTCCATCCTATAAAAAAACTGCTAGGCTATAAAATAATTGTAAAAAAAAAAAGAGCTTACATATGCTATCGCTTGTTTCTGCTTCTTTTTCTTCACGTCTTTTGATTGTGAGATTCAGTACTCTTTCAGAAGATGTGTCATAGTGCCCCCTTCCGTAAAACAGTGAGAACACGGAAAGGCGGAAAATGCCATCATTGGCGGGGAAAGAGTAAATATTAGGGGTGGCACGGTTCACAAAACCCGCGGTTCGGTTTGTATCACGGTTTTAGGGTCAAAGTTTTCGGTTCTGTACGGTTCTTGTTTGATGTTTTTTTCTACTCCAGAAATTTACTTCAGCATATGATATATAGCTTAATTATCCACAATTTAGGATACAGTATTTAAAAAAAATGGGTATATCATGTAGAAGTTGTTTCCTAACTGGCTGTCTCCTGTTTACTCTGTCTACCGAGTCTGACACATTAATTTTGATCAGAACAATGCACTGTGGCTGACCTGATTAACATGAAAAATAAAAATTTCACCATGAAATCATGTAGTGAAGTGTTCCGTGTGTTTCACAATCACCCTGACATCCAGCGCTGTGAAAAAATTATAAAATACAAGAAAACACAACACTGCCAGAAGTTTTTGCCCAAACTTCAAAGGCCTGTTTAAATTATTAAAACTAGAAGCATATCTTAACTTTAATGTTGCATTTATCATGTGAACTACTTGTATGTGAACTATGTTATATGCATGTGTGTTTGGGACAGAGGGTAACACGGTCGCATTTGCAGCAGATATGCTGCCCATCATAAATCAAAGCACGACACAGACAGGGGTCGGAGGAGAACACCGGAAACTGTGACAATGGACAATATTCGTCTGTATTTGCAATAGGCCTATACGAGCGGCACGAGCTGCGGTTCAGCTGCGCGAGACAAACGCTGCCAGTGTGTGAATGCACAACGGGCATGCGCGCGGCGCCCGCTCTCCGTGTGAAGCCGTTTTACGACGCTGGTGCATCCTCCAACTCTGGGCAGCCTTCCTTATCTCTCCCACTTGCCATTTCTACACGTGACGTGACCTGCAGCACTCCACTTTTACTGTCTTTTACTTCTTTTACTGTATGTCCAGACATATTCTTATTTTGCGTGAAAAGGACACCCGCTGTCTGAGGTAACATACGGGCACGAGGCTACATTGCGCATGCGTCGAACCGTGCCGCACACACGCTCCGAACCGAGACAGGCGAACCGAACGGTTCGGATGTTTTTTCCTGTACCGTGCCACCCCTAGTAAATATAGCCAGTTAAATGTGCAAAACACTTGACTCTTTGTTTGGATGACAAACTTGATTACATTAAATTGCTAAACCCAAATCTCCTGTCAGCTGGAAATTATCCACCTTGATTGTTATCCAAGTGCAGCTCTTGCAGACATAACAAAATGGGGGATTATAAGAATAAGGGATTCATTATGCAAACCACATTAAACAATGGTCTTTTGTTAATGACAAACGGCAAAAGAACTGTCAACAATAAGTCTTAGTGGTGGGAAACAGGGAGTCTGCAATTCAGTGAGAGATTAAAAGAGGTGTAATTGTCTTGCTTTGTAACACCCTGATTAGAGATCAGTTTAAACAGGATTTCACCCAGATACTAAGAATCTTGGATAGTATTGTGGAAACTTGTATAATTACAGTGAAAGAATTAGTGTTACACTTGCTGACCTGTGAACTGGCGTAGTAGTTCAGTGCATATCTCCGCCACAGTCTCGTCGTCACACCTTTCCATGCGCAGAGCCTCTTCACCGCAGATCCAGCCGCTCAACATGTGGCCATAGCGCTCAGGCGGATACAGCACATCAAAGCTGCAGATCTTTCGATACCACAGCTCTTCTGGGTATGCCTGGCTCTCCAGTTGTGCCTCGTCCTCCCAAACAAACTGAATGCTGTTGCACTCGGGGCTCCAGAAGGGCTCTGCGAACTCCAGAAAGATCTTGTCGGTGGTACTAATGCCCAGTTTCTGGATGGCCTGTGCTTTGTCTTGTGGCAGGCCCGGGGAGAAGAGAGTCTCATGAGCTTTCTTCAGGAACCCAAGAGAGGCCGTTACGATCACATGGTCTGCCAGCAGACACTCTGCGTCTTCGCACTCCACACAGACTGGAGAAGGGCAGGGTCGTTGGTCCTGGTTATGGTCAGCCTGGTCGTCAATTTCCTCTGCATCCTGGGAGCTGCAGTTCCAATGGATGCGGCGGACAGGCTTGCTGAGGCGGAGGACACGACTTGGGATGTCCTGAGCCAAGATCTCAACGACTTTAATGAAACCAACAGGAATGACATGGTGAGCGCCGGGAATCTCTGTCCACTCGCCAAACTCGCTTAGAGACACTTCATCCATGCTGGGGGAACTGCTTTCACAGCTTTCCACCTGAGGCACAAAAGAAGATATTAAGAAATAAATTGAGCATAAACTTGTCTTACCAGCATCTTGCTGTTAAGGTACTTCTAGCCAATAAAACTAAATATCAACATATTTAGGTAATGTGACTATTCACTTTATGTATAGCCTTGTATAGCTTCATTTACTGCTTGCTAAACACCATATACTCTAAGGTTACTGTTTCAAATGATATTGCTGTAAATAAACACAAGCAGACATAGTCTAGAAGGCATATAGCCAGCTGAGTGCTTTTTCTGGTCCTGCCCCTTCTTCCCAGAACCTCTAGCATTACAAGATGACATTCAATATCTGTCCTACGTTTACGTCAATAATCCAGAGCTTTTAGTACTATCACAATTTCTATGAATAGCCTGACCAAACAGTAGTGTGAGATTTTAAGTTTAAAGGATTGGTTCACTTCAAAATGAAAATTTCCTGATATTTTACTCACCCCCATCATATCCAAGAACTTTCTTTCTTCTGTCGAAAAGAAAGTACGTTTTTTGAGGAAAACATTACAGGATTTTTCTCTCCACCATTGACTTCCATTGCAGCCAAAATGTTGAAGGTCCAAATCAATGCAGTTTCAAAACGCTTCGAAAGGCTTCAGAGGCTCTGCGCGATCCCAGGCGAGGAATAGGGTCTTATCTAACGAAACGATCAGTCATTAAATTATTATTTTTTTAAATGAATATACTTTTTAACCTAAATTAGTTGTCTTGCGCTGCTCTGCGCTCGCCAGTGATTGCGCAATGACGTTGAAACCATCACACTAGATGTAGGCGGAAGTACAGCCCCAAACGAACGTGCGAGGACTAATACAAACACCCTTTACCAAAAAACACTCCATCTTCAACTTTAAAATCATCCAACATCGTTGTTTTACCTTTTTTTTTTGCTACAGGGCATTTGTATTAGTCTTCGCACGAGCACTTTGTAAACACGGGGCGGTGCTTCCACCTACGTCTAGTGTGACTGCGAGCGCAGAGCAGCGCAAGATGAGCAATTTAGGTTAAAAAGTATATTCTTTTTTTCCTTTTTTTATTGAAAATGACCGATGGTTTAGCTAGATAAACCCTATTCCTCGTCTGGGATCGTGCAGAGCCTCTGAAGCCTTTCGAAGCGTTTTGAAACTGCACTGATTTGGACCTTCAACATTTTGGTTGCAATGGAAGTCAATGGTAGAGAGAAAAATCCTGGAATGTTTTCCTCAAAAAACGTATTTTCTTTTCGACTGAAGAAAGAAAGCCATGAACATCTTGGATGAGATGGGGGTGAGTAAAATATCAGGAAATGTTCATTTTGAAGTGAACTAATCCTTTAAATCATACAAATTGTGAATACAAGCCAATTGTGAGTCTAGGTCAAAGTGTGGGAAATTATTAAAACCGTAGTATTTTTGGAATCCACACCTCTGTGGGCAGACGTCTACAGTTTTGCATTTCACAAGACAAACTTACTGTTGCAACAGAGTGGGAAGTATGCATGGCAGTAAGATTGACATCAATGTTGTTTTACATAGGTTAGGACACATGCAGTGTGTTTCATGTTGTCATAGATTTGCAATAAATCTGCATATGACAGGAATTCAGCTATTTCCTGGAGTGGCTTGTTACGGAGATGCAAATGTGATGCCACAAGTCTAGTTGCAAAATCAGATTTAGAGAGGAATATCTTGATTTTTAACTATCCTATGAGTAAACAAACCATGATTTGCTTATGAAAAATCTCTCTTAAGACATTAATGCCCCGCCCACCTTGAGGTACTGTTGTAGCATAGATAACTTAAGTTTCTTGGTGCTCTCTGAGTCATAAGGATCGAGCATGATCTTCTTGCGCAACACATCTCGTGTGAAGATCCCCACACTGTTTTGACTCTCGGCTCCAACAGGCTTTCCGTTCTGGAAGAACTCTTGAGTCAGCTCGTACACCTGCTCAAAGGAGGTTGTTCGACAAGATTAAGAGAGAGAGATCCTAGAGTCAGATCATGATCATGGAGCTGTCCTTACCACAAACAAGGGTTTTATTGCATTAGTTAAGCTGGGGCCACACTAAAAGATTTTTAAAATCGTATAAGAAATCATAGATTTAACCGTTTTGTGTATAGAGTGCCACGATGTGATCAGGAAAGCACACCACACACTAAAAGATTCCATTCACAAACAACAGAGAATCTGTGAATGAATTTCGTCTGTGAACACGGAAATCTCGCAAAATCTCTCACATCAAATGTGATTTTAAAGTAAACGAACATGGCAGACGACCGGCTAGAAGATGCTTCTGCTTATAGTGTATGGACTGTTTTTTACAGGAAATTCCATACACTCTATGGAGGGAAAAAATTTAAATGTTTAGATGAAGTCATGGAGATGGTGTGAACATGGACTTTATATGTTACAGTCAGCTCACTTTCTGATATTGGGTATTGTTTCGTTTCACTTGATAATCTCCAGAGCGTGCACGCGTTTGTCCTTCAGGTTCCCCCCACACAATAGGATTTCTGACTCGAGATTGACTCCGTCGTTCTCCGATTCAGTCAATCAGTCACACCACAGGAAAATCTGATAAGATAATCTGTAGGACCATCAAGATAATCGTGACTTTACCTAGGAACGTCGGAAGGGGAGAAATCGGCCCAAAATCACCACGGATATCTTGTAGTGTGTACCCAGCATAAGTCTGGATGGAATACACTATGGTCAAAAATATTGCATTACTTTAGGGATAGTTTAACAAAAAATTTACTCATTATTTTGTTTTTCCGAAACTAATATTTTGAAGAATGTCAGTAAATCAAACCGTTTTTGGTGACCATTGTATGAAGGAAGAAAAAAACAATACATTTTTGGCTGAACTATCCCTTTAATTAACTAGCCAAAATATAATTTTCATGACACTAGATGCAAAATATAAGAAATATTAGTCCCAAGCAAAAGACAGGGATCTTGCAAAACACTGTGAGAACAGCAGCTCAGGATGAGGTAACAACCACAGAACAGATGCAGTGCTCAACGCAAGGGTTTTTTTTCTACTGGCCTGGAATCCCCCCCACCCCTACCCCTCACCCCTATTAAACTTTGCATGCCGTCCAAGCTCCCCACCCCTGTTAAAAACGCATGTGACCACATTTGTCGTGGAAATGCTATACATTCTGAAGGGGTGCCGGACTGCAGTAAAGCACTGCATGCTCTTCATGTTAGCTGCTTAATACAAATGGAAGCAGAAATGCATCTTGGCAGACCACTTGTGATTAAGTCATTAAAAGCATGTTTTAATACCAGGTGAAAACAGGGCCATGATGCGTGTATTTATTTAAGGCTTATAATTCACAAGTGCTTGCACAAAACCAGGCACTCAGCTCTCTTTCATCACCTCATTGTACAGGTCACTGAATTCCTCCACCAGATCCTTCGGGATCCGCTTGCCGTTGTTGGTCTGGTAGTGGGCCACACCATTCTTGGCGTAGAGGCTGATGCGGCCCACACTCCTCTCCTCCTCTGTGGTGTGCTCCAGCAGCCCATTTTCCTCAGCCAGGTGGTAGATAGGGTTCCCATTTGCCCCATGTATCCAGGTTGCTCCGAGTTCCAAAGTGGTTTTACCTGTCGATAGAGGGAGATATTTTCTGATCTGAAAAAGGATGGCGATGAATTTGGACTTAGAAAGAATAAAAAGGATGCTGTCATATGACAAGACGGTTGTTCTCACCGTGCTGAATGCTTTGCACCCTGCCTCCGATACGGTCTGAGGCTTCTAGCACCGTGACATTGGTGAAGCCGTTTTCCAAGAGGGTTTTGGTGGCGGTAAGGCCAGCCAAGCCCGCACCAATAACTACTATTCGCGGTTGTCGATGTCTGCGTAGGGCTCTACTAAGAGGATCATCAGTGCTGTCTGAAGATATTTCGCAACTTTGCATGCCGTCCAAGCTCTTCTTCTAGGGAATCTGGGGAAGGGTGAGATGAGGAGAAACCATTTGAGCAAACACCAAGCCCTCAAGCAAGACTAATAATAGAGATTATTCACAGGAAAAGAACACATCAAAGATGCAGAACTTTACATCTTCGAGCATGTGGTTCAACGGACTGACTGCAACCTTAAATAACACTATTCACAAAATAATGTGTCTTATCTCCAACCTCTTGTGTATGAGGTGTGAGTGATTATATTTCCACTGCCGTGCTGAATAAGAATGCAGCTGAAGTGTAAGTTTGATTCTCGTTTTGTCTTCACCCACCTGAGAACACTGTGTCGGACAAGGCAACAGACTCACAACAACAGACTAGAGAATGTAAAATGTCAATCCATTACACAAGTGAATGGAAAAGCTCTGTATGTGGCTGTGAAAATAATTGCACTGTGATAGCCACAAGGAAATGAATGTGCTCCTCACATTTCCGTTCAGGCTTTTCAGGCAAGGTCTCCACACAAACACACCAGCTTATGTGTGACAGCCAAAAGAAAAAAGATGCACCTGATGTTGGACAGACCTCATAAAAGGAGTTTATTGTTTTAAGGACCTGAATGTGGGAAGAGTGATGATAATGGAACATTGTTATAGATACAGGATGTTATTATGGTGGACCAAACGGAACTTTTACTGTAATCTTTCCTCACATCAGAGTGAAAAAGTAATGTACCACTCTGGATCCAGCCACATGATCATACACAACCACTACACACACTCCTTATCTTTCAACATTGTTATTGTACCCAGTAGGCATAGACGCTCATATGCAATGAGGAAGAGATTAACAACTGTGAATGATTATGATTTGAATGAATGAAGTTGTGGCTACTATAGTCTCAGTCAGCACACACTACAATAACCTCCGGTTGGGAGTTTGCACAGGCCAAATTCTTCAACACGGTTTGTTATCAGACTGCAGGAAGGACAGGAAGGGCTGCCTGCGGCTTCTCTGACGCACAATGACAATCAGAACACTTATGGCGTTTTTTCACTGCATGGTATGGCTCGGTACGGCTCACTTAAATAGTACCACCCTGGTCGAGGTTTCAAGCGAGCTGTACCAATAATAAAATGTGATGAGATCACTGATCGGTCAGAGAGAATCGTCACTACCAGCGCCATTGGATTTGCGACACGAGACACCAAACCCGCTAGAAACAAACTTCTTCGTCTTGCAGATAAAATACTAATTCTTGATATCAACAATTCAATTTCAACTAGTAAAAACTCTTAATTCTTGATATCAGTAATTGTATTTTCACTAGTGAAATGTCACCATAGGCTGCCATTCAAATTCAATTCTTGATACCAAGAATTCATATCCTGTGAATGAATAAAAGTCAAAACAGCTTGACATACATCCACATGCAGAGAATCAAGAACACCATTCCATCGATATGCTCCATTGCTCCTGTGTTGTGCGTTTGCGTTGCGTTTATGATGTCATGGCAGCCAAGGGGGCGCAACTATAACGATCAGTCTATAATCCCACCCACTTTGAAGCCGTACTAAACTGCAGTGGAAAAGCAACCCGAGCCAAAGTAAAGCGAGCCGAGCCATGCCAAGCCGAGTCGTCCCACGCAGTGGAAAAGCGACATTAATTAACAGGTTTGCTAGCATGATGCATTGCATTGTGTGCTACTATATGAACGGCTTGTTTCCTTCTTAAAGGGTAACTAAACCTAACTAAACTTTTTTTAGTTAATGATCTGCAAGACTGGGGCATTATTAGTGCTGTTCATTGATTCGAGTAGGGCTGCCACTAACGACTATTTTTATATCAATTAATCTATCGACTAATTTATCGATTAATCTATCGACTAATTTTACTTAAAAACATTTAATTTTACTTGCAACGTTGGCCTTCAGTAGTGTACTATAAAAAAAGTATAAATGTAAACAAGCCCTTGACAAAATGTAAAACTAAAAGAGAATTTTTTTTAAAAGGTACAAATTTGTAAACCAACATAACAAAAAAAAGAGAATATCAGCAAAGGATTTTTTTTATATAGAATAGTGTTGTCACGATACCAAAATGATGACTTCGATACGATACCAGACTAAAATACCTTAATACTGAATCGATACCATGGCAAAAAACAGTAAAAGTAATTGAATAATATGACAGAACTTACTATTCATTGTTTTATCATTGTTTTAGGGTTAAAAAAACCTAAAAAGTCACTTGACCGGCATGTTCCTGCCCTGCCCTGCCCTGCTTCACACAGAATATTAGGTCCGGCCCTTTAAGAGCTGCACGGACCAAATTCATTGTAACACCCGATTTCTCATTCAACTCTGTATACGTTCACTAAAGACATATCCGACTGCGTTTACCCGAATACTCAGGAATATTCGGAACCCCGAATACCCGAATGTGCATTTTTACTTTTTTTTTTTTACCATTCAAACCCAATAATCCGCGAAACTGGCGCCGCGTTCTGTCTGAGTGAAAGGTGGCTGCGCGCGGTTCAGGTCGGAGTCCGGCAGCGTGCGCGAGCACGTCCCGGCCGCGCCGCACTTTTCTGTTGCTTTCTTTTTCCTGAGCTGCGCGTATATTAGACTGTTCTGCTTCGATTGTTTAGTGAATGGTGGAAGCAGAGCTCACACACGTTCTCACTCCTGCTGTCACACATCGATGCAGATTAAGAAATACTGCTTATTGTTTGCTGTCAAAGAAGTACTGATACTAATACAATTTTATATCGTACCCAACTTACCCAGTTGACTAAAAATATTGACGTTGACTAATTAAGAGCGTCGACCCAGTCGATTGTATCGACCAATCGCGACAGGCCTAGATTAGAGTAAATGCTTTGTTTTGTAAATGTTTTTGAAATATGGTGTAAAAACATCTGAGTGCTGCCCTCTTAAGGTTGAACGGTGGCTACTGCAGTTGAATTTTCCTATTGGACGTTGTTTGCCATCGTGATGTATGATGGCCCTTCAACGGCTCACTACCCACGCCCCTGGCACGAGCTCACCACTCCCTAATAACCACCCCCCCTACCCCCTCCCTCCCACTCAGCCCCGCCCTTGGTTCGGGACCTCTGTCTCTGCTGGGCTCTGCCCACTTTTCCAGTATTTTTTAAATATTGCCAGTGGGTGGAGTTGGGTTCTGATCAGGGGTTGTTACCCTTTAGAGAATTCACCTCAAGTGAATTTAGCCACGCATTTTAAAGGGTTAGTTCACCCAAAAATGAAAATTCTGTCATTAATTACTTACCCTCATGTCGTTCGACACCCGTAAAACCTCCGTTCATCTTCGGAACACAAATGAAGATATTTTAGTTGTAATCTGATGGCTCAGAAAGGCCTCCATTGGCACAATGCACGGTTCACTCTCAAGACCCTTAAAAGGTACTAAAGACGTTGTTACAAAGTCCATCTCACTACAGTGGTTCTACAATAACTTTATGAATCAACGAGAATAGTTTTTCTGTGCGCAAAAAAAACCTAAATAACGACTTACATAGTGATGACCGATTTCAAAACAATGCATCATGAAGCTTCGAAGCGTTACGAATCAGCGAGTCGAATCATGATTCGGATCGTGTGTCAAACCGCCAAACTGCTGAAATCACGTGACTTTGGCGATTCAACCGCTGAATCGACTTACTGATTCATAACGCTTCGAAGCTTCATGATGCATTGTTTTGAAATCGGTCATCACAATATAAGTCGTTATTTAGGGTTTTTTTGTGCACAA